>NC_066585.1:216501466-216828133 GCF_024323335.1 Lathyrus oleraceus
AGCCGGACTCAGCTGCAGAGTCTTTGTCAGAAATCCAATGAAAGCTTCAAGGAGTATGCCCAGAGGTGGCGTGAACTGGCTGCTAGAGTTCAACCCCCTATGCTGGAGAGGGAGTTGACAGACATGTTTATTGGTACTCTTCAAGGTGTGTTTATGGACCGGATGGGGAGTTGCCCGTTCGGTAGTTTTTCTGATGTTGTCATTTGTGGAGAAAGGACTGAGAGTCTAATCAAAGCTGGTAGGATCTATGACGCTGGTTCCTCGTCTTCATTAAAGAAACCCTTCTCTGGGGCACCTCGCCGTAGAGAAGGAGAGACCAATGCTGTACAGCACAGAGGGGGTGTGTACAGAACAAATGCTAACAGAGATCAATATCATCCAGTAGCTGCAGTGACTATTCCGGCACCTCAACCTCGTCAACAACAACAACCAAGAGTTCAACAACCGCAACAACAACAACAACAACAGCAACGTCCTTATCAGCCCAGACAGAAATTGCAGGCTGATAGAAGATTTGATCCTCTGCCCATGTCTTACACAGAGTTATTACCCGAACTACTCAAGTTGGGGATGATTGAGTTGCGTACAATGGCTCCGCCTACAGTGCTGCCTCCTGGCTATGATGCTAATGTTAGATGTGACTTTCATTCTGGGGCACCAGGCCACCATACTGAGAAGTGTCGAGCTCTCCAGCACAAGGTTCAAGATTTGATCGATGCCAAGGCAATCAACTTCGCTCCGGTGCCTAACGTCGTGAACAACCCTATGCCTCAGCATAGTGGGCATAGAGTGAACAATATTGAAGGGAAAGAAGCTGAAGATCTGGTTGTTAATGTTGATGATGTTCAGACTTCTCTGCTAGTTGTGAAGTGCCGTCTGCTGAATGGGGGTGTCTACCCGGGCTGTGATGAGAATTGTTTGGGCTGTGCAGAATCTGAGAATGGTTGCGACCAGTTGAGGACCGGTATCCAGGGTATGATGGATGAAGGTTGTTTGCAATTCAGTAGGGCTGTAAAGGATCGTGGAACAGCGTCAACTATCACCATTTACTTTAAACCGTCTGAAGAACGTGGACAAAGGATTGTCAGTGCACCTGCAGCAAATGGTACCCCAGTTACCATTCCCGTGCCTGTAACCATCAGTGTTCCAACTACTATCGTTGCGTCTGAAAGAAGGGTTGTTGAGAATAGTAGAGCCGTGCCGTGGAAGTATGATAATGCTCACCGCAATTACAGAAGGGCTGAAAGTCAGACAAGACCAGTGAATCAAACTCCAGTGACAATTGGTTTACCGAATAGAGCTCCTGCAACTGTTGGTCCTGCTGTGGATAATGTAGGGGGTCCAGGAGGTTTTACCAGAAGCGGTCGTCTGTTCGCACCGCAGCCTTTGAGGGACAATAATGCCGAGGCTCTCGCCAGAGCAAAGGGTAAGCAAGCTGTGGTTGAGGAAGAACCTGTCCAGAAGGAAGCACCCGAGGGCTCATTTGAGAAGGACGTGGAGGAGTTTATGAAGATAATCAAGAAGAGTGACTACAAGATTGTAGACCAGTTGAATCAAACTCCGTCCAAGATTTCTATACTTTCACTGTTAATGTGCTCTGAGGCACACCGTAATGCCTTGCTGAAGATGTTGAATCTGGCTTACGTACCTCAAGAGATTTCTGTCAATCAACTGGAGGGTGTGATGGCCAATGTGAGCACCAGGCATGGCGTAGGATTCACCAACCTGGACTTACCGCCTGAAGGGCGAAACCATAACAAAGCCTTGCACATCACCATGGAGTGCAAGGGGGCAGTGTTGTCTCATGTATTGGTAGACACCGGGTCGTCGCTGAATGTGTTGCCTAAGCAGATTCTGAGGAAGATTGATGCGGAAGGGTTTGTGCTTAATCCCAGTGACCTGATCGTTCGTGCTTTCGACGGACCCAAGCGTTCTGTGTGTGGGGAAGTTACCTTGCCTGTGAAGATAGGTCCTGAGGTATTCGATATCATCTTCTATGTTATGGACATCCAGCCCGCCTATAGTTGTTTGTTGGGGCGTCCATGGATTCATGCAGCCGGGGCAGTCTCGTCGACTCTCCATCAAAAGCTCAAGTATGTCTGGAACGGTCAGATTGTGACTGTGTGCGGTGAAGAAGAGATTCTGGTGAGTCATCTATCCTCGTTCAAGTATGTTGAGGTGGATGGCGAGATCCACAAAACTTTATGCCAGGCGTTTGAGACTGTGGCTCCTGAGAAAGTGGCGTATGCTGAGCAGAGGAAGCCGGGTGTTTCAATTGCTTCTTACAAGCAGGCTAAGGAGGTTGTTGATTCTGGCAAAGCTGAAGGCTGGGGCAAGATGGTGGACTTGCCTGTTAAAGAAGACAAATTTGGTGTTGGTTATGAGCCTCTCCGAGCAGAGCAGAATGGTCAAGCGGGTCCGAGTACCTTTACCAGCGCTGGGCTGATGAATCATGGCGACGTCTCTGCAACCGGTAGTGAAGACTGTGACAGTGATTGTGATTTGGACAACTGGGTTCGCCCGTGTGCACCAGGGGGGTCTATCAACAACTGGACGGCTGAAGAAGTGGTTCAAGTTACTCTTCTGACAGAGTAATTTTCTGTTGTTTTGTCATTTTGCATGAAAATCCTACGTTCTGCCCAAGGCGTAGTGATTCATTTTTGTAGGGCCTCATCATGTTTTAATGATTATCATTAATGAAGGACATTTTTTGAACAAACTTTGTGATCCCTGTCTTTCTATTTTTTGTTTTCATTTTCTTTTCCAAAAACAATAAAAGTGGCAATGTTTTTATTTTTTGTGACCTTTTTGAACTCTTTTTTCTAAAACAAAGCATTAAACATGCAGAAGCGATCTTATGGCATTCACTATGAACAGTCCTGTTATGGCTCAGTATGATTTCGATAATCCCATCTACCAAGCTGAAGAGGAGAGTGAGGAAGACTGTGAACTCCCTGCAGAATGGGCCAGATTACTGAAGCAGGAGGAAAGGGTCATCCAACCTCATCAGGAAGAGTTGGAAACTGTTAATTTGGGTACGGAGGACGACAAAAAGAGAAATCAAGATTGGGGCTGCTTTAGAAGACTCTGTCAAGAGGAGGCTGATTGAGATGCTGAGAGAATATGTGGAGAGATTTGCCTGGTCATATCAAGATATGCCTGGATTGGATACAGATATTGTGATGCATCGATTACCTCTTAGAGAAGGATGTCCTTCGGTCAAGCAGAAGCTTCGTAGAACGAGTCCTGATATGGCAGCTAAGATCAAGGAAGAGGTTCAGAAGCAGTGGGATGCTGGTTTTTTGGCTGTTACAAGCTATCCCCCATGGATGGCCAACATCGTTCCTGTGCCGAAGAAGGATGGCAAAGTCAGAATGTGTGTCGATTACCGGGATTTGAACAGAGCGAGTCCGAAAGATGATTTCCCATTACCTCACATTGATGTATTGGTTGATAATACGGCTCAATCCTCGGTATTCTCTTTCATGGATGGTTTCTCCGGATACAATCAGATCAAGATGGCGCCAGAGGACATGGAAAAGACGACATTCATTACACCTTGGGGCACGTTCTGCTATAAGGTGATGCCATTTGGGCTGAAGAACGCTGGTGCTACCTATCAGAGGGCAATGACGACTCTCTTCCATGACATGATGCATAAAGAAATCGAAGTGTACGTGGATGATATGATTGCGAAGTCGCAGACAGAAGAGGAGCACCTGGTTAATTTGCAGAAGCTGTTCGACCGGTTGAGAAAGTTCAGACTAAGGTTGAATCCGAACAAGTGCACGTTTGGGGTGAGAACAGGGAAGCTTTTAGGCTTCATTGTCAGTGAGAAAGGGATTGAGGTAGATCCAGCAAAAGTCAAAGCTATTCAAGAGATGCCTGAACCGAAAACGGAAAAGCAAGTCCGTGGGTTTTTAGGGAGATTGAACTACATTGCAAGGTTCATATCTCATCTAACTGCTACATGTGAACCAATTTTCAAACTGCTTAGGAAGAATCAAGCGATCAAGTGGAACGACGACTGTCAGAAAGCTTTTGACAAGATCAAGGAGTATTTACAGAAACCTCCAATCCTTATACCTCCAGTTCCAGGGAGACCTCTGATAATGTACCTGTCAGTGACTGAGAACTCGATGGGGTGTGTATTGGGACAGCATGACAAGTCTGGTCGAAAAGAGCATGCCATATACTACCTTAGCAAAAAGTTTACCGACTGTGAAACAAGATATTCACTGCTCGAGAAAACTTGCTGTGCTTTGGCCTGGGCTGCTCGCCGACTAAGACAGTATATGTTGAACCATACTACTCTGTTGATTTCTAAGATGGATCCAGTGAAGTACATCTTTGAGAAGCCGGCTCTCACCGGACGTGTTGCCCGTTGGCAGATGATTTTAACAGAATATGACATTCAGTACACGTCCCAGAAGGCCATCAAAGGTAGTATTCTGTCAGACTACCTCGCCGAACAACCGATTGAAGATTATCAGCCTATGATGTTTGAATTCCCTGATGAAGACATCATGTATCTTAAGATGAAAGATTGCGAAGAGCCTCTTGTCGAGGAAGGACCGGATCCGGATGACAAGTGGACGCTGATGTTTGATGGGGCTGTGAATATGAATGGTAACGGTGTTGGGGCAGTATTGATCAATCCTAAAGGTGCTCATATACCTTTTTCTGCCAGATTGACGTTTGACGTCACCAACAACGAAGCTGAGTATGAGGCTTGTATCATGGGGATAGAAGAAGCCATTAATCTAAGGATCAAGACTCTCGATATATTTGGAGATTCAGCTTTAGTGGTCAATCAAGTCAACGGAGATTGGAATACGAATCAGCCGCATTTGATTCCGTATAGAGATTACACCAGAAGAATACTGACGTTCTTCAAGAAAGTGAAGTTGTATCATGTCCCCCGGGATGAGAATCAAATGGCTGATGCTTTGGCAACTTTGTCTTCCATGATCAAAGTTCATTGGTGGAATCACGTGCCACATGTTGCGGTGAATCGACTCGAGAGGTCTGCATATGTGTTTGCAGCCGAGACTGTTGTGACTGATGAGAAGCCGTGGTATTATGACATCAAGAACTTCCTCAAGACTCAAGAGTATCCTGAAGGTGTGTCAAAGAATGACAAGAAAACCCTGAGGAGGCTAGCCGGAAGCTTCTATTTGAATCAGGATGATGTGCTGTATAAGAGAAACTTTGACATGGTCTTGCTCAGATGCGTGGACCGACCCGAGGCAGACATGTTAATGCAGGAAGTTCATGAAGGTTCCTTCGGTACTCATGCCGGCGGACACGCGATGGCTAAGAAATTGTTGAGAGCGGGTTATTACTGGATGGCTATGGAATCCGATTGTTTCAAGTATGCTCGGAAGTGCCATAAGTGTCAAATCTATGCTGATAAGGTGCACGTGCCACCAAGCCCTCTGAATATCATGAATTCGCCTTGGCCGTTTGCCATGTGGGGCATTGATATGATCGGGAAGATCGAGCCTACTGCTTCGAACGGACACCGCTTCATCTTGGTTGCGATTGACTATTTCACCAAGTGGGTAGAAGCAGCTTCCTATGCTAACGTTACCAAACAAGTGGTTACCCGGTTCATCAAGAAAGAAATCATCTGTCGTTATGGAGTTCCTGAGAGAATCATCACTGACAATGGTTCGAATCTCAATAACAAGATGATGAAAGAGCTTTGTAAAGATTTCAAGATTGAACATCACAATTCTTCTCCTTACAGACCGAAGATGAATGGTGCTGTAGAAGCGGCAAACAAGAATATCAAGAAGATTGTGCAGAAGATGGTCGTTACGTACAAAGATTGGCATGAGATGCTGCCTTTCGCTTTGCATGGGTACCGTACCTCAGTACGTACGTCGACCGGGGCAACCCCTTACTCCCTTGTGTATGGTATGGAAGCTGTCCTACCTGTTGAAGTGGAGATTCCTTCTCTGAGAGTTTTATTGGATGTCAAGCTGGACGAAGCCGAGTGGATTCGAACAAGGTTTAACGAGTTGAGCCTTATCGAGGAGAGACGGCTAGCTGCTGTATGTCATGGACAGCTGTATCAGAGAAGGATGAAACGAGCCTTTGATCAGAAAGTGCGTCCTCAAAGCTATCAGATTGGTGATCTAGTTTTGAAAAGGATCCTCCCTCCCGGTACAGATAACAGGGGCAAGTGGACTCCTAATTATGAAGGTCCGTATGTTGTGAAGAAGGTCTTCTCCGGTGGAGCCTTGATGCTTACAACTATGGATGGTGAAGATTTTCCGTCTCCTATCAACTCAGATGTAGTCAAAAAATACTTCGCATAAATTGACCCGCTGGACAAAAAGAATAAAAGAGTCCAGGCAAAAAAATGGGCATCCCGACGAACCAAAAAACAGAAAAAAGGTTCGGGCAAAAATTAGGGATAAAATGAAAAGAATTTGTACACCCGGTAAGTCGAGAACCCGCAAGGGCGGCTTAGGCAAAAATGGGTATCCCGGTGGATTGAAAACCCGAAAGGGCGATCCAGGCAAAAGTTAGGGATTAAAGCGAAGACTACAGTCTGAGTTGTCTGTACTTCATCAAGCTTTGTCATCCGCCATCTCGAAAGATGTGATCCGTCCAGTCGTTCTTCTCAGAAAGCAAGGAGTTGGGAGGAAAACTGATGATCTGTGAGTTATAACAGAATTGGGAAATAGTGGATGCCGTGTTCACATTGCCATTAGGATAGATTTTTCCTCTTGTACGCAATTACCTCTTTCTAGGAATTGCTTCCCAATGTATTTGCCTCTTCAGGCACATTTTCAATCAATAAAAGTCGTTATTCAGATAAATAGCTCTTTTGTTTTTATTTTTACTGTTTTGTTTGCAAAATGTCCGAATTTTTGATAAGCATTGCATATAAGAACATGGAGGCTACACAATAGCTTGCAGGATGACGAAACATTTGAAAATCCTTTTGAATGTTGAGGACACTTGAGCGTATCTTGTCCATGTATCCCCTGGGGGCAGTTTGTTGTGCTGTTTTTCAGATGAGCGTCTGTGAGGACGTTTCCTCAGCAGGTATTTTTCCCCAAGCAAGTTTGGAAGCTGCCAGAGCTGTGTTCCCCTGCGAAGACGTCCGTAGATAGTGCCTTCTATTCCCCAACAGATCTAAGGATTGCCTATCCCCAGCAGGCCTGTATTTGCCATTTCCTCCCCGAGTGGGGCAGGCTCACTGAAATTTATTTCCAACATTTATCCTACCTGTGGACTGAAGGATATCCCCGGCGGAGTTTATCTTTCCCCAGCAGCAGTGCTATTCTTCAACATGAGTGTGAAGTCGCTTTACCATTCCTCAAGCAGAGTTCCCCGCAGATTATTTCCCCAAGAGGAGTCTCCCCACAGAGTCAGAGTATCTGATCATTTTGGCTCCCTAGCCAGAGTTCATTTGCATTTTGCATGTAGTAATCATTGCATCCTCAAATTGCGTAGCATTTCCATTCATAAATGGAGCATTACGCCATAGAAAAATTCAAACATATGCATTCATGTGTTAACTTCACCAGACCGTATCCCCGGCAGAGGCGGATCATTTCATTCAACATCAGCACAGCAAGTCTGCTACAGTTGCTCTTGACAGCATTCAGAAATGTTTATTCCCCACAGAGGTTTATTTCCTCACCCGATGGTGACAGAGGTTTATTTCCTCACCCGATGGTGACAGAGGTTTATTTCCTCACCCGATGGTGACAGAAAGTTTGTTTCTCCTCAGTGAGACCCCCAGCAAGTGGTTAACCTTGCCTTGACATATCTCAGATGTCGTTCTTGTGATACCAGTAGGTGTCATGCCAGCACCCGCGTGTGTTTCTTCTTTTGGTGTCGGTAAACACCATTGTTTCGGTGTCTGTAAACATCGAGTTTTCTCTCCAGTCATCAGTAAATGTCTGGTCATCATTTTGGTGTCGGTAAACACCATTGTTTCGGTGTCTATAAACATCGAGTCCCACCCAGTCATCAGTAAATGTCTGGTCATCATTTTTGGTGTCGGTAAACGCCATTGTTTCGGTGTCTGTAAACATCGGGTTATTTTCCCCAGTCATCGGTAAATGTCTGGTCATCATTTTTTGGTGTCAGTAAACACCATTGTTTCGGTGTCTGTAAACATCGGATATTTTATCCAGTCATCGGTAAATGTCTGGTCATCATTTTTTGGTGTCAGTAAACACCATTGTTTCGGTGTCTGTAAACATCGAGTCTTTTCTCCAGTCATCGGTAAATGTCTGGTCATTTTTGATGTCGGTAAACATCATCTTTCGATGTCGGTAAACATCGAGTCTTTTCCTCAGTCATCGGTAAATGTCTGATAATCCCCAGCTAGAAATCCCCAGTAGAGTCATCTGTAAATGTCCTACCCGGTTTCCTGTTGCAAATATTTGTATCTCCCCAATAAATTTCTCATTCCCAGTCATCGGTAAATGTCTGGTCATTTCTTTGGATGTCGGTAAACATCATCTTTCGACGACGGTAAACGTCGAATCTCATCCCGGTCATCGGTAAATGTCTGGTCAATAAAATCAAAATCCCCAGAAGTCGTCGGCAAACGTCTTGTCTGATTCCCCAAGTGGAGATGCCATCGGTAAATGGCCCCGTTTTCTTCGGTATCGGTAAATATCGAATTCCCAGTCGCAGCAGCCATCGGTAAATGGTCTCGCTAAGTTGACATCAGTAAATGTCCAGTTTCTTTGAAGCCACCGTCGGTAAATGGTCTTGCTTCCTTTCTACATCAAATCTGTTTCCCAGCGGCCATCGGTAAATGGTCTGGCTGAAGTTGATATCGGTAAATATCAAGTTTTAACCATCGGTAAATGGTTTCGCTTTTCATCATCTGTTTCCCAGCAGCCATCGGTAAATGGTCTGGCTGAAGTTGATATCGGTAAATATCAAGTTTTAACCATCGGTAAATGGTTGTGCTGAAGTTGATATCGGTAAATATCAAAGTTTCCAATTTTAACCATCGGTAAATGGTTGTTGTTTTTCAGAAGTTTATTTTCCCCAGACACCGTCGGTAAATGGTCGTGCTGAAGTTGATATCGGTAAATATCAAGCTTCCAGTTCTCCAACCATCGGTAAATGGTTTTGCTTTTCTGAAGCTGTCAATTGCAGTCGTCATCGGTAAATGACGTGGTTCTTCTTGTATCCTATCCAGCTAGTGCAAATTCTACGGTTCTTTGGTATTCAATCCCTGTTTACCCTGAAAGTCTGACAGCCGTTGCTATCATCCGTTCGGGTTCCCAGCTGATTGAATAGGGGCAGCTGTAGCACCTCAAATTTGCACCTACCATTATACATACATTTTCATATTAGGTCATGGCATATCATGATCCATTGCATAGCATTTGCATTGTTCCCAGTTGCCTCAAGAGCAAGCAATCAAGAATTAGGTCAAACTGATCTCCTGATCAGTCAACCAAGCAAGCAAAGGAATTTCTCATTGAATCAAGGCCTTGGGATTTGTCCAACAAGTTCACATGGCTTGGAGGTCTATTTGAAGTATTTTGGTCAAGGGTTAAGGGCTCAGAGGTCAGCAGTTCATGCCCAGACAGTCAAAAACCCTAAAAAAAGTCAACTGTCAGTCAAAGCAGTGGATGGTGGTCATTCTTGTGGAATTTGGGCACCATGATCAAAAATCAAGAGTTCATACAACTTGGGACATCATTTGAAGTCAAATTCTCAAGGAATTAGGGTTTGGAATTCATCAGAAGAGGTTCAGTCAGCCAGAAACCCTAAAAGTCAACTGTTGGTCAACTGTCCATTTAATCAGTGATTTGATGATTGGATTTGGTTTGTGAGAGTTCATTCATGTCCAAATAGTCATCATACATCATGCCAAACACCATCATGGAAGAATTTGAAGCCTGATCAAAATTTCCCAAAACGGAAACTGGGCCTGTAACTGAAACTTGCCATAAATGGAAAGTTTTGATCCTCAAACTTACATCATGATACAAGCCTCAAATGAATTTTTGCCCAACATGAAAGTTGAAGATCTTGTTCTCCCATTTCCAAAAAGTCCTAGAACTCTCAATTCCCATGTGTGGTTGGCAAGTTATGATCGAATCGATTTCAGAAAATCTTGAACTTCAAAGGGCCATATCTCCCAAACCGTTTGGCCAAATTTGGTGGGGTTTTTCCTACAAACCACATTTTTCATCCTCTTTCCAAAAATATAAATTTCATGACCTAAAACCTTACCAATCAAAATGGCATTTTTGGACCTTTTTCATTTAAATTCAAAGTTTGACCAAGAGTTGACTTTTTGACTCAAGCATTTTTTCAACATTTGGCCAATTGGAACAGCTCATAAATATCATTTTAAGTGTGTTTGCAAAGCCAAATTATGCAGAACATGTGAATCTTGTTTGGTTGCTTGAATTACAAGAAAAGTACCCTTTGACCATACTTGCACCATACTTGTTTATGCATCCACCATACCATGGTTTGTACTCTCAAAACAGAAGATTAGAAGGCCATTTTACTGTCAATTATGAATACATTCTGCAGCCAAAACCAATTGTACAAGAAGCCATTCCTTGCTTGCTTAAATTTTGGAAAGGACACTTCCACTCCATGCTTCCAACAATACCTTGTACTATCCAAGCAAAGCTTATGCAGGATTTTCTGTCCTTTTGGACACAAATGCTGCAGCCAACACAGCAATAGAAACCAATTCACTACAGCAAAAGAGAAAACCCTTGGCAAATGCTAAAACCATACTATGCCATGTTTTAATGCAGCAGAATTCAGACCATTCTTTCTGTGATGACAGTAGCAGCAGAGGCAGCATGACAAAAGAAACAATTTTTGGCCAAGGCAAATTGATCATGGCATTATTATTCTAAAAACTCACTTGCCTTGCATTTCAAAAAAGGACAACCATGCCTCTTGCAACCTTGCTTGTACCACATTACATTGCAGATTTTTGCCCATGATTTTCTGTCAAAACCAAACAGTAACAGCATGGCTTGCCTTCTCTCTTTTCCTGTCATGAGCAATGTACTGCAGCAGACAAAGCATGGCATTTTTTGATGACACATCCATATTGATCATTGTGAAGCAAGGAGCAAAAACCACAACTTGACTCATATTTTTCCAACCACAAAACCTTTGGCCCTTCCTCTAAAAAAGGGGTCTGTCACAATACTGCAGCAGGGAGAGGACTTTGGGAATTGCTCAAACCAAAAAAACTGCTACAGCAAACCACACTCACTCCAACTCACCTGGCCTTTGGTATTTTTCTGTCATCAACACAGTAGAACAAACATCCATTCAACCTTGCTTGGCAACAAAAACCTCACTTGCATTTTCCAACCAAAGCCTGGCCAACACATCCATCTGCATACAGCATTTTCAGGCCTCACCTTTGATATTTGCTTTGCATCTCACAAACCACCATGCTGCAGTCAACTTAACCAACAAACACAAGCCTTGTAATCCTGCCTTGCAAAATAACCAACATGACCTAACTTAACCAAAAAACCTCATTCACAAAATTCACTCACTTTGGCATGATCCATTCAACAGCAACCCTGCCATTTTGCATTTGATCTCCCATGACCAAAACACAATGTTTGCAAACATCACATAGCAGAACCATTTACCTTGCCTTGGCCATTCCTCAAAAATTTGTTAACTTCCCTAGCCTTGCATTGCATCCCTTTTTCCTGCCATAACAAAACCAGGAGCAGACCAACAATTACTCCCTCAAGAATCATCTCATAGGCTTGGCTAAGAATCTAAACACACAAGACCAAACATAGCTGAGCTTACCTACTTCAAGTTCTCATCATTCCAAAGCATCAGGAAGGGCTGTTTCAGACTGCAACACCAAAACAACACTGTATCATCAATTTCTTCAAATCAGCTTGAGCTTTATTTCTTCAAGACCACTTCCATGGCAAATCAAGAGTTGGGCTATATCCTCAAAATAACCACTGCACATCAGTTTGCTTCAAAACCAAGTGCTTTAGTTGCTTAGTTCTTTGTGAACTTTTGCTTTGCTTTGCTTGTATAAGCAATTTGCATTGAGGTATGTCTCTTTTACTCCATGTAGTCTGGAAGACCTGGCCTGTTACTTGGCCAGGCAACTGTCTGAAGTCCTCCTTAAGAGGCAATGTTTGTGATTGTTTACTTTTGTCCTTGCATAGAGTCAAAGTCCTCCTAAGTGAAGAGGCAATTGGTGGAAGGTAGGGATATGCAATCTATCCCCCACTATTCCGTGTGTCATCTGCTTTGCTCACACCACTGTGTTGATGCATTGCAGATACAAACCCAAGATCTTGTACAACTGTACAGTTGAGTCAGTTTTAATGTGTAGAAGGGTTCCCACTTTCTGAACCCACACATTCTTGTCTTGAGCTCTCCCAGGCCAGGGATAAGAGCTGTGAGGTCTCATCCTCACTTCATCCTTTCATCTGCTTCACCTTAGTCTCTCAATGGCAAGGTTAAGAGCACATTCACCCCATTCCAGAGGTTTGTTTGTTAAGGTTGATATGACCCCTTGACTAAAACCTAACCCTTGTTTGAGCCACTTGTTTGTGTATAGCGTGTGCTATCTGTGCTTGTAGGATTGTTTGACTTGCTTCCTGTGCAAGTTAGGATTAGTTTGACTTGCTTCCTGTGCAAGTTAGGATAGTTTGACTTGCTTCCTGTGCAAGTTAAGTGTGTGTGGCTTGCTTCCTGTGTGAGCCATACTTAGGATAGGTTGGCCCTTGTGCCATTTAGCTAGAAACCTTAACTTAGGGATGATCTTGCATGACAACATCTAGGCTCGAGTCGTAGTCTCCCTAGAATTGTGTCTCCCTCTGTTATCTGGTTAGGCTAGTCCTTTATCCCTGCGTAGGGGAACTACATCGCCCTGATCTTCATACCAGATGAAGTATGTAGGCAGGAGATTGAGCTGATCTCTCCGGGCGCCCTTTTTCTTTTTTGTGTGTGTTGTTTGACAGTTGCTAGGCTCGAGTGCCTGACTCCTTAGCAATTTGTTGTCTGTCTGTTTGAGTGTGTGCTTGACAGTTATAGGCTGAGTCCCCGACTCCCTATCTATCTGTTGTGTTGTTTAGGTTCGGATGCTGACATAAGTCCAGTGATTGGCAGTCGGGCTCCACGTTTGCCTTTGCCTGTGTTTGTTTGTGTGTGTGTCAGCCGAGCTACGAATGCTCTGATTCTTCTCTCGTCCGAGGAGATACGTATGCATAGGATGCGATATCCTAGCGAGCATGTGTCGTTTTCCCAGTCCGAACTACTTGGACTCTGATGTCTATACCTGATAGACTAAGTAGGCCCAGGATACGACATCCTGCCGAGTTCAGTTTCAGTCAGTCTCTTGCGTTTCTTTCAGCCAGTGTGTGTGAGTGTTTGAGCAGTGTTTAGCAACCAATTTCCTTTCTAGTGTGCGTGGATCCCGTAGAGTACTACGGATGCGTAGGGGTGCTAATACCTTCCCTTCGCATAACCGACTCCCGAACCCATCCTCTTTGGTCGCGAGACCATGTTCTTTCCAGGTTTACTCTGAGCGTTTCCTTTCCCTCTTTTGGGATAAATAACGCACGGTGGCGGCTCTGTTGTTCTTTCTTTTCCCGCCGGTTTTTCGCGCGATGCGACACATTACAAATAATAAAATAAAATAATCTAAAAAAATTTCATACATACATTTTGAATATTTTAAATAATTAATATTCTAAATTATCAAAAATAAATAATAATGTATATAATAAAGTAAACGGGGCGGGTTCGGGGTGGATATTAGTATCCCCAGTACCCGATCTGTTCCCATATTTTATAATCGGGGAAACTCAAACCCAAACCCAGACAAAGCGAGTTTTCCCCGTCAACTTCGAGTCGGATTCGGATGGGTATCCGCAGGTATGGATTATGTTGCCATGCCTATTCCGAATTACTTTCGAATCTATATTTTTAGATTTTTTTTTTCTTAGTAAAATAAGGGTGTGACTAAGGATATGGGGCATATGAGAGAATTTTGCACCGTTATACCCTTCTTTGGATATAAAATACCAAAATACCAAACATTTTCAATTAAATACCAAACTATCATGTTTTAAAAAAAATGTTTTTGTTATAGAACAACTGTCTATAGAATGGACGACAGTGTAAAAAAACAGTTTGCGTCCAATGAATGGACGACAATCTATAAGAATAAAGAAGAATCGTTCATTGAATGGATGAGAGTGTTATAACGTGCTTTAAATTTTATTAATTATAAATAAATATTATTAATCATTTTTATTAATGTTAATTGAATATAGTTATATATATTTAATTATGTGATCAAATAATTAAAATAAAAATAATTGTTATAATTAAAATATATTTAATTAATAAATAAAATATCAATAAAAATAAATAGATAATAATGGAAAGGAAAATTTATTTATTTATGTAATTAAAAAAAAGTACATTAAACCAAAAAAAAATTACATTAAACCCCTATCTAGCCTTGATTTTGACCTGGTCAATGAAAGCGTTAGTGGGTTCCACATGCAGGAGCTTGTCCAATTCGGATAGACCGCCTATGATTTTCATCAACATTTGTTGGCTGGGTAGAAGGTCTCGCGTCTTTCCTAGGATTGATAAATTCAGCGACCACATCATCATTAAACTCGTTTGTCATTACCGCACTACCATAACTTAATCTTATTCCCTCGTTGTTCCAATTTGGTCGGGTGGTAGGTGGCATTGAGTTATTCATGTAGGAGTGTAGGGTTATTGGTCTTAGGATGTATTAAGGGTGAAGGTTTGAGAGTGGTTAAAAGGAATTTGTGGGTGTTTAGTAGTTGTGTTCTTGTCGGATAGACTATGAGAATGAGTATTGGTTATAATGGATGATGGATGGTGTGTGTTGTTGGGTGAATGATATTGAGGGGATAAATTTTGAGTTTTTTTGTTGGGTGTTGTAAGGGGTTTGGTTAAATGATGGATATGGTTGATGGTAGTGTTGGCTTGGGGTATAAGGTTATTATGTTGGGTTGAAATGTTATTGGGTGTTAAATGTTGGTCATTGGGTGTAAGTGATGGTTGATAGCCTGATGTGTTAGATGTTTGAAGATGTGGGTTGGTTACGAGGGTCAAATAGGTATCTATTTTGCGATAAATACAAATTGGTTACATATTTATATCGATCCATGTATTCCATATTGGGTTTATATTCGGTTGGCATGATTTCTCCTTGTAAAACAGTGTGGCGATGATTTTTCCATTCTCGACGCTCTTGTTTATAATGGTCTTTCCAATTTGGAAATTTCCATTTGTCTAACGTCTGACTTTTGTGGTACGCCTCCATGCACCTAGGTGGATCCGGAATGTCTTGTTGAATTCCAAATTGGATTTTAACCTTATCTGAATGATGCATTTCAAAATAAGTGAAACAAATTAAAAGCGTTGTTGAATTCCACATGCCGCTTTCAATTGGATATTCATCTTCAAGTACAATGTAGGGCCTCCATAGAAACTATAACGTAATATTAAAAAGAATTAGTTTAAAAAAATTATAAATAAACTTTAAATGTTAGTAGTATAAGTCTTTGAGATAATACATAATCCTTATTGAAATGATCGAAGAACGTCTGATATCCAGGAGCACAATAATGAGGTTTTTTTTCCTAATTCATCCCATATGCGAACCACCTAAAAAAGAAATAGTTATTAAAAATACCTAGAAAAAACATATAAATAATAATAATTTTGTTATACGTACTTGGTCGCATATGAAAACTGTAATTGATTGGGATTTTTTGGTGACAGTCTTGGCATTCTGGACCAACCCCGAGCTTGAAGTAAAACTCCACAACCAGCAAAATTATTCACATTTTTTTAGCGCATCTACATAAATATATGTATAGATGCGATAAAGTAGCAGTGTCCCAATTGTATCTACCTATTTTATTTATATCTGCTAATAATGGTAAAAACTGAAGATGTATAGTGTTACCATTAGTATAAGAAAATAATAAGTGTTACCATTAGTATAAGGAAATAATAAGCATGCAAAAAGCAATAAAATATACATTCTAGTTTTCATAAGTTTCACCTCCTCAAGGGAATTCCCGTCTAATGTGAAAGCCTTGTAATGGTCCCTTAGCCATTTAATTTTAATGGATTGTCCTTCTATCAGTGTCCTCCAAAGGCACCCCCAATAGTTCTACAACCGTCTAATATGCCACATTTGTGCGGCCAACAACTGCTAACCCATTCACACGCAAACCTAACAACATGTATACATCCTCTAAAGTGATTGTGCATTCACCTGTTGGAAGATGAAATGTGTGGAACAACCTTAAAATTGTCTGCCAACCGTTCCTTCAATAGACAGAACTGTGTAATTCAATTTCTTGACTATTTGACCAAGTTTCAGCATGTGCATAGTGTAGCACCTCAAATTTGCATCTATCATTGTACATACATTCTCATATTAGGTCATAGCATAACATGGTCCACTGCATAGCATTGCATTGTCCCTTTTTGCCCAAGTGCAAGATCATCAGGAGAATTAGGTCAAACTGATCAGGAGATCAGTCAATCAAGCAAGCAAGCACAATTTCCAAGGAACCAAGGCCCTAGGGTTGGTCCAACATGTTCACATGACTTGGGGATCCATTTGAAGTGTTTTGGTCAAGGATTGGATGTTCAGAGGTCATCAGTCCATGCACAATCAGTCAGAAACCCTAAAAAGTCAAACTTGGTCAACTGTGATTGATTTTATGGTTTTGATGTTGGGATTTGGTTTGAGAGAGCTTATTCATGTCCAAATAGGCCTCATATATCATGACAAACAACATCATTGAAGAATTTGAAGCCAAACAGAAAATTTCCAAAAATAGAAACTGGACCTGTAATTTTAACTGCCAAAAATGGAAACTTTTTGAGCCTAAGCTTACATCATGATACAAGCTTCAAATGAATTTTTGCCCAACATGAAAGTTGAAGATCTTGTTCTCCCATTTCCAAAAAGTCCAAGAACTCTCAATTCCCATGTATGGTTGGCAAGATATGATCAATTCATTTTCAAAAATTCTTGAACTTCAAAAGGACATATCTCTCAAACCATTTGGCCAAATTTGGTGAGGTTTTTTCCAACAAGTCATATTTAACCTCCTCTTTCCAAAAATGTAACTTTCATGCACCAAAACTCTATGGATCAAAATGGCATTTTTTTTCACTATTATGTTTAAATTTCAAGTGTGGTGCAAAAGTGGAATTGTGAAATAAGTATTTTTAATCAGAATGGCCAATTGGGAATGACTTGAAATGCTATTTGTGACTTGCTACAAGGCCCATTTTCGTGCTCCTACCATCACACCTCACCATAAGCACCAAAATGGCCAATTAGCAATTTGATTCATTAAGCAAAGTGATGATTAGCATACATGGATTAAAACTTAAACAGAAGTATATTAACCATTTTTCTGTCATTCCAAAGCCCTAGCAGCCACAAGAAAGCACAGAATTCCATTTCTCTCCAAGAACCTCATTTCTTCATTTTTGGAATTTCTGCCAAAAAAACTCCAAAGGCCTCGAGCTATCCATTGTTGTTTCATCATCCAAACATCATTGTGAGCTCATTGCAACTTTGTTTCACCAACTGTAACCATCATTTGCTCGACTGTTTTTCAAAGTTTCATCAATGGCAAAGTTTGGTTGAAGCCCTTTCAAGCTATCTCAAGCCAAGCCAACTTCACCATTCACCTTGTGGAGCTTGGACCTTCACCTGTTTTGAGCATTTGCAAGCAAACAACATCAAAATCTCAGCTGCTCTTCACTCTTGGTAAATTTTCGACTCCCACCTTTTCCAAAACCATGGTATGCACTTTGTAGATCTCTTGTCCCTGAGCACATTAAGCTTCTAATCACATGATTTGGTTGAGTAGTTTAGGAGATATGCTGAAATGAAGTTTGATGATGAATTCTATTCTTGCTCGATTCATGAGTTGTGTTGTGTTTTAGTGAAAATCAATGATGGATTCATGTTAGTTATGCCTTGCTGATCATTTTTGTATATCCAATTGTGATTTCTGGAAAAAAATTGTATGAATCGATTTTGGGGATGAATGTTGTTATGCTGTTCTTCATAAAACCCTAGAACATTGCCTTGCCCAGATTTCCTTCTGTCCCACGTGCGTGCATGGTACTGTTTGCCATGAACCAATGAAATTATTTCGTTTCAGCGAGCAAAACGACTGCGCATTGATAAGTGGTTTGGATTATTACAAAAATGCCATTCGGTCCTTATTAAATCTTATTTAATTCATTTTTTCTTCAATTTTTATTTCAACTTGATGCAACAACTTTCAAAAATCATATCTCATCCATTTGTGATCCAAATTTCATGAAATGTTTTGCACTATGCTCTGTTTGATCTCTACTTTTTTATCATGATTTTTTCTGATTTTTTGGATGAGTGGATTTTTAATGGTACTAGGGTTTGTAACATGTATCCCTTTTTTGTACCCTTTACCAAAACCTTTGTGAAATAGTCATGACTTATCCTATGGACCTGAAAATTTTTGTGCACAAACTAGACACATTCATGTTTATTTTGATGTAGAGTTTGTGAATTTATCTTATCTGGATTGTGAGTTGTGAATTTTTGAAGTAGGGTGTGACAATTTGTGTCACACCATTGATGTGCAACTTGTTGATTTTTATAGCCATGCCTATTGACCTCCAAATGGATTGATTTTTTGTATGATTGAGCTTGAATATGTCTAGTTTGCATATGATGTTTTGCGGATTTGTTTATGGCATTTTCCATTTGTTTGAAATTTTCTCCCCTGTTTGACCAAAATGTTGACCTTATGTGATGCATGTGCCCATTTGTTTTGTGAAATGCTCATACTTTATTAGATAGACATGAAATTTTACATGAGATAACTAGACATCCTAAGCTTTGCCATGGTTTTAGTCCCATTCATTTATCATATGCCATCTCTGATTTATGAATTTTTCAAGTTGATGCATGTTTGGTTGACTTCTTTGAGCATGTTCAAAATTGCTTTGACTTTCTGATTTTCATTGACTGCCTTCCCCTTGTCCAAATAAGATGAAATTTGACATGCTTACCATGCTATGTGTTATTTGGTGATTTTTGGAATTGTTTGAGTTTGCTTTTGATGCAAGTCTTTCTGTTGACTCCTATGAGCTTCTGTTTGCAATGCTTTGACCTAAACTGTTCATGAAATGATGATAGTGATTGATATAAATGTGAACCCAATTGGAATTGTTTCTTGATTGATTAAACATGATTTTGAATACTTGCCCTTTGCTGTTTTGACTTTTTCATTCCCTTTTGACCCTAGGCTTTCCCTAGTGGTCCTGATACTCACCTTTGAGCTCATGTTTTCAGGTTGACCAACAAATGACCAATGAGACCATTTCTTTTTGATTGAGCTTGCTTGAATATCATTGACTAACTTGTTTGTTTTGTAGGTGGCTTGGCTCACATGCCTTAAGCTTTGTGCCTTGCACATCCATTTGTTTCTGATTAACTGTTGATGTCTGTTTCCTTTTGTTTTGTTTTGAAGTTGTATACTAATGTCTGCTTGACTATTTCAGGTGCTTTTAGTTGCTCAGTTACTTGTGAACTTTTGCTTTGCTTTGCTTGTATAAGCAATTTGCATTGAGGTATATTTCTAATCTTCATGTAGTCTGGAAGACCTGGCCTGTTACTTGGCCAGGCAACTGTCTGAAGTCCTCCTTAAGAGGCAATGTTTGTGTATGTTTAAATCTTGTCCCTGTACATATGCAAAGTCCTCCTAAGTGAAGAGGCAATTGGCAGAACCCAAGGGATAAGCAACCTATCCCCTGCTAGTCCGTGTGTCACTCACATTGCTCACACTACTTGTGTTGATGCATAGTGAGTAAAAGCCCAAGATCTATAGAGTCTAACTTGTGGAGAGAGTTCCCCCATTCTGAACTCCCACACCTTCTGATATTCAAATGCTCTCCCTGGCCAGGGATAAGAGCAACGAGGCACACCCCTCATCTCCTTTCATCTGCTTCACCTTAGCCCCTCAATGGCAAGGTTAAGAGCAACATCTACCCAATTCCAGAGGTTTGTTTGTTGAGGTTGATGTGACCCCTCGACTAAAACCTAGCCTTGATGTTTGAGCCCCCCTTGTTGGTGTGTTTATTTTATGCTGTATGTGCTTGTGTGGTGTGATTGTATCCCCTAGGTTTGTTAGACTCCGTGTAGTCTCGTTTGCATGTCAATTAAGGTAGCACGGTTCCTTCGTATAGGACTTCCTTTCTTGCTTGAGCTTTCTTAAAACACAAACAAACATTATCCCCTCTTAAGGATACGTTAACTCCTTCTACTACAGGTGAGTAAGTCTCCAAAGGTCGAGCATCAGGTAGATTGTGCAGTGACGTTGTCCACTTAAAAAACACAAACCAACAAGAATAGTTTAGCCGAACTACGGCAACTCTGATTCTCATGTTCAGATGAGATACGTAGGCACGAGATGCGATGTCTTGTCGAGTTTGACTAACCGCTAATACTAATTCTTTTCTCTCACCCTTGCTGTGATTGAGATCTCCCCTTTCTCTTGCCCTAGTTGCAATTGAGACCCTTCTTTTTCCTGTGTCAGTTAGCTAGAAACCTTAACTTAGGGACAATCTTGCATGATAACATCTAGGCTCGAGTCGTAGTCTCCCTAGTTGTGTCTCCCTCTGTTATCTGGTTAGGCTAGATCCTTTATCCCTGCGTAGGGGAACTACATCGCCCTGATCTTCATACCAGATGAAGTATGTAGGCAGGAGATTGAGCTGATCTCTCCGGGCGCCCTTTTCCTTTTGTGTGTTGTTTGACAATTGTTAGGCTCGAGTCCCCGACTCCTTAGCAATTTGTTGTCTGTTTGTTTGAGTGTGTGCTTGACAGTTATAGGCTCGAGTCCCCGACTCCCTATTAACATGTTGTGTTGTTATGTGCTTGGAAGCCGATGTAAGTCCATCGAGTGGCATTTGGGTTCCAGTGTGTGTGTTTTGGTTCGGATGCTGATGTAAGTCCAGTGATTGGCATTCGGGCTCCATGTTTGCCTGTGTGTTTGTTTTGTTTATGTGCGTGTCAGCCGAGCTACGAATGCTCTGATTCTCCTTTGTCCAAGGAGATACGTATGCATAGGATGCGATATCCTAGCGAGCATGTGTCGTCTCCCCGGTCCGAACTACTTCGACTCTGATGTCTATGCCTGATAGACTAAGTAGGCCCAGGATGCGACATCCTGCCGAGTCAGTTTCAGTCAGTTTCTTGCGTCTCTTTCAGCCAGAGTGTGTGAGTTTGAGCAGTGTTTAGCAACCAATTTCCCTTCCTATTGTGCGTGGATCCCGTCGAGTACGACGGATGCGTAGGGGTGCTAATACCTTCCCTTCGCATAATCGACTCCCGATCCCATTCTCTTTGGTCGCGAGACCACGTCTTTTCCAGGTTTACTCTGAGCGTTTCCCTTCCCTCTTTTGGGATAAATAACGCACGGTGCCGGCTCTGTTGTTTCTTCTTTTCCCGCCGGTTTTTCGCGTAATGCGACACATAGGTGTGCAAAATGACAAAAAACTATCCTTTTATAACTATCATTTGCTCATGCAATTTTACACCAACTCAAAATATTTTCATGACATTTGTGTGCATTAATTCCATCATAAATTGTTATATCACGTCTCACACTCAAAAATATATTATTAATTCCCATCACAAAGGAAATGTTATTGCATTTGATGAAGTGTGCTTGCTTTTTGAAAATACTGAAATTTTTCGTTTCACTATTAGTAGAATGTAGTCATTCCAATATTTGAAAGAAATGATAGAGATGAAGCTCTAAGCAGGGTCTGTTTCACAAATTACTTACAGAAATATTGTTCATTTTGGGAACAATCAATTTAAATTTGTTCCATTGAAGGTTCGTGACGACGAAGATGTTGAAACAGTGTTCATGAATCATGAACGTTATGGGTTTTAGTACATTGTTATATATATATATATATATATATATATATATATATATATATATATATATATATATATATATATATATATATATATATATATATATATAATTTGAACAATGTCAACAAAGCCAGATGTCGAAGATAGTCAATGCATCAGAAGAAGATGCACCAACTATAATTCCAAATGACGATGTTGAAGAAGAAAATGAGGTACAAGATGATCATTACTTTACTACTATATTTGAAGAAGGTGACAACATTGAACAGGAAGCAGTTGACGAAGGCGACATTGATGAACAACACATTCTAGTTTGGAATGTTTTATACCCACCTTCCCACTTGACAAACATGTCCTTAAGTGAAGATCAATCATCCTTTGAATGACCACACATTCCTCGTCTTCCGATGGAGGGTGACATAGATGTGGGTAACCAATTTAAAAATAAAGTTGACTGTGTGCTTGCCATAAAGACATATCACATGAAACACTGTGTGGATTTTAAAGTGAAAGATTATGATAAGAAGAGATATCTAATACGTTGCAAAAATGATACGTGCAAGTTTCATCTATTTGCTTCCTGTAGAAAAAGAAGTGACTTGTGGGAGATAGGCATTATGAAACCCCAACTTAGTTGTTCAACAACTATCTTTAATCAGGATCATCGAAACTTAGCTCTCACGTGATGTGTCAACATTTAATGCCTTTTGTAGACAAGAATCCTTCTATCGAGGTGAGCGTTTGTATTAGTAAAAAAAATTCTGAATACAATTTCACTCCATCATATAGGAAAACATGGATTGCAAGTTATAAAGCAATTGAACATGTATACGGTAACTGAGAGAATTCATACAAAAGAACTTCCGCACTACTTGTAAGAACTTAAAAAATTTATTCCGGGTATAGTGGTGGAACTTAAAAAAATTTCCACACTACCCATATGTACAGATGAAGGTATTATTGTTGAAGGGAAACACATTTTCCATCGACTATTCTGGCATTCCAACCATGCATTAGAGGTTTTGTATATTGCAAGTCTATACTTCAAATTGATGGAACCTGGTTATATGGTAAGTACAAAGGGACGCTGCTTATGATGGTAGCAAAGGATGACAACAATAATATTTTCCCAGTTACTTTTTCCCTTGTGGAAGGTGAAACGCATGAAGGTTAGGGGTTCTTTCTACAAAACTTGAGAATGCATGTTGCTCTTCAACCTGACCTATGTTTGATTTCATATAAGCATGCATCGATTGAAAGTGCATACAATAATCCAGATAATGGTTGGCATAATCTGTCATCTGTGCATATCTACTGTATCGAACACATTGCACAAAATTTCATGAGAGAAATCAAGGACAGAAACCTCCGACAAAAAGTTATTAACATGGGTAAGTATATATCTATTTGCTAATATTATATCTTAGTCAATTATATATTATAAAATTAACATATTTTTTTTTAATATAGGGTATGCTTTAAACCAACCAATATTAAACTATTATCATAATGAAATTGGCATGGCTAATGGTGATGCTTTAAGGTGGATAGACAATATTCCAGTAGAAAAATGGACGAGGGCATTTGACGGGGGTCGACGTTGGGGTCACATGACAACGAACCTCGTTGAGTCAATGAATTCAATCTTTAAGGGCACCCATAATCTGCCTATTACAGCATTGGTAAGTGCAATATACTATAGACTGGGATCACTATTTGCTGAAAGGGGTGCAAAATGGAGTGCAGTTTTGAATTATGGGCAAACATTTATCGACAATTGCACTAAGGTGATGAAAGGAGAAACAACAAAATTCAACACGCATTAGGTAAGAATTTTTTACTACAATCAAAACACTTTCAGTGTGAAAGAGACAATGGACCACGATGAGGGGAAGCCTATGGGACATTACAAGGTCAACCTAATAAATGGTTGGTGTGACTGCGGAAAGTTTCAGGCACACCGTGTCCCTTGTTCACATGTTACCGCTGTATGTTCTATGGTGCGCCACGACGTCTATGCTCTTTTGTCCAATGTTTACAAGGTTGCAAACCTATTTGGGGTTTACATCACAAGCTTTTTAGTGCTACCATATGATGAATATTGGCCCATTTATGAAGGAGATCAAATTTGTCATAATCCAAGAATGCGGAGGAATATGAAAGGTCGCCCAATTAGCACACGTATTAGAATGAAAACGGACACGGCTGATAAGTTGGAGAGAAAATGTTCCATGTGTCATCTTCCTGGTCACAACCAAACTCGATGTCCCAATGTTGGAACTACTAATAATTAATTTTTTATTTTGTTATCAAATATCATTTTCAGATTGCCATTAAGTTTCTCTATTATTTAAACCATTACTCATTAAGTACCAAATATAAATAACAAGAAGCCAGATATTACAAAACGAACAACAATAAGTCTAAATAAACGACACATACAACAAACTTCAAGACAAATAAAAATACTTAACCATAACATTTGAACACAATATTTCTAATTGATTACAACAATCAAACTGATATAATTTGGTCCAAATATCATTTCTCTCACATCCTTATCATTTTTAATTCGCACCCACCCACGTAGGCATCCAGTCTCTCAATACTTCTAATTTTTTCGCCTTCAGGTATGTCTCCGTTTAACCAACGAATCAACTCCCTCTATAGTTGCTCAAAACTAAAGATGTTCCAAAAGAGCATCTTCATCGGAGGTTTGTCTCTCGAATAAATCACGTTCCCTTTGTGACGACGATACATGTTAGCACTATCACAAGAAAATGAGAATATATATGAAAAAATAGATCCAACCACACCTCTATTTATATCAAAGGCTCCACCAATTGAAGTGACATAGTTGTATTTAAATGAGAAAATAATCAAATGATCTTCCCATTGCAGTTAAATAATAAAATATTCAAAGGATCCGCTCATTGCACTGACTGAGTTGTACTTAGTTAATAAAATAATCAAAATATTTGTTCACTACCGTGACAGAATTGTACTTAAATAATAAAAAAATTATATACATATAAATCAATTTAAATTATTTAAAATTAATTTATAATAATTAAAATCAAATTAACAAATATTTATTATTAATTAAAACATAAAAAATTATTTAATTATAATGATTACGTACATAAAAATAAATTAAAATTATTTTATTATAATATTAATTAATACTACTTATATTAGTTATCTTAATTATACATTCGTTATTATTAATATTAATTATTAATATTCATTATTAATAATCAATTAAAAAAATAAAAAAAATATTATGTTACATAGTGCCGCCATTCAATGGACGGTTGTGTCGTAGATTTTAGAAGGACCGTTCATTCATTGGGAGGCAGTCCTATAAACCAATTTTTTATTTATTTTTAAATATGATAGTTTGATATTTATAGGTGAAATACATGGCATTATGAATAATGTTTTCTAAAAATAAGGCAATATGGTAAAAAATTCCATATGAGATGTATCGAAAATGTATTTACATATTTAAGAGATATTTTATAATTTTAATGACACTCTCCACACTGGTGGAAGAAACAATTCCCAATCTTTTATTTTGATGGGCTTAGATCGGACTCTTCTGGTGCTAATAACAATAGCCCAATTGAATGTATGGAAATTCTTTTTATTTTTTAATAATCTTAGAAATTCTAACTTTTCAATGTTATCTTTGAAAGGACCTTTTGGTTGATTTATTTTTCTATTTTTAAAGTTGAATTAAATTATTTTTTAAATATCTACTATTAAATTGGTCTTCTCGATAGATTATTTTCATATTCAATATTTTAGATGAATATTTTCAAAATGCTCTAACTGAGTTGTTTTCAACTAAAAATTAACTATGAGATTGCATATAATAAAGTAATTGAGACATAAATTTGAATAAATTAGTACTATCTCGATCTTTTATGATAATATTTTTTTTAGAGTTAAATATATGTCACCTCTATTATTAGTAATGTCACTCACACTATATGATAAAATATGTTTTTGTTGTTTTACATAGTAAATATTAAAAAAAAAAAAGTTCTACCAATATCTAAATTTGTTAGATGAGATTTTTAATCATAGACTAATATTCATTTTATTTAGAATATTTACCTGTTAAATATATGTTACATATTTATAGAGGAATAAACTTATGCTAAACAGATAAACAATATACTTTTAATTAGGACATGAAGACTTCAATAATAGGTGGTAATACAATCAAATATAGAAGAAGTTGAATATTTAAAAAAATAAGTAAAAAAATACATTTTGTAAAACTATGTGCGTAATATATATTCATTATGTAAATATAATATATATATTTAATATTTAATATTTAAATATTATAAACAAAAGGAACTTTAGTCTATTGGTTAAAACTCTTATCTACTAAGCTTATATATTGATTCAAATAAATAAATAAATAATGTCACGTAAATTTTAAAAAATAAATAAAAATAAAAATTAAATCTATATCTACGATAGTCACGTAGAATTTAAAAAATATTTTTTATAAAG
Source organism: Lathyrus oleraceus (assembly GCF_024323335.1). NCBI lineage: Eukaryota > Viridiplantae > Streptophyta > Magnoliopsida > Fabales > Fabaceae > Lathyrus > Lathyrus oleraceus. Next base: position 216,527,988 of record NC_066585.1, read on the forward strand.
ATAAATTAAAATTCGCTAATATTATAAAAAATAACGTATATTCAACCATTTTAGGGGTGTTGTATATTTAACCCCAATAATAATAATTTAATACTTAACAAAATAATAATAATATTGTACCGATAATTATTAATAATAATAATAATAATAATAATAATAATTTTTAATTCACAAATAAATATTTAACGAGATTAATTGAAATCCACGGTCAGTGTAAAAGGGTTTTACACTATCAGTTGGATATTAAAAAAAAAATTGACTTTTATTTTAAAAATCTATAAAGTAATACAAACAGGTGATGGTGATGAATTGACGATGTAAAACTTTTTATATTGGCAGTGTATAATAATTAATCTCTTCTTTAAAATATTTTGATAATTATTAACGGATATTATACCATCATATTGTATCCATGAATAAATAGATAATTAAATACCCATTTATTTTATCCGTGAATACTGTAGTTAATAAGCTTTTAAATTCTTACCTCAGCATGTTCCATTTTTTTTTACATCCCAATATATTTATTCTTGTAAAGTTGTTATTTTTCTCAAAACTTTGTCCTATTAATTAGAAATATAATTTTGAAAGGATTTATGACAGAGTGATACTCTTAGTATTATTAATCGATTTTGTAAATAATTTAAAATTTTAATATAATATCATAGTCTATGAATCAGACTAAGAATTATCTATCATTTGTAATAAAATGATATAGAATCTTGAAAGAATTTATAATAATTTTTTTTCACAAAACGGGATGAACGGTTTTTCATTTTATAAGAAAAATTAGTAAGATACCTGTGGTGCTGATAATGACCATTAATAATATAGTGTCATATTAATTTAAAAAATAATCAATTTACAATAATAATAAATCGAACTCAGCCCAATTAATTTAGAGGTCTGTTAAATTTAAAAAATTGTCTAAATTTAAAAAAATATATATAATTATAATAATTAAAAATAACATATTAAAAATATAATTATATAATAATTAAAAATAGATTTTATAAAATTATTTTGACTTTTCATATTTCATTTTTTCATGTAATTTGTTTTTATCATAGCATTTTTTATTTATTAGATTTTTATTATAATATTCTTTTATATCTATTTATAATTAAAAAAAATTAGGTCTTTTAGAATTTGAGACCTCCCAAAATTTAAAGACCGTGTAGAGTTTGTTGCTCCGTTACAAAACTGACCTTGATAATAAATAAATAAATAAATAATATTATTAACATTTAAAATTACTTGTTATTCGATGGCAATATACTTGTCTTATAATTAAAGAAACAATATATAAAAATATTAAAATAAAATAAGTATCTTGCGATAGGTAAAATGGAAAATAGATATTGTCTACATTATTGCTACTTAAAAAAGTTAGCAACTATCAAATAAATTAACTTTATCATTTGGCACACTCAAGAATTGGCAGGTTGAAGTACATACCAAATTTGAGCACAATCTCACACATTTTCAACACTTTTATTTATTAATTAAAATAAACACGGGTTCACTAAATGATTATATAAATAATAAGAGCTTGAACATTATTTTTAACATAACATTGACTTGATAATAGCTTGCCACAAGACAAAACTATAATTTCAATTTATAGAGATACAGTAGATAACTAATAAAGAATTTATTGTTCTTTCCAACTTAATAACATAACAACTGTAAAGTTGTATTTTTTTTCTATAATCTTCGTTATACTCTCATTCTTTCTATATTGCAGTCCTGCAAGTATGGACTATGTACTTTCATGTCATGTTCACAAAATCTACAATGCTACAAAAACCGGTATTTATAATAACATTTGATTTAAGTGACATAAAATTAACAAAATATAAGATAAATATTTTGAGATGCTTTTCTCTCAAAATATCTTGCTTTCCCTTTAGACCTCTTGTATGAATTACTACAATTTTGACCGCTAACTAAACTAACCTGATGAACTATACCAAAAAAACAATAGATTAGAGAAACCGAACAATTGTAAAATAATTATTAAGAATGAGTTGTTGTATATCTCATTTGGATTAAGATAATCCGTCAATGTTTTGATATAAGCATTGTCCTCAATGAATTTCACAAAATCAAACAAACAACAACAAACCAGAATTGATAAAAGTAGAGAAGACAAATCCAAAAATAAAGTATAATAAGGTAAAATAAAGTTTTAATCTGATAAATGAATAACAAGACACAAAATAAACAGCAACAAATCAAACAAATCAATCATGAATGAGAAGTAAAGTTGAAAAATGATGTTAAATATACTTCGGAAAGATATATCAAAATAAACAACAACAAACCACCAAGAATTAGAAGTAGATATAAATAAATAAAAAATCAAAGAGATGACAAAACAAATAAAAAAATCAAAATCGAAAAACCTGTGATACCAATCAATGAGATGGAAAAATAGTTGTCACCTGTGAATTTATCGAAATAAAATTCCAATCAGGGAAAGGGAGAAAGTGGACGGCGGTGGATTTAGGGTTTATTAAAGAAAATAGAGAAAACGGAGAAAGAGAGCGGCAACAGATTTAGGGCTCTTGGAGGAAAGCAAAGAAAACAGAGAGTGAGAGGAAATCGGAGAGAGTGAGAGAAAATGAGAGAGAGGGTTGGTTTTGGTGGGTAACAGATGACACAAATAGAAATAGATAAAAATAGTTTGAGTTTGTTACACTTTCTGTTATGCAGTTAGTTACATTTTCTTCCTACTATATAATTGATGTAATCTTCAGTCAATGAATAAGAAAGTCTTGTTCTGCTCTTTATCTTCTTCCTCTTCACTTTAAGCTCTCTTACCATTCTTCAATGGCTTCCATGTGTGAAGCATAATATGGTATCATCGTCTTCGATCCTCTTTCCACACTTCCGCACCGTTTTTTCTCTTCTACTTGTGCGATCTTTCCTTTGATTTCAGCATGCCTCCGCGTATTGATCCTACTGCAAATCGAATCACAAATTGATGTTGATTCGGTTTACTACGTTCATCCTAGCGAAGGTCCCAATTCTGTTAGTATTCAACCTCAATTGAATGGTTCGAATTACATCTCGTGGTCAAGATCCATGGAAAGAGCTCTTGGAGCTAAGAACAAGCTTGCGTTCATCAACTGATCCATTTGTGTTCCAAGTATCAACGATCTTAATCGATCTGCGTGGGAACAATGCAATTGCCTTGTTCATTCATGGATTCTCAACTCTGTAAGTCCTGCTATCGCACAAACTATTATTTTCTTGGAAAATGCTCTTGACGTTTGGATTGATCTCAAAGAAAGATTTGCTAAAACTGATAGAATTCGCGTATCTAATTTGCGTGCTGAGATTAACAATCTCAAACAAGGAAACAAATTTGTTCTTGATTTTTTCACTGAGCTTCGTGGTTTATGGGAAGAATTGAATTCTCATATACCAATCCCTAGTTGTACTTGTACTCAACAATGCAGATGTGATGCTATGCGTAGTGCTCGAGAATTTCGTCTTGAAGATCAGATTATACAATTCTTAACAGGATTGAATGAAAAAATTTCTGTTATCAAAACTCAGGTTTTGTTACTTGATCCTCTACCATCCATCAACAAAGTATATTCTATGGTTGTTCAAGAAGAGAGTAACAATATTTCTGTGTTGAGTCAACCTGATTCTAATTCCACTATTGATGAAGCCAATAGCCTTGTTAATGCATATGATTCAAGGAAGTTTGCTGGTAAATCTTCCAACTCTTATGGTGGAGCATCTAACAATATGAAAGATGGTAGAGTATGCACTTTTTGTCACAGGACTGGCCATACAATTGATGTGTGTTATCGCAAACATGGATTTCCTCCCAATTTTACCAAAAAGCAAACATCAGCAAATGCTTTTAATGCTGCTGATACACAAAATGTGATGAACACTGGAACAGAAGGTTCTCTCAATAATTCAAGTGCCAACATCACTCAAGAACAGTATGCTCAATTGATTGGTTTGTTACAACAAACAAATTTGTTGCCTTCCAACCCTACCCCAAATCCAAGTGCCAACCATATTTCCACTCATTTTGGTCATACACCAAATGAGAATTCAGGTAAACTTTTTGTTTCTACAGTTTCATGCTCCACTTACATAAAACCTTATTTTTGGATTTTAGATTCCGGTGCCAATGGTCATGTTTGCTCATCTCTTAAATTGTTTAGTTGTTACCACAAAATCCAGCCTATCAGTGTTTGTCTACCTAATGGATCTGTTGTTCTAGCTAAACATGCAGGAACAATTCAATTTTCCCCTCACTTGCAGATTAATAATGTGTTATACACACCTGATTTTTCCTTAAACCTTGTGTCTGTTTCCAAACTTTGTCAGTCTACTAATTGCAAATTCATTTTTTCTGCTAATGATTGTTTTATTCAGGATGTGAAAACGAAGAAGATGGTTGGTTCGGCTAATCAAGTGGAAGGGTTGTACAGACTCAGGACAGATATTGATTCCGTTCCTGCAGAAACTAGTATTTCAAGTATTTCCTCATCCAAACCTCATGTAGAAACTTCAATTTCCAATAATTGTAAAATGATCCCTAAACAAGCTTTGTGGCATTTTAGATTGGGCCATTTATCACATGATAGACTTTCCAAAATGGCTCAAATGTATCCTGATATTTTCAATGACAATAATGTTGTCTGTGATGTGTGTCACTATGCTAGACATAAGAAACTACCTTACACTTTGAGTCATTCTAAAGCTTCTCAAAATTTTGAATTGTTGCATTTTGATATTTGGGGTCCTATCTCCATAAATTCTATCCATCATCACAAATATTTTTTGACAGTAGTTGATGATCACAGTCGATTTACTTGGATCATACTGTCGCATCCGCGAAAAACAACCGGCGGGCTAAAACAAAAACAAACAGAGCCGCCACTGTGTGTTATTTATCCCAAAATAGGAAAAGGAAACGCTCAGAGAAACCTGGAAAAAGCATGGTCTCGCGACCAAAGAGAAAGGGTAAGGGAGTCGGTTACGCAAGGGGAAGGTATTAGCACCCCTCACGTCCGTCGTACTCGACGGGATCCACGCTCTAAAAGAAAGAAAAGGTTGCTAAAAACACCACACACACACACACACCGAAGACAACACAGGTGGGGTTAAGAGGAAGAGGGCTCGTTAGGACATCGCATCCTATGCCTACATATCTCGTCTGGAACGAGAATCAGAGCTACTGTAGTTCGGCTCACGCACGCCAAACAACACAAACACCCAAACAGGCAAACATGGAGCCTGAATGCCAATCACTGGGCTTACATCAGCATCCGAACCAAAACAGACACACACTGGAACCCAGATGCCACTCGATGGACTTACACCGGCTTCCAAGCACACAACAAGCACAAACAAACACAATCAGGATACGGACAGCCAATCGCTGGGCTTACATCCATATCCTGACACACAAGCTTAACAAGCAAACACACACAAAAAGGAAAAAAAAATGCCCGGAGAGACCTCACACGGTCTCCTGCCTACGTACCTCATCTGGTATGAGGATCAGGGCGACGTAGTTCCCCCCAACGGGGGAGAAAGACTAGTCAGACACAAAGGGAAGACACACTACCAGGGAGCTGTACTCGAGCCTAGTGTTATCATGCATCATTGCCCTATGTTATGGTTTCTACCTACTTGCACAACAACAAGCTAACCCTATCCAGGAAGAAAGCAAGCATGCAAGCATAAACAAAATCAAGCAAACATTTCAGATAGCACACACTATATCCAATCAAGTGAGGCTCAAACAAAGGGTTCGACTGCCAAGGCAAGTCATTTGTACAAGGGTAGTGTTAGCTCTTAACCTTGCCATTGAGGGGCTAAGGTGAAGCCAGATGAAAGGTGAGTGAAGATAATACTTCACAGCTCTTATCCCTGTCCAGGGAGAGCTTCAGACAAAGGAGTGTGGGTTCAGAAAGGCGGAACCCTTCTACACTCAAGACACTGACACAACTGTACAATGTACAAGATCTTGGGTTTGTGTCCCAATGCATCAACACAGTGGTGTGAGCAGAGGGACGACTCAACAGAATAGTGGGAGATAGACTGCATATCTCTATGATCCACCAATTGCCTTAATCAAGGTCTTTACCTGCTTGGGGACAAAGTTAAACAATCACAAACATCGCCTCTTAAGGAGGACTTCAGACAGTTGCCTGGCCAAGTAACAGGCCAGGTCTTCCAGACTACATGGAGAATAGAAATCCTACCTCAATTGGTTTAAAAACCAAGCAACAGCAAGCAAGTTCTCAAGGAACTGTAAGCAACTAAATGTACCTGAAATCAATCAAGTGTCATCAGTACTCAGACAAACCAACAGTAAACAGCAAATGTTAATTTGTACAGTCAAACACAAGTTAATGCACATAAGCGCAAGCTATGAGCTCAAACTCAAGCATCAAACCCTACAACACAAAGTCAATGTTAGTCAAAAACAATTCATAAGTCAACTCAAATTGACTTGAAGCAATCTCCTTAAGCATTGTGCATTTCATCCTGAAAATCCACACCAAACATGAGAAACTAGACCACTAGGCCAAGCCTAGGGTCCAAAGGAGATAAAAAATTCTAAACAGCGAGTGAAAATTATCCAAAATCACATTCAATCAATTTAGAAACAAATGCAATTGGTCCCATGCTCATATCATCCACCATTATCATTTCATGACCTAAAAGGTACAAACTAGGCAATGTGCAACACCAAAAGTCCAAACAGAACTATCTCAACCAAAAGCATACCAAAACAATTCAATTAATTCCACAAAAATTCACACCTAAACAGGACACATTCAATGGATAGCATGTCAAATTTTAGCTCAATTGGACAAAAGGAAATAGGTCAATGAAAATCAAGAAGTCTAGACAAAATTATACAAGCCAATTCAAGGCATCAACACAAGCATTCACTTCAATAAATCATAAAACAGTGACAACATTTAAGAAATGAATGGGATTAAAACCATGATGTCCTATAATGTGTCTAGAATGCACATGTCAAATTTCATCTTCATCCAATACAATATGAGCATTTCACAAATGAATTACCAACATGTGTCACACAATGTCACAAAATGAGCCAACAGGGAAGAAAATTATCAATCAATTAGAAAAACTCCATCAAAAATTCCAGCAAAAACGACATGCAATCTTGACATATCAATGATCTTTCATGCAAAAAATTGGAGCAATTCAATATCTCTAGGCCAGGCAAATAAAATCATGAAGTTGACCTAGCTTGGTGTGACACAAATTGTCACACCTCTAATCAAAAATTCACATCTCAACATCCAAGTATCCAAAAATCACAAACTCTACATGAAAATCACCATCAAAATGTCCAGAACAAGCACAAAAAATTTCATGAATTTCTTTAAAGGTATCATCATTTCATGAAGGATTTGGCAAAACATACATAAATGTGACACACTCAACAAACCCTAGGTCAATTAATTTTCCACACGTGCAAAAAATCCATAAAAATCATAATCAAATTCTACACATCCTCATGAGAACAATGCAAAAAATTTCACAAAATTTGGATGAGTTTTGAAGCCTCTATGAATTTTTGAAGTTCATGTAACAAAAGGAAAAACAAATGAAAAATGAAATGAAATAAAGATTTAATTAAATAGGCAATGGCATTTTGGTAATACTAATGCTCAGGCGCAAAACGACGCCGTTTCAAAAACATTACAAGGCGCTCTCTGATTGGTTCCTACAGGCGGTAAACATGTAATTTGAAATGAAATCCAGAAAAATGGATCAAACACACATTTTGGCCTTGTTCTTCATCAAAAATGTCCAGATTTCATCATGAACATACATCAACCAAACACGACAATCCTTATACCGTTGTGACCGTCCTTCAACCAGGATTCAAGATATGTGATCGATTCAATCTAACTCTAAGCCTATTGCACGGATCGAACGAATTAAGATATGACATCAAACATTCAAATCAATATCTCTCTCTCTACGCTTAACCAACTCACAAACCACGACTTGCATGTTGATCTATGATGAATAAACTACAACACGCATGTCACAATTCAAGAAATGGTGAGATTCGAAAATTAACCTTATGATGAAGCAGTTGATGATTCTTGATGTATTTTCGAGCAAAAACCAAAAACAGATTGAGATTGATGGTGAGGAAGTTGAATGCAACTCGTGCCTTAGCTCAAAGATGCTTCAATTGGAAGAACTAGCCAAATGCCATTTGTCGCATCCGCGAAAAAACAACCGGCGGGCTAAAACAAAAACAACACAGAGCCGCCACTACGCGTTATTTATCCCAAAATAGGGAAAGGAAACACTCAGAGAAACCTGGAAAAAGCATGGTCTCGCGACCAAAGAGAAAGGGTAAGGGAGTCGGTTACGCAAGGGGAAGGTATTAGCACCCCTCACGTCCGTCGTACTCGACGGGATCCACGTTCTAAAAGAAAGAAAAGGTTGCTAAAACATCACACACACACACAAGGAACGCAGGTGGGGTTAAGAGGAAGGGAGCTCGATAGGACATCGCATCCTATGCCTACATATCTCGTCTGGAACGAGAATCAGAGCTGCTGTAGTTCGGCTCACGCACGCCAAACAACACACGCACCCAAACAGGCAAACATGGAGCCTGAATGCCAATCACTGGGCTTACATCAGCATCCGAACCAAAACACACACTGGAACCCAGATGCCACTTGATGGACTTACACCGGCTTCCAAGCACACCACGAGTACAAACAAACACAATCAGGATACGGACAGCCAATCGATGGGCTTACATCCATATCCTGACACACAAGTTTTAACAAGCAAACACACGCAAAAAGGAAAAAAAGTGCCCGGAGAGACCTCGCACGGCCTCCTGCCTACATACCTCGTCTGGAACAAGGATCAGGGCGATGTAGTTCCCCCTCAAGGGAAAGAAATTCTAGCCAGAAACCAAGGGAAGACACACTACCAGGGAGCTGTACTCGAGCCTAGTGTTTTCATGCATCATTGCCATACGTTGAGGTTTCTACCTACTTGCACAACTGCAAACTAATCCTATCCAGGAAGAAAGCAAGCATACAAGCATACAAGCAAACAGAGCAAACAAATATTCACAAAGCACACACTATAACCAGTCAAGTGGGCTCAAACAATGGGTTTGACTGCCGAAGCAAGTCATCTGTACATGGGTAGTGTTCGCTCTTAACCTTGCCATTACGGGGCTAAGGTGAAGCAGATGAAAGGTGAGTGAAGATTAGACTTCACAGCTCTTATCCCTGACCAGGGAGAGCTTCAGACAAAGGAGCGTGGGTTCAGAAAGGTGGAACCCTTCTACACTCAAAGACTCTGACACAACTGTACAAAGTACAAGATCTTGGGTTTGTGTCCCAATGCATCAACACAGTGGTGTGAGCAGAGGGACGACTCAACAGAATAGTGGGGGATAGATTGCATATCCCTTGGCTTCCACCAATTGCCTTAATCAAGGACTTTACCTGCTTGGCACAAAGTTAAACAAGCACAAACATCGCCTCTTAAGGAGGACTTCAGACAGTTGCCTGGCCAAGTAACAGGCCAGGTCTTCCAGACTACATGGAGAATAGAAGTCCTACCTCAATTGGTTTAAAAACCAAGCAACAGCAAGCAAGTTCTCAAGGAACTGTAAGCAACTAAATGTACCTGAAATCAATCAAGTATCATCAGTACTCAGACAGACAAGCAGTAAACAGCAAATGGTTAATCAGTTAATCTGTACAAGCAACACAATTTAATGCACATAAGTACAAGCTATAAGCTCAAGCCCAAGCATCAATCCCTACAAAACAAAATCATGTTAGTAGACAACATCAACCAAACTCAATTCAAATTGCCTTGAAGCAATCTCCTTAAGCATTGTGCATTTCATCCTGAAAATCCAAACCAAATGTGAGAAACAAGACCACTAGGCCAAGCCTAGGGTCCAAAGGGGATAAAAAATTCTAAACAGCAAGCAAAACCAATCCAAAATCACATTCAAACAAATCAAAAGCAAATGCAATTGGTCCCATGCTTATACCATTCACCATCATCATTTCATGACCTAAAAGGTACAAACTAGGTCAAATACAACACCAAATGACCAAACAGAACTATCTCACTCAAAAGCATATCAAAACAATTTAATTAATTCCACAAAAATTCACACCTAAACAGGACACATTCAACAAGTAGCATGTCAATTTTCAGCTCAATTGGACAAAAGAAAGTAGGTCAATGAAAATCAAGAAATCCAGACACAATTATACAAGCCAATTCAAGGCATCCACACAAGCATCCACTTTAATAATTCATAAAACAGTGACAACATATTAGAAATGAATGGGATCAAAAGCATGATGTCCTACAATGTGTCTACTATGCTCACACCAAATTTCATCTTCATCCAATACCATATGAGAATTTCACAAGAGAAATACAAACATATGTCACACAATGTTGCAAAATGAGCATACAGAGAAGAAAATTATCAATCAATTTGAAAATGCAACCCAAAATTCCAGCAAAATTCACATGTTATCTTGACATACCAATGATCATTCATGAAAAATTTCAACCCAATCAAACATTTCTAGGCCATGCAAATAAAATCAGAAAGATGACCTAGCTTGGTGTGACACAAATTGTCACACCTCTATTCAAAAAATCATATCTCCATCACCAAGTATCCAAAAATTACAAACTCTACATGAAAATCACCATCAATGAGTCCAGAATAAGCACAAAAAATTTCATCCATTTCTTTACAAGTATGAGCATTTCATGAAGGATATGGTGAAACATGTAAAAATGTATACATGAACAAAATCAATAGGCCAATTAAATTTCCACACGTGCAAAAATTTCACAAAAATCATCATAAAATTCTACACATTTCAAGAAGAACAATGCAAAAAATCTCACCAAAATTGGACAAGAAATGAATGAGATATGATTTTTGGAAGTTCTTGTAACAAATGAAAATAAAATGAAAAAAAGAAATTAAGATAATTATTAATTTAATGCGCCAGTGGCATTTTTGTAATACTAATGCCACTGGCCAAAACGACGTAGTATCGAATAGATTAGGTGGCGCGCTATGAGTGGATAGTACTGACGGTGAACACATTTTTGAACCAAAGCAAGGCAAAGTTGGATCAAACAAGCAATTTCATCGTGTTCTTGTACAAGAACACTTTCATTTTCCAGATTTTCATGAACCCTAAATCGTAACCAAATACCACAATCTTATAACCGTTGGAATCGTATGAACGCAAGGATCATGAATATGTAACTTATATTTCCTAATTCCTACTGTAGCGGAGGGATCGATCAATTAAAGTTAAGCACATCAAACTTCAAATCGATATATCTTTCTCAATAATTAACCAAATCAAAAACTACGAGTTGCAGCATGCTCAGCAATGAATGAACTACAGAAACCACATCCCAATATTGAGAATCGTTGAGCTTGATTTCTAACCTTGTTGTGATGGCAGAAGCTAAACCTTGCGTTTCCACGTGCAAAAGCCACAAACAGGTGAAGTATACTGATGAGGAAGTTGAATGAAGCAATTAGCCTAGCTCAAAACGGTTCCATGTGCAAGAATGATGAAAACTCCATTGATGACCAAGCTTAGGACAGTTGAGATTTAGCAAGGTTATGGCATGGATTCACCAAAACAGTTGGAGATTGATGTTCATGGAGCACGAATCAAAAAGAATTGTTCAATTTGGTGAAGAATTGATGAAGTTTTGATCAAAAATTGCTTGATGAAATTTGAGAGAAAATGGAGAAAATGGAGGGAAAGTTTGTTAGATTTCTTGGAATGTGAAGTTATGATTAACATTCTTTTATGATTAATAATATATACTCCATCCTTAATCCCTTTATTAATCATAATTAGCCAAAATGTGGAAGAATTAGCATAATGTAATTTTTAAGTGCAAGTCCAAAAATGCCCTTGCCAAATATTGCACCATGACAACTCATGACAGCTCAAACAACTTCTAAATATCATTTGTGATGTGTTGCAAAAACTCCCATTCCAAAATTCCCATTATTTCTCAAGTTGGACCATTTTGCCCTTGGATTTTAATTAGTGCACTTGAAAATTGACCTTTTGCATTGACCATTTTTGATGAATTTTGATTATGCACCATGAAAGTACATGTTAAATGGAGTTTTCTCATAAAAAGATCATCCAATTTGGACACTCCATATGAGAGTTATGCCACTTTGATTATGGGTCTTTTTTGAAAATGAATGGACCATAACTTGTCAACCATACATGGGAATTTCAAGTTCTTGGACTTTTTGGAAAGGTGAGATCAAGATCTACAACTTTCATGTTGAACAAATTTTCATTTGAAGCTTCCTTGGACATGTAAATTTGAGGTGAAAAACTTTCCATTTTGGGAAACTTCCATTACAAGTCACTTTCTATTTTTGGCAATTTTTGTTCTGACTTTATTTTCTTCATTCTTGAGCTTTGACATGTCAAATAACACTTGTTTCAACATGAATGAAGTGTATCCAACTCACTTCCACCTCCAAATCCACAAAATCAAGCACAGTTGACCACAGTTGACTTTTCAACTGATAGATGAATTTGGCAATGCACTGATCAATCTGAGCCCCAATATTCTGATGAAATGGCTCAAGGATGAAACCCTAGCCTCAATAATCTCATATAATCATAAAATTATCCTCATATCCATCATAGACCCCATCTCCTAGCCATGCCCTGATTGGCCCCATGCAACTGATTAGGGTTGACCAGTGGTCAAAACCCTAATCTCAAGGAATGTGCTCCAACACTTGATGATGACAAACCATGATGATGATGATGAATCATTTCAAACAAGATGAAGACCAATCTCTTTGAGAATCACAAAACCCTAATTTGGACCTCCACATCCTCAGATGATCAATGACCAGTCCAAAAAACCCTAGCTTGCATATGACCTCTCCATCTTCTGATCAAGACTTGGGAAGATGACTTGCACAATGTAACCACATGATATGCAATATGCAATGCTTAATGACCTAAAAAATGATATGCAATATGTTAAACTAGTCCCAAGAGAGGAGGGCAAATTTTGAGATGTTACAGCTGCCCCTATTCAATCCACTGCGAACCTGTCGATATGAATAGCCTCGGCTTTCAGATGATCAGGGTGAAGAGTGATTGAATACCAAGAACAGACGAACAATTTGCACTCTGATGGAAAATAATTAACAACACCTGTCAGAATCGGCGAAGAAACAATCTCTGAAACAAAAATCCGTCTGGTACGGAGAAAGTCGGCCTGATCACCGAAACAGCAACATCGACCTGGATACCAAAATAAATGGTAACGCAGGGATAACCATGGCCTGAACACCACTCATCCGCTCGGGATTATTATTCTTTTCTTTTTATGCTTTTCTTGAACCCCGAAGTTTTCTTCTCTTTTTTTTTATTTTCTTGAACCCCGAAATTTGCTTTCGCGCAAATGATCCCTGATCACTGCATTTGAACCCCGCTCTCCTGTTTGCCAAAATGATGAACCCCATTCTCCAGTTTGAACCCCAGTCGCCTGACGATAACTTGTGATCGCCAATGTGGACCCCATCTCCAGAAAACACCTCGTGTCTCCTTTTCTCCATTTGAACCCCGCTCTCCAGAAAATGCCTCAACACTTCCTTTTCTCCGCTTGAACCCCGATCTCCAATCTCTTGTGATAATTCCGCTGGCAACGTCGGAAATAGCACCAAACACCACTCTGAGGGCGACATGTCAGAGGGTACACCTTCACAAAAGGAAGGTAACATGTGTATCCCTTCCTCAGAAGACACCTATAACGACCTCCATTGACCTCAGCCAGAGTCTAAGGCGACACATGAACTGAAGATAATCCTGAGGACCTCATCCCGGATACAATCTTCAACTCCAATCTCTATTTGAACCCCAGAAAATGCCTCAACACTTCCTTTTCTCCATTCGACGGAAAAATCTCATCCAGTATCGCACTACTGGAGAACACTGCTGATCCGACATTGTGATGCTAGACTCCTCAGAGTAACATCTTCACCATCCGGCGAAACAAAAATCCAAGCGGTAACCTCGGCTTGAACTGCGCTAATCGCAAAACATTTCCCATCTCTGTCCGACGAAAAAAAACTCCCTCCAGTATCGCACTACTGGGGTACATCTCTGATTCAATCATGAGGCTAAACTCCTCGGAGTAACATCCTCACCAACCAGAGAACCCAAATCCCAAGCGGTAACCACGGCTCGAGTAACTGATACTTGCAATGCTGATGATTTTCCAACTAGTGAAATCACTCCTCAAACGGTAACCACAGCTTAAGTAGCATCTTCACCTCCGGCAAAACCACCTCTCAAACGGTAACCACGGCTTGAGACTAGCTTCATGCTTGTAATGATGAATGGCTTTTTCTGCGTAATGCTCCATAATCATGGAAATGCTACGCGATTTATTATTTTTCTATGCAACATGCTATGCTATTTTTACATGATGAATGCATAAAAAGTATCCCCCTTAAGGGACTCTGCTGAGGAGCTCGAGACACTCTGCTGAGGAACTCGCCAATACTCCGCTCTCCACCCTGCTGGGGAGTAACACTGCTGCTGGGAAAAGGTAACCCTTGCTGGGGAAGAACCTCCTTTGCACCCCATCCGCTCGGGAAACTGCTGAGGATAAGAACCACCAACACTCTGTGGGGATATACCAGTTTTCGACTTGCTGGGGATATCAACCCCAACTCTGCTTCGGGAAACCCTCACAGATACCCTGACGACTTCACTGGGAAAATGCTCACAGATACTCTGCTGGAAAACAGCAACCTCTAGGACTGGCGACTGGGGAAAGCATCAATCTGACACCTGCTGGGGATAACCATCCTGACCCTGCTAGGGAAGCGCATGCTACTCCTCTGGGGACAACCCATGCAATCCAGAGGTAGAATCAACTCAGCTGGGGATGCAAATATCTGTCTGCTACGGAAACTCGTCCAATCCACTGATAGGATGAACACTGCTGGAGATATATTTCATTGAAACCCGCTCCACTCGGGGAATAGCAACCTTCAGGCCTGGCCACTGAGGAAACACCGTCTTAAACCTGCCGGGGATAACCATCCTGACTCGGCTGGGGAATCCACAGACCTTGATCTGCTGGGGATTTGGTCCTCTAATTCTGCTTGGGGACCTAGCTGGAACATGAGAAAAGTTGGTACAGAACACTCGTCGACTCGTCGAACCCTGGTATCCACCTCCCAATCTCGCATCAGCTTTCCACTTTTGAGAATTCCCAGACTCTTCTGGACCTTTTCTGCTCCATCATCTTGTATTCCAAGGTCACGCCGCGCTCGACGGAAAGCGAACTCCTGGGGATTTATACATACTTTTCAATCTTCCGACTTTGAAGAGTCTTCTTGATTAATACCAAAGGTCGTCGAACGTCTCGACGTCTCTCACTGCTTCTCTACCCATTCATCTCCCCCTAATCGGACCCTACAGGGAATTTCTACAGACTTTCCAATCTTCCGATTTTGAAGAGTCTTCTTGATTAAAATCAAAGATCGTCGTACGTCTCAACGTCTTCGTCATCCCTTCATATTCTTTCCTGAGCGAACTCTCTGGGGATCTGTTACAAAGCTTCCACATCACAATCTGCAAGTGAGTGAAAATATCTAACAATTCCTGCAAAACAGACCGTTAGATAAAACCATGCCCCAGGCGTGTCAAGATTTCAACACTTGGGTCACTCAACCTTCCAAATAAGATTTCAAGCTTTTAATCTTATAAACATGCATTGGAAGGGACCTGTATGTCTTAAAATGCAAGATTCTTTATCAATATAATCGGATGTTTTTGCAATCAAAGCGGTAATGAAAAACAAAAACAAAATTATTTGACTGAATATGCATTTTATTGATTGAAAAAGTGTGTGGCTCAAACTGAGCAAATACAGAGGAAGCAATTCCTGAAAAGAGGTAATTGCGCACAAAAGGAAAAATCTATCCTAATGGCAATGTGAAACCCGCGATCTCATCGAGTTCCAACTCGGTTACACCCCGTATGTCCTCAGACTCTCCTTGCTTCTGCCTTCTGAACAAGACGATTCCAACTTATCCCTACCGGGTATTATCCATGATGCTTTAACCAAAGCGCAAACGATCATGCTAGACGCAGTTGCTCGTTTCAATCCCTCTTTTGCCTGGACCGCCCCTTCGGGTTTTCAATCCATCGGGATACCCTTTTTTGCCCAAGTCGCCTTTCCAGGTTTTCGACTCGCCGGATGTACAATTTTTTCATTTTTATCCCTGATTTTTGCCCGAACCTTTCTTTCTGTTTTTGGTTCGCCGGGATGCCCATTTTTGCCTGGACCTTTTTTATTCTTTTCGTCCAGCGGGTCTCTTTATACGAAGTATTTTTTAACTGCGTCCGCATTCACAGGGGATGGAAAATCCTCGCCATCCATGGTCGTTAGCAACAAGGCTCCACCAGAGAAAACCTTCTTGACCACGAATGGACCTTCATAATTCGGTGTCCATTTGCCCCTTCGATCGTTTTGAGGAGGAAGGATCCTTTTCAGCACCATATCACCTTCGTGATACACCCGAGGTCGCACTTTCTTGTCAAAAGCACGCTTCATCCGTTGCTGATATAACTGCCCATGACAGACAGCTGCCAGCCTCTTTTCTTCAATCAGGCTCAACTCCTCGTACCGGGTCCTTACCCATTCAGCCTCTTGCAATTTCACGTCCATCAGGACTCTCAAAGAGGGAATCTGAACCTCAACTGGTAGCACAGCCTCCATTCCATATACCGATGAGAAAGGCGTTGCCCCGATAGATGTACGCACCGACGTTCGGTACCCATGCAATGCAAACGGAAACATCTCATGCCAGTCTTTATAGGTTACCACCATCTTCTGCACAATCACACCGTCGGTGCATTCAAACGTTATCTGGGCAACAAAAGCTCATTCACCTTAACCTCCCCATCAGACATCAGAATCCGTTCGGATTCAGGGTCAGGCCCCTCCTCCGGGATCGGTTACTCTCAATCTTTCGATTAGAGCACCTCGAGATGTCCTCATCAGGGAACTCAAACTTCATCGGTTGATAATCCTCCACGGGTTGCGGGGCGATGTAATCAGACACTACACCCCTTGATTGCTTTCTGAGAGATATATCGAATATCATATTCAAACAAAATCATTGACCCCTTCGCAACCCGTCCGGTCATTGCTGGCTCTTTCAGAAATCTACCTGATCAGATCCATCTCGAAATCCATAAAGTGGTATGAACCAGCATATACTGTCTCAGTCGGCGAGCAGCCTATGCCAAAGTACATCAAGTTTTCTCGAACAGTGAATGTATTGTTTCACAGTCGGTAAACTTTTTGCTAAGGTAAATTGCATGCTCTTTTCGACCAGACTCGTCATGCTGACCCAATACACACCTCATAGACCCCTCGAAGGCTGTCAAGTACAGATTAACATTCTCTTTCCACAGGAGGCCACAGAATCGGAGGTTCCTGCTACTCATCCTTTTATTTTTCAATGCCCCTTGGCAGTCATTATTTCACCTGACCGTTTGATTTTTTCTTGAATGGGTTCCCACGTAGCTGTTAGGTGAGATGTGAACCATGACATGTAGTTCAATCTATCTAATAGACCACGAACCTCTCTTTCTGTGCTCGGTTCAGGCATTTCTTTGTTTTTTTTTTTTAAGCAGGATCAACCTCGATTCCTCTCTTACTTACAATGAACCCCAGCAGCTTACCGGACCGCACTCTGATAGTGCACTTATTCGGATTCAACCTCAGTTTGAATTGTCTCAACTGGTCTACTCAGCTTGGCCAGATCCACCAGATGCCCCTCTTCTGTTTGGGACTTTGCTACCATGTCATCAACATAGCATTCAATTTCATGATGAATCATATCATGAAACAAAGTCACCATGACTCTTTGATAAGTAGCACTGGCGTTTCGCTTCTCCAGAGGACTGTCTTCTCTCTATGGTAGCTTGTGAGCAATGACATCGGTATCCGACCCTGGCATATCCTGACACGACCAGGTGAAGATGTCCACATGCTCCTTCAACAAGGCTACCATTCTGCTTTCGACTCGCCTCTGAAGCGGCTCTAACTTTCACTTCCTTTCTGACCTCGGTGCTTGGAATAACGATCTTGCATCGCCCCTCGTGCGACTGAATCACCTTCTCCTCTTGTTTAAACAACCTGGCTAATTTCGGCAGATCACAATCTTCTTCGCCTTCTTCTTCGGCATGATAGATCGGATTGTTGAAGTCATACAGAGGTGTAACCGAATTGTTATCAACGAGATCCAGAGAATTACTCTTTTTTTTTTTGAGTTGGGAACAAGACAGATCAAAAAGATGAAAAATGAAACTAAACATTGCCATTTTTATTTGTTTTTATTTTTAAACTGCAAAATAAATGAAAAACAGGGAACACCGCTTTTTTGACTGAAAAACATCCATTTATTAATGATGCAAAATGTTGCAAATTTAAACATGAGGTGACCCTTACAATGAACCATTACGTGTCGGGCAACACATATGGCTTTCATGCAAATAAAGACTAACAACAAGAAATATTACTCTTCAGGATGAGTGACAGTGCTGATCTTTTAAGCCTTCCAGCTTCCTGGTACACACGATTTTATCCACGATTCCAGCTCGCAGTCACTATCAATCTCTTCACTCACTGTATAGGCGTAATTCGAATCCAGCATCCCGGCACTGACAAAGGTGAACGACGGACGACGTCCTCTATTTTGTCCAGACAACCCTTGATCTAGCTGATAGCCAATCCCAAACATGTCCGACTTTACCACAATGCCTATGATTTTTCCCCAGCCTGGGATCCCCCTATTTCTCAACATTTCCAGTGCCTGTTTGTAAGAAGACACGAACGGTTTTTTCTCTTTTCCAACACCAATGGCATTTTCCACCGTGACGGCTTCAGCTACCAGCCTGGGTGTTTCAAATTTTCCACCGTCCATTTCCACTTTCATCATCTTCTGGGTCATATCCCCCATCAGTACACCCCTCTCTGCGGCGACGGCCGCACAACAAGTATCAACACTAGGGAAAGCTCCCTCCTTCCTCCGAGGTTTTAGGACCACAGGCCTTGGAGCTTTTAACTGATCCCCATTCGCCAACCCAATCGTCTTCCTATCCCCAGAAATTGCATTCATCCCCATCTGACCATGCGCGGGCATGTGATTAGCACTAACATTGGGAAATTGTGCAAAATTAATTGCCTTGGAATCCGCCAGGTCTTGGACAGCATGCTTAAAAGCTCTACAACCCTCCAGGTTGTGCCCAGATGCACCGGAATGGAATTCACACTTGGCATTCTCATCGTAGTTGGCTGGCCTCTGATCAGGTTTTAACGGAGCTAATGTCCTCAATTGTACCATTCCGAGATCTTTCAACTTCTTCAACAGAAGAGCATACGATATGGGTGGCCTATCAAATTGACGATCAACCCCCTTTCCTCTTACTTGGTTCCCAGCTCTCTGTGCTCCCGGGTGAGGTGACGGATATCTCTGTGGTGCAGGCGAACTACCAACAGGAATAGTTACAGTGGCAGCATAAGGGTGATAGCGATCCCTACCACGTTCTTTCTTTGCCGGCACACCAATTGGCTCAACCTCTTTCTTAAGCTGACCACTGCTAGGGGGTTCCTTTGCTATGGCGACCGAGGGATTTGTTACTTCGAATGGCGGAGCCTTTCCCAGAACTTTCTCCACCATTAGCCACTTCTCAATTTTTTCAATCTCTCAGCCATGGCTTTCTGCCCCAAGGCAAGCCCTTACACAACACTGAACAAATCCCTCACCATCTCTTTCAATTCGAGTATATCGTCGTTGGGCGGATTCATCCTTCCTGCGTCAATCAAAACAGGTTAGAAACTGACACCTGCAAAACAAAACAAGTTATTATGCATGAATGCAGTGTTTATCCACATGAGGAACACTTTGTCTCTTGATCCTGGCTTCATTGAGACATAATAATCCGGCAGCAATATTCTGACATTCAACATTTGATTTCATCATTCATATCAGAGATATGTGATTTAGCATGATACCCCCAAACCATGTGTGTGCTTGTGTGAGTGCATACAGTAAAGCAAATAAAGCTCGAAGATTAATCACTGGATGAAAACAACCATCACATAGCAAAGTGCACAATAAGTGCCATAGTCATACATCAAATCAGATAAAATTCTCCAGAATCGGGAAAGAAATACAAGCAAAATGAATTCCGTCAACAAGCCTGACGGTAATCCACACAAATGAAAGGCTAGCCTGATGAGGGTCCCACAGATGGCCCTATCTCATCTTCCATCCTTGCGAACTCTGCGGCGAACCTGAGCTCGGTGTTCTCCTGTTGTAATCTCCCCACCTCTTTCTGGTGAATCTTCATCTGCCTGAAGTAATGATCTCTCTCAGCAACGTAATGATCCCTCTCAGCGACGATCTTCACATTCTCTGACTCCTTAACCTTCAGCTTTGACTCCCACTCAGCAATGAGAACTCGGACTCTATCATCCCTCTGATCCTTCACCAAGATTTGCCTCCTCTTCTGATCCTCAATGATCTGTGAAGCTCTAGCCAATCTCTCTTTGGTGACGTCATGCTTCTTTGCTGAAGATGCCAAGGCTTGACTGACCTTCCCATAGTAAGCAGTATCCATCTCAAAGCGCTTTGCTTCCAGGGCATGTCGCTTGTCTTGATCTTCCATCTTCACTCTGATCTCCTGATTAGTTCTCTGAACCCGAGCAACACTCATCTCCAATTTCGCTTTCTCTGCGAGCAACTGATCTCTCTCCCGCTTCATCTCTAAGAACTCGTCCATGCTAACAGTAGAAGGAGTCTCTTCAACCAACGGATACCAAGGATCAACCATAGGAAATGGTAGACAAGTAAGCTCCACTCTCTTACTGAGCCAGTCATCGAACGGAGGAAAAGATCTGTTATTAGCTCTACCCCAAGAAACCTTGCCTTTCCTTTGAATGTTGTGCCACGCCTCAGATACTTGCTTCCCCCTGGCCTGATTGCCCTCAACTGGGAAGTACACAGATTCCTGAACCTCACTCTTATACGGAGGGAGCTCCATAGCAAATCCCATATGCCTCTTAAGAAGTGTCGGGTTATAATTAATGCAACCCTGAACTCCTATAAGTGGTACATTGGGAAAACCCCTGCAACTGCAGATGAAATCTTGTCCAACCCCACTATTGTGAGTCCAATCTATGTCTTTGGCCCTCAAACCCATCAGCTTGGTCGCCCAATTAACATTCTGGCCCAGAAGAACAAAAGCACCCTTGGAAGGCAAGTAACCCATAAACCACTTGTATAGCAACTGAGCGCGGCATCGAATCAAACCCCCACGCCTCTTCTCGTTCCTGTTATAGACCGAGTAATAGACATCTCCAATCAAAGTGGGAATAGGATTTCCTCGAACAAACAAGCGAATGGCATTAATATCCACGAAGTTCTTCTGGTTAGGAAACAGAATGACCCCATAAATGCCCGCAGCAATCAAAGCACAGACCGCTTTCCAATTACCCAACTCTGCCTGCTCCTTAGCCTTAGCCTCTAGGAAACTGAGATGAAAACCAGGCAACTTCCCCTTCTCTTTTAGATTACCCCTCACCATCTCCGGACTCAAATAAAGAGCACGGGCAATCCCTCCAATATCAGGTTCTTCCTTAGTAGCATAAAAAGGAACCTGATCTCTGATCTGAAGACCCAAAATATCAGCATAATCCTCCATCAACGGCCCGAGTAAGTAATCTGGGAAGACAAAACACCTCAGCTCAGGATCATAGAACTGGAGAAGAGTATGAATGGCACTCCTGTCTCTGTCAGTGAGTCTGAAAACCATCTTCAGAATCCCACCGTATGCCTCTCTGAACATCCCCACATGGTCGGGTGCAATCAATGCAATCATATCCTTCAGCACACTGATCTCTGGGTCGAAGAAGCTATAGGCAACATCATCCTTCAAACCGGGTCTTCTCATATCTGGGCAGGAAGTCTCTCAACCAGGATCTCGATCAAAAGGGTCCCTGCATATGGGTAAACATGTGTTAGATGCAGATAAATGCAAGATGTAATGATGTTGATGAATGAATGCAATGCGTTGCCATCCTCCAAGCCATCTGATCATCTGCACTGAAACCTGGTCTCTGAACTGATCGTAATCATCTGAGGGAACAAGTAACCACAAATCCGACCCACGGGTTCCGAAATAAACGGAAGACAGATACATCATCATCATCATCAGTCTCTGAGCAGATACCCATAATCATCTGAATCGGCCCGGGGAATCCCGAAATAAACGGATCCCCACTGATAAATACCACGGACAGCACTCCGGCGTCTCGGCAATAAATGACCATAAATCCGACTTATAAATAGGACTTTGATCCACGGAACAAAAAGTCACCAACAAAGTCACCATCTGAACATGCATCTGAAAGAATCACCCTCCCCTCACAGGTAAATTCTAATCAGGTCATCCTAAGGCGATTAATAGTCTCGACAATCGGGCAAAGATACTCAATGGGTTTGCCCTTTCGGGTGTGCCATTGTAGCTCTCCTGAGATCGTCTAAACCAAAGATCCGGGAAATGATCGGTCACCAGAGTCAACAGCTCAGATGAAGTAACTCAACCAAAGTGAAATATTCCACAATGGAAAGCACTATCAAATGAACCTCGTCCGGTTTGTGGTATGTCACGTTGCAACATCATACTAATATAGCAAATGAGGAACGTGAGACCCATACTAATCCTAGGTGTATACTCGGGTCTGGGTTTTAGCCCCACTCAGAACACCCACCCCAAAACAGAGGAACCACCTGCATAGAGGACGGCAACAACATGATAGTATGATGCATGCAAATATTTATGCAAATATATACACAGGTAGAATAATAAATGCAATAAATAAAGCACAAGCAGCCTAAACTATCCTAGAACGCTAGGAAGGACTCGCTTAGGGAAGATGGACCAGCACAGGTCAACATCTATGGAGAGTCCCCAGCAGAGTCGCCAGCTGTCGCATCCGCGAAAAAACAACCGGCGGGCTAAAACAAAAACAACACAGAGCCGCCACTGCGCGTTATTTATCCCAAAATAGGGAAAGGAAACACTCAGAGAAACCTGGAAAAAGCATGGTCTCGCGACCAAAGAGAAATGGTAAGGGAGTCGGTTACGCAAGGGGAAGGTATTAGCACCCCTCACGTCCGTCGTACTCGACGGGATCCACGTTCTAAAAGAAAGAAAAGGTTGCTAAAACATCACACACACACACACAAGGAACGCAAGTGGGGTTAAGAGGAAGGGAGCTCGATAGGACATCGCATCCTATGCCTACATATCTCGTCTGGAACGAGAATCAGAGCTGCTGTAGTTCGGCTCACGCACGCCAAACAACACACGCACCCAAACAGGCAAACATGGAGCCTGAATGCCAATCACTGGGCTTACATCAGCATCCGAACCAAAACACACACTGGAACCCAGATGCCACTTGATGGACTTACACCGGCTTCCAAGCACACCACGAGTACAAACAAACACAATCAGGATACGGACAGCCAATCGATGGGCTTACATCCATATCCTGACACACAAGTTTTAACAAGCAAACACACGCAAAAAGGAAAAAAAGTGCCCGGAGAGACCTCGCACGGCCTCCTGCCTACATACCTCGTCTGGAACAAGGATCAGGGCGATGTAGTTCCCCCTCAAGGGAAAGAAATTCTAGCCAGAAACCAAGGGAAGACACACTACCAGGGAGCTGTACTCGAGCCTAGTGTTTTCATGCATCATTGCCATACGTTGAGGTTTCTACCTACTTGCGCAACTGCAAACTAATCCTATCCAGGAAGAAAGCAAGCATACAAGCATACAAGCAAACAGAGCAAACAAATATTCACAAAGCACACACTATAACCAGTCAAGTGGGCTCAAACAATGGGTTTGACTGCCGAAGCAAGTCATCTGTACATGGGTAGTGTTCGCTCTTAACCTTGCCATTACGGGGCTAAGGTGAAGCAGATGAAAGGTGAGTGAAGATTAGACTTCACAGCTCTTATCCCTGACCAGGGAGAGCTTCAGACAAAGGAGCGTGGGTTCAGAAAGGTGGAACCCTTCTACACTCAAAGACTCTGACACAACTGTACAAAGTACAAGATCTTGGGTTTGTGTCCCAATGCATCAACACAGTGGTGTGAGCAGAGGGACGACTCAACAGAATAGTGGGGGATAGATTGCATATCCCTTGGCTTCCACCAATTGCCTTAATCAAGGACTTTACCTGCTTGGCACAAAGTTAAACAAGCACAAACATCGCCTCTTAAGGAGGACTTCAGACAGTTGCCTGGCCAAGTAACAGGCCAGGTCTTCCAGACTACATGGAGAATAGAAGTCCTACCTCAATTGGTTTAAAAACCAAGCAACAGCAAGCAAGTTCTCAAGGAACTGTAAGCAACTAAATGTACCTGAAATCAATCAAGTATCATCAGTACTCAGACAGACAAGCAGTAAACAGCAAATGGTTAATCAGTTAATCTGTACAAGCAACACAATTTAATGCACATAAGTACAAGCTATAAGCTCAAGCCCAAGCATCAATCCCTACAAAACAAAATCATGTTAGTAGACAACATCAACCAAACTCAATTCAAATTGCCTTGAAGCAATCTCCTTAAGCATTGTGCATTTCATCCTGAAAATCCAAACCAAATGTGAGAAACAAGACCACTAGGCCAAGCCTAGGGTCCAAAGGGGATAAAAAATTCTAAACAGCAAGCAAAACCAATCCAAAATCACATTCAAACAAATCAAAAGCAAATGCAATTGGTCCCATGCTTATACCATTCACCATCATCATTTCATGACCTAAAAGGTACAAACTAGGTCAAATACAACACCAAATGACCAAACAGAACTATCTCACTCAAAAGCATATCAAAACAATTTAATTAATTCCACAAAAATTCACACCTAAACAGGACACATTCAACAAGTAGCATGTCAATTTTCAGCTCAATTGGACAAAAGAAAGTAGGTCAATGAAAATCAAGAAATCCAGACACAATTATACAAGCCAATTCAAGGCATCCACACAAGCATCCACTTCAATAATTCATAAAACAGTGACAACATATTAGAAATGAATGGGATCAAAAGCATGATGTCCTACAATGTGTCTACTATGCTCACACCAAATTTCATCTTCATCCAATACCATATGAGAATTTCACAAGAGAAATACAAACATATGTCACACAATGTTGCAAAATGAGCATACAGAGAAGACAATTATCAATCAATTTGAAAATGCAACCCAAAATTCCAGCAAAATTCACATGTTATCTTGACATACCAATGATCATTCATGCAAAATTTCAACCCAATCAAACATTTCTAGGCCATGCAAATAAAATCAGAAAGATGACCTAGCTTGGTGTGACACAAATTGTCACACCTCTATTCAAAAAATCATATCTCCATCACCAAGTATCCAAAAATTACAAACTCTACATGAAAATCACCATCAATGAGTCCAGAATAAGCACAAAAAATTTCATCCATTTCTTTACAAGTATGAGCATTTCATGAAGGATATGGTGAAACATGTAAAAAATGTACACATGAACAAAATCAATAGGCCAATTAAATTTCCACACGTGCAAAAATTTCACAAAAATCATCATAAAATTCTACACATTTCAAGAAGAACAATGCAAAAAATCTCACCAAAATTGGACAAGAAATGAATGAGATATGATTTTTGGAATTTCTTGTAACAAATGAAAATAAAATGAAAAAAAGAAATTAAGATAATTATTAATTTAATGCGCCAGTGGCATTTTTGTAATACTAATGCCACTGGCCAAAACGACGTAGTATCGAATAGATTAGGTGGCGCGCTATGAGTGGATAGTACTGGCGGTGAACACATTTTTGAACCAAAGCAAGGCAAAGTTGGATCAAACAAGTAATTTCATCGTGTTCTTGTACAAGAACACTTTCATTTTCCAGATTTTCATGAACCCTAAATCGTAACCAAATACCACAATCTTATAGCCGTTGGAATCGTATGAACGCAAGGATCATGAATATGTAACTTATATTTCCTAATTCCTACTGTAGCAGAGGGATCGATCAATTAAAGTTAAGCACATCAAACTTCAAATCGATATATCTTTCTCAATAATTAACCAAATCAAAAACTATGAGTTGCAGCATGCTCAGCAATGAATGAACTACAGAAACCACATCACAATTTTGAGAATCGTTGAGTTTGATTTCTAACCTTGTTGTGATGGCAGAAGCTAAACCTTGCGTTTCCACGTGCAAAAGCCACAAACAGGTGAAGTATACTGATGAGGAAGTTGAATGAAGCAATTAGCCTAGCTCAAAACGGTTCCATCTGCAAGAATGATGAAAACTCCATTGATGACCAAGCTTAGGACAATTGAGATTTAGCAAGGTTATGGCATGGATTCACCAAAACAGTTGGAGATTGATGTTCATGGAGCACGAATCAAAAAGAATTGTTCAATTTGGTGAAGAATTGATGAAGTTTTGATCAAAAATTGCTTGATGAAATTTGAGAGAAAATGGAGAAAATGGAGGGAAAGTTTGTTAGATTTCTTGGAATGTGAAGTTATGATTAACATTCTGTTATGATTAATAATATATACTCCATCCTTAATCCCTTTATTAATCATAATTAGCCAAAATGTGGAAGAATTAGCATAATGTAATTTTTAAGTGCAAGTCCAAAAATTCCCTTGCCAAATATTGCACCATGACAACTCATGACAGCTCAAACAACTTCTAAATATCATTTGTGATGTGTTGCAAAAACTCCCATTCCAAAATTCCCATTATTTCTCAAGTTGGACCATTTTGCCCTTGGATTTTAATTAGTGCACTTGAAAATTGACCTTTTGCATTGACCATTTTTGATGAATTTTGATTATGCACCATGAAAGTACATGTTAAATGGAGTTTTCTCATAAAAAGATCATCCAATTTGGACACTCCATGTGAGAGTTATGCCACTTTGATTATGGGTCTTTTTTGAAAATGAATGGACCATAACTTGTCAACCATACATGGGAATTTCAAGTTCTTGGACTTTTTGGAAAGGTGAGATCAAGATCTACAACTTTCATGTTGAACAAATTTTCATTTTAAGCTTCCTTGGACATGTAAATTTGAGGTGAAAAACTTTCCATTTTGGGAAACTTCCATTACAAGTCACTTTCTATTTTTGGCAATTTTTGTTCTGACTTTATTTTCTTCATTCTTGAGCTTTGACATGTCAAATAACACTTGTTTCAACATGAATGAAGTGTATCCAACTCACTTCCACCTCCAAATCCACAAAATCAAGCACAGTTGACCACAATTGACTTTTCAACTGATAGATGAATTTGGCAATGCACTGATCAATCTGAGCCCCAATATTCTGATGAAATGGCTCAAGGATGAAACCCTAGCCTCAATAATCTCATATAATCATAAAATGATCCTCATATCCATCATAGACCCCATCTCCTAGCCATGCCCTGATTGGCCCCATGCAACTGATTAGGGTTGACCAGTGGTCAAAACCCTAATCTCAAGGAATATGCTCCAACACTTGATGATGACAAACCATGATGATGATGATGAATCATTTCAAACAAGATGAAGACCAATCTCTTTGAGAATCGCAAAACCCTAATTTGGACCTCCACATCCTCAGATGATCAATGACCAGTCCAAAAAACCCTAGCTTGCATATGACCTCTCCATCTTCTGATCAAGACTTGGGAAGATGACTTGCACAATGTAACCACATGATATGCAATATGCAATGCTTAATGACCTAAAAAATGATATGCAATATGTTAAACTAGTCCCAAGAGAGGAGGGCAAATTTTGAGATGTTACACCATTGTTGTGCAAGCTTGCAACAGTCCTTGTTCTTGAAGGTTCTTCCACTAATTCACCAAAACAGTTGTAGATCAAGGTTCATGGAGCACGAATCAAAAAGAATTATCCAATTTGGTTGAGAATTGATGAAGATTTGATGAAAAATGCTTGATGAATTTTGAGAGGTTTTTGAGAAAATGGAGGGAAAGTTTGTTAGATTTCTTGGAATGTGCAATTGTGATTAACATTTCTGTTACAATTAGCCATTTATACCAATGCTTTAATCACTTCTTAATCTCAATTAGCAAAAACTTGGAAGATTAGCATAATGTGATTTCTTAATGCAAGGGCAAAAGTGACCTTTCCAAATTGGCTATGTGACAGCAAGATGACAGCTCAAACAACTTCTAAATGGCATTTGGAGAGTGTGGGAATTAGTTTCATGTCAATTGGCCTTGTATTGCTCAAATTCACATGTTCACACCAAAAATGCACTTAAGTCCACTTGAAATTTGACTTTTTGCATTGACCTTTTTTGATAATTTTGGACCATACACCATGAAAGTACATGTGAAATGGAGTTTGCTCATAAAAAGATCACTCAAATTGGACATTCCATGTGAAAGTTATGCCACTTTGATTATAGGCATTTTTGGAAAATGAATGGACCATAACTTGTCAACCATACATGGGAATTTCAAGTTCTTGGACTTTTTGGAAAGGTGAGAACAAGATCTACAACTTTCATGTTGAACAAATTTTCATTTGAATCCTTTTTGGACATGTAATTTTGTGGTGAAAAACTTTCCATTTTTGGAAACTTCCATTACAAGTCACTTTCTATTTTTGAAAATTTTTTCCTGACTTTATTTTCTTCATTCTTGAGCTTTGAAATGTCAAATAAAACTTGTTTCAACATGAATGAAGTATATCCAACTCTCTCCTACCTCCAAATCCATAAAATCAAGCACAGTTGACCACAGTTGACTTTTTCAACTGATAGATGAATTTGGCAATGCACTGATCAATCTGAGCCCCAATCCTCTGATGAAATGGCTCAATGATGAAACCCTAGCTTCCATAAGCTCAATATATTCACATGATGATCCCCATATCCATTGTAGACCCCATCTCCTTCACATGCCCTGATTGGCCCAATGCAAATGATTAGGGTTGACCAGTGGTCAAAACCCTAATCTCAAGGTATCTAATCAATCTTCTTGAATCTCCTGGATGACATCAAGACCATGAGGATGATGATGTATCAATTCAACCAAGATGAAGATCAATCCCCTTGAGAATCAAGAAACCCTAATTTAGACCCCACATCCTCAGATGATTAATGATCAGTCAATAAAACCCTAGGCTTGCATCATGACCTCTTATCTTCTGACCAAGACTTAGGAGGATGATTTGCACAATGGAACTACATGATATGCAATGATGCAATGCCTAATGACCTAAAATGATATGCAATATGTTAAGCTAGTCCCAAGAGAGGAGGGCAAATTTTGAGGTGTTACACATACTACTTAAAAACAAATCTGAAGTTTCTACACATGTTCAATAATTTGTTGCTCTCATAGAAAATCAGTTCCATACATGTCCTAAGTTCATCAGGTCTGACAATGGACCTGAATTCCTCTTAACTCAATTCTATGCCTTAAAGGGTATTATCCATCAAAGATCTTGTGTTGAGTCCCCTCAACAAAATGCAAGAGTTGAAAGGAAGCATCAACACTTGCTTAATGTAGGTAGAGTCTTACTGTACCATTCAAATTTACCTAAATCCTACTGGTCCTATGCGATTAGCTATGGAGCCTTCATTATAAATAGAGTTAACACTCCTCTACTCAATAACCAATCCCCTTATCACATACTGCATAATAAACCACCAGACATTAACCAACTTAAAGTTTTTGGATCTTTGTGTTATGCATCTACCTTGTCCAATCAAAGAACTAAATTAGATACAAGAGCTAGAAAATCATTGTTCCTTGGATATGTTGTTGGATATAAAGGCTCTATTTTACTTGATCTAAATTCATTCAACATTTTCATTTCAAGAAATGTCACTTACCATGAATAGATTTTACCTTACCAAAAACAATCTTCATCTACCACACCACCTTGGGAATATTATAGCACTTCAGTTCCCAATCCAAACCTCTGTCATGACATTCATCATTCTGCTTAAAATGATCTTCCCATTAACCAACTCAACCTTCCAACTACCACAACTTTATCTACACCCACCACAACTGACTCAAATCCACCTTCTAGCTCCCTGGCCAATTATAATCCACCCACCTCTAATACACAACATTGCACTCGTGCCTCTACAAGAGTTAGAACATTACCATCCTTTTTGAAAGATTATGTTTGTACAACCTTCACTGATCCACAATGCCAATCATCTTCAGGTAATCCTAACTCTCTTTCCAATTTCATTTCATATCATAACTTGTCTCCTACTCATTATCGTTTCACCATTTCCCTTACTACTAATCATGAACCTAAAACATACTCCGAGGCTAGCAAATTTGAATGTTGGAATCAAGCCATGAAAGTTGAACTTGCTGCACTTGAGCAAACTGGAACTTGGAAAATTGTGGATCTTCCACCCCATGTTAAACCTATTGGTTGTCGTTGGATTTACAAGATCAAGCATAAATCTGATGGAACCATAGAAAGGTTTAAAGCTCGTCTTGTTGCTAAAGGATACAACCAGATTGAAGGACTTGATTACTTAGATACTTTCTCACCTGTTGCAAAGCTCACCACAGTTCGATTGGTTCTAGCTTTAGCTTCAATCCATAACTGGAATCTTCACCAACTCGATGTCAATAACTCATTTCTTCATGGTGATCTGAATGAAGAGGTTTACATGTTGATCCCACCAGGTGTCTAAAGTTCTAAACCTAACGAGGTCTGCAAACTCATTAAGTCACTTTATGGACTAAAGCAGGCAAGCAGACAATGGTTTGAAAAATTGACTTCAGTCCTCACTGCTCATGGCTACTCTCAAGCACCTTCTGATCACTCACTATTTGTTAAACAAATATCATCCACCTTTACAATTTTACTTGTTTATGTTAATGATGTTATTTTAGCAGGTAACTCTCTACAAGAGTTTCAAACTATGAAAAATATTCTTCATCAGCTCTTCAAGATCAAGGACTTGGGCATCCTCAAATACTTTTTGGGTTTAGAAGTAGCTTACTCAAAACGTGGTATCTCCATATGCCAAAGATAATACTGTCTTGATCTTCTCAAGGATTCAGGTTTTATTGGCTCCAAACCAGCAAGCACACCATCCGATCCATCACTTAAGCTTTGCCAAGATGATAGCCCTGCTTATCACGATATTCCATCTTATAGACGACTCATTGGCAGACTAATCTACCTCAACACTACTCGCCCAGATATCACGTTTATCACATAACAACTTAGTCAATATCTTTCCAAACCTTCTACTCAACATTATAATGTTGCTTGCAGAGTTTTGCGATACCTCAAACAATGTACAGGCCAAGGCTTATTTTTTCCACGAAGTTCACCACTACAAGTAACAGGTTTTTCAGATGTTGACTGGGTTGGTTGTATAGACACACGTAAATCCGTTTCCGGATCATGTTTCTATTTGGGCAGCTCCCTTATTTCATGGAGAACAAAGAAACAAACCACTGTCTCTCATTCCTCTTCAGAGGCAGAGTATCGTGCTTTAGCTGCAGCCACGTGTGAACTCCAATGGCTTTTGTACCTGCTTCGTGACATGAACATTGCATGCTCTCAAGTCCCAGTTCTCTTTTGTGACAGTCAAAGCGCACTCCACATAGCTGCTAACCCTGTTTTCCATGAACGTACGAAACATCTTGACATTGATTGTCACATTGTACGCGAGAAATTTTCAGCAGGCATAATGAAACTCCTTCCCGTGTCCTCCAACAACCAACTTGCTGATTTCTTCACTAAACCTCTCCTACCCAAACCATTTCACTTCCTCAAAGCCAAGTTGAACTTGATCAACATCTACCAAAGTTCAACTTGTGGGGGGGGGGGGGGGGGGCTAATAGATGACACAAATAGAAATAGTTAAAAATAGTTTGAGTTTGTTACACTTTCTGTTATGCAGTTAGCTACATTTTCTTCCTACTATATAATTGATGTAATCTTCATTCAATGAATAAGAAAGTCTTGTTCTGCTCTTTATCTTCTTCCTCTTCATTTTAAGCTCTCTTACCATTCTTCAATGGCTTCCATGTGTGAAGCATAATAGTGGGAAAGAGAAAAATATATTTATTTGAGGTAGTTAATGGTTGGTTGACATTTGACATATAAATAAAGGTTTGATTGAAATTTATTTATAACTTTTGTTGATTAACTTATTTACTTGAGCAATTATATAAGATCATGCATTAAAATTTTTGAAGGTTTTATATTAGACCTTGCTTTCTTTGAAAAAGGGAACGCTATGCTGGAATTTAAAGCAGCCTCAAAGTCTGACGTTAGAGTCAAAGAACTGATTGGTACTCTCTTAATGAACACTTATTTAGCGATGGATAAAGATAATTATGAATACTATTAATATTTTAAAAATTGGATCGGAGATTGAACCGATGAAACTTGCGATTTAAGGTTCAATTGATTCAACCGATGAAACTTGCGGTTTAAGGTTCAATTGATTCAACCAGTTAAACCTAAATCATTATTAAATAAACTAATAATTGAAAACTAAATTTCATAAATATGTCACACATAATCATATATTCATAACTTAATAAAATAAATATTTTAAAAATTCTTTACAAATTTAATACAATAATATCGATAATACATATACTAACATAAAATAGTTATACACTTTATTTCAAGATTCATTTTAAAATAATTTGATCAAATTAAAGAATTATAATAAACTAAGTTAAACTAATTCATAACAAAAATAATTAAAAATATCTAAATTAAATAAGATAAAATACTAAAAATAATAAGATAATATACTTGATTAAAAAAATGAATTTGAGTTGAATTATGATAAATAAATCTTAATTGACAACAACAAATAATATTGACTTGATCGACAATCAATATTGAATTATATATCGTGACTATGTTTAAAAGAGACATCGTGATGATGATGAAATATGGTTGAAAGAAAAACTATAATGAAGTGACAACACATAAAAGTTTGTATCGTTGTAAAAAAATATTACAATAAATTTTGTGATTGGGAATGCATATTAAATTTTGATATTGACATATTAAAATTTTAAAAAAAAATTAAAAAATGATCAATTTAACGATATTTTTGAACAAGCGGTTTTACAAAACTGACTCCGGTTCTTTGGTTCAAATGATTTTTGATGGTTCAATCTAGTTTTTCTGGTTTTACTCTGGTTTTGATCCACTGGCAATTTTAAAAGATTGATCCAACCAATTTCATCTCCGATTCCCAATCAACCGGTTGAACTGGTCTGTTCGGTTCGGTTTTTAAAACATTGATTATAATAGTAATATTTTAAAAATCAGGTGCTTATTTCAAATGCAAATATTCATTAAATAGAGACAATCATAACTCAACTTTCTCCCTCAGTTCCTTTTTAAGTGTCCATTTCTTATAAAAAAATGTTTTTTTTTAATTGTCACATACAAAATTCAAGATAATATTAATTACAATTTTGTCAAAATTACCTTAGATAATTATTACAGAGAAAAAAAAATGTAATAAATAATTAAGAATATTATAGATAAAAAAATAATTATTGTTTGAAAAATAACTACAATGATTAATTTCATTAGTATGTGTAAAAAGTTAAAAAATTAACACGTATTAAATTGATAAAATAGTGGATATATGGATGTATAGTAGGAGTGAACACGTGGTGAGCACTTGGTTTTACAGAGTGGAAATTAGGTTCAATTATTAGTGAGAAGACTAGATTAGATTAGATTAGATTATTTGACCTATAAAAGATTTGGATTAGACGAATCTAGAAGAAAGATTGAATTCTTAGGGCGAATCACAAGGCCAACTAGACTTTGATTAGGTTCTACACTCGTGGGTGGGACATGTGCAAGAACTATCACAAAGTGCCTTTTTAAAGCAAAGTGTGATATAGATTCAAATATCCCCATTAAATTAACACTTCTATAGTCAACAATTATTTGCAGCATATTACTCTAAAAGTTATTCTTATATTGTTTGGTCTAATGGTAAAAATGCAGGTTCAGATTTAGAAACTCAATGTTGGATTTAGGCTCGTTAAAGGAAAAAATGTGTAAGGATTGAAAGTGAGTGGTATCTAGAATTAAATTTTGATTGTTAGATAGAAATGTCAGTAGAAAGAAAATAGGAGGAAAGAAGGATAGATATATTATAAGGGTATGTATCCGATACGGGTATGTGTTTGGTATCGATACAGAATAAGGATACAATATTTTTTAAAAAATTAAAATAGGATTACGTTGTTAATAAGTAATAAGAGTAGAGAATTAAATTGTTAAATTCATAACAAAACATCACTATTAAAAATTAAAAAAAAACAAAAAATAATATTTAAGATATAATAATAAAAAAATTAAAATACATAAACATACTATATTAATATTTGAGAAAATCATAAATTTCATTCAAATTTGAATAATGAGAAAAAATGAAGTATCACGAGTACGGTACGAGTACCAGATATCGGTATTTCACCATTTTAGAAATATTCATGCTTCCGTGTATATTAATCATTTTATCAAAAATATTTATAATAAATTATAAATTATTTTATAATTTCAATGCAATATTAATAATATATTTTTAAATATATCATCATCATTTATTATTATTTTTTCTTATAATTTTAAAACAAAATTATCTATAATAAATGAAATATAATATTATAAAATCAGATCTAATTTGTCTTTCTCGTACGATAATCATTACATTTTTTAATTTATATAAAAAGTGTAAAATGCTTTATAATTTAAAATGAAGAGAGAATATTTTTTATATATCAATAATTCATCTATTTTTTTATTATAAATTATTTTTAAAAAAAAATATATACCACAATATGAATTATTTTACATTATCAAGAAATAATTAATGTTATTTTCTATATTATACCTGTAAAAATTTATTATTCTATTTCTTTTTAATTATATAAATTTATCTTTTCTATATTATTAATAAATGATAATTTTGTAAATACATTCACGATTTCTGATTTTCATACAATAATAACTATTTTCTTAATATAGATAAAAAGATAAAAATTACTTATAATAAAAAATAAAGATAGTAAAATATTTTAAAACAAGGGACAAAATTGTCTTTTTAGATACTGTTGTTTGTCTTTATATGACTTTACTCTCATTCTTTAGTGGGAAAAAAAGGAAGTCGGTCCCACAAAAATTATCAATCCATTCAATTTTAGTGTTGTTCTAAATAGAAGGATGGATCTTGAAAATAGAGTCCTCCATCCTTCTTCAATCTTTCCTTCCTTAATCACTCCGGACAAACACACTAATCCCTCCGTTTTTTAAGTGTTATTTTTTTAAAAGAATTTTGTTTATTAAATGCCACTTTCAAATTTAAGGTAGTATTAAATGCACTTTTGTCAAAATTACTTTTAAATAATTATTATCGAAAAAAAAAGTAAAATGAATGTAATAAATAGTTAAGAGTATTATAGGTAAAAGAAGAATTATTGTGTGAAAAGTAACAATAATGATTTACTTTTTTGATAGTGTAAAAAGTCAAAAAAATAACATTTAAAAAGAAACGGATGGAGTATAAGTTTATCCGATGAATTTAATTTTAAAAAAATTAATTTATATTAAAATTGATTTAGGTAATATGTGAAATATTGTATTTAAGTATATGAAATATTAGTATGTATAAAAAGGGTCTATTTTTATTTTTTTATGTATTTTGGGTCCGTTAAAGGTCCAATAATAAAGATGTTCAACCATCAATTCTTGTTCAACCATCAATTCATAGTTAGAAGAATCTGTTCAACACTCTTATATGTAAATTTGACACCCCACAAACCCAACACATTAACCATAATATTCCTAAATCTAAAATTCAATTTTTCACAAACAAAACCTCATATTTCTGAGTTGGAGTTGTTTTGTTTGGGGGAAAATATCGAATTTTTACAACTAAGTAACTTTTTTTCCCTTTAAACTTTTAATACTTTAATTTCGGATTTTTTTTTCATAAATGATGCATTCTTATCAATTTTTAAAATAGTCGATAATAAATTTTATGGGACATACTCGAATTTAGGATATCTGATACATACGGAATATTTAGACGCACTTTTATTGCATTTTTATAAAATTTCGATATCAATTTTATGAGTTTTTATCGTATTTTTTGAAATTGTCATTAAAAATGCACAATGCATATTGAATTTCTCCAAATTATCAATAAAAAGGAATAGTGTATATCGATTTTTTGAAATTGTCGATAAGAATAAAAAATTTGATATCAAATTTTTAAAAAAATATGGTATATGTAGAGGTTTGGTTTGATTTTTTAAAAATCCAATAGGCCAATATTGTTATTTTATTTATTTATTTTTGTTTAGTGAAGAGAATAGGAATAGAAGGCAAAGTGATACCTAGACTGAGTGAGAGACATGTTGCACAAAGTTCAGGTGGCAACAATTGAGATGATGGAGACAAACATTTGCATACTAGGACGGGTAAAGTAGCTCCCATTAATTCTCACTGTAGGATAATCAAGTAGTCTTGTGGACCACATACTTTCCAGCGTAGAGGAGATAAAGTTGGTTTATCCATGGATCAAGATGATGAGCCATATGTTGTTGTAATTGATGATGTTCAGTCAAGGTGCTTGTTTAAGATGATACAGATGTGTCGGTTCAAACTGAGACAAAGGCGTCTGTTTAGGCTTATACAAGTGACAATTGTGATGTTCCTGCATATACTACCTCAAAATGTTCTGAGTGTTGCTCAAACTCAAACACCTTATTTGAATACATGACGTTATTCCATAAATCCATAACATGATTTTTCCTATTAGTTTCGACGTACTCCTTGCACTTCAAACCAACATTTTTGAAACATGGAATACACATAAGAGGTGAAATGAGGATGGGAAAACAACTTCAACGACATTCCTAAAGCCAAGTTCCCAATCTGTCACCATGACCTTGGGAAGCAACTTCTCTTATGTGAACAATTCCTTCGACTTATCTAATGCGCATGTGAAATTTTCCTCCCCTACATGTTCCAAGTATGCAAACTCAATAGAGAAAGTAAACTTGGTTGGCAACACCAACAATCTCAAGTAGTGAGGTCTGGCACCTGTTGGTTTTGTACTTACATTCAAAGATCAAGAACAGATGAAACATATTCAACATCTTCAAGAATTTGGATGTGTCTAGAGTATATGAGCATTAACATTTGATTTCTTCCTATTTATGGTCCAACACATGTACTTCTCATCATGAACTAGGGTAAAAAAACATTACATTCCCATGTATGAATCTCTAATAGTAGACATGATGTCGATCTTGCCTTATACACTTGTTGCACGATTGTCAGATTATCAACACCCATATATTTTTGTTAGACGATAGGCTTGGATCTAAAGAGAGGGTGAATAGATCCCAACTTAAAAATTTATTCGAAAATTTGATTTAGAAAAATTTATGGCACGGAAGCAAGTTTTAAATATTTCCCAGATCAAAAATCGTCTAACCGAACCTTCTATTGAAAAGCCCGGATATGCGTATGAGTACCAATGGTATGATAATAATTTACAAGTTGATTTATCCACATTCAAGTAATAAATTGAATACTCTACTATAGTAACGATCTATGTCCAATGGCAACAATACACAAAAGACTAGTTGACACAATTTGTCAAACATTTTGCGTGCAATCAAAAAAGTTTGAATATTAGTATAATGTTTGTAGTTTTTAAAAACCAATCACTACCAAATGGTATGTGATTACTACAACAACACAATTTAACAAAGAATTCAAAAGTTATTATCCAAACAATTTTGATCAAGATACCAAAGTAATCAACAATTTATGAACCGAAAAATAAACGAGAGAGAGAGAGTATGCAAGGATTTGTTTAGGCAGTTCCCCAATCGACCTCGCTACGGGTACGTCTACCCTCAATTTGAATTCAAATTGAGATATTAATATAATAAATCTTACTTTGTAAATGTACGAATACAAGAGGTGAGAAATCAAATCCCATAAACCCTAGGTTTGTTCTTACCTCTAGCACCTCCAAAAACGTTGATCAAAGATTGATCAAGTCACCAACAGTGTCGCTTCAATTCACCTGTTATTGCTACTTCCTTGCACGACCTCTTTGTCTCAAGGCTTTCACCCGACTGAATTAATCCCAAGAGCACACTTGTTGAACCCAATATTTTTCAACACGATCCACCATTTCACGCTACTCCCATGTCAATACACCTAGTCTAAATTTTTTCACTCGATCGGATCCGAATTGCACAACCTTGTCCAAAACCTTCAAACCCTAAAGATCTTGAAGGAAAACCCCAAAACTATTTTCTTATTTGAATCCCTCAAAGATCACAACCTAATATTCTCGGTACAACAAACCTAATTACACGTTATCAATCCTAATCTAGATGGCACCCAATAAAAAAAGATTATGTGTAGTTTGATTGTGTGTATGCATATATTGAATTGAAGATGATGAGATACTTTGAAATCTTGGATTCATGTAGGTTTTAATCACTCTAGAAACCTTGCTAGAGAATGATGCATGTAACATCAGATGAACCCCCATAGGTTTCTCATCATTCATGGGAGCTTCAGCGACATCATCACCACACTCAATAGGATCATCAAAATTGAACACCTTCCTGCCATGCTTACTCAAGCGAAGATAGTACATCCGATGATTTATATCCAAAAAGTAGTTCATGTTAACTAGTATGCAGTGAGAAAATTCTTGAGATGAACTAGGAGATTTGTAGGTGAGATTCGGCAAACCAATGTCAAAGTAGTTTAAAATCTTAGAAATCATAGAGGGGTAGTAGAAAGAACTGCCCTTATTGCATTTTTTGATAGAGAATATACGAGATACAAAGTAGTGATGCCAATTAATTTTGACCTTGTGTAACATAATGTATACCAAATGAATCTCAACATTGTTAATTCTAGAAAACCCGCCAATCTTTGGCTGCAGGATATGAGATACCACCCATAGCATAATTCTTGGCACCATCTTCAAGTGATCGGTGGTAATAGGATCATAACATTCCTCAGCACGATGAGCCTTTAGTATATCATTCAAATGAACATTCCAATTAAAATCTACGTGAGTGTAAAGATCCGTTACCAATGGATTAACCTCGTCATCCTCATCAGCATCACCCATAGTAATTTCAAACAAAGTTTTCCATAAATCATTGGTAAATTGATAAACTTTATTACCTATCGAAAACCGGAAGCAAAAACCTTGTTTTTCATGTAGACCTGAGTAGAATACATGAATAAGATCCTCATTGTAATCCTGAGAAAGTTGTAGGAAACAGTCAATCTGTTGATGCTCAACGAGCTTAACAACATCAGGTATATCCAAACAGTCAACAATAACTTGCTTCCCAATAAATTGTTTCACTACAAGACGATTTTGATGCTTTAACTCAAAGTCCTTGACATACTTCTTGGAAACCAAAGTGAATGGATTTTCAACAGTAGTAGTATAGGTAACAACCTTGCTTTTATCCTTAACATCATTCTTGGACTTAGAAATCTTTGAAGCCATGAAAAAAATTGAAAAGAAAGTAGGCACACCAGGTGTTTGATGAAAAGTTTGAACGAATAATGAATGGCGAGCACTTTTCTTTATTTTCCCTCTTTCTCTCTCTGGTTCCAAGAACTACGAGGCTCTAACTTTCTCATTGCACTATGAGAATACGTAGGCATGATGGCCTCAATCCTCTTCGAGCACTCTTTTTCTAACCCATTTCTGTTTTGCAGGTACATGAAGATAGCAACACTCATTCAAGAAAGAACAATCAAAACGATTCCCATGGGGTACCATGGATGTGAGGGGTGCTAATATCTTCCCCTTGCATAACCGACTTCCTTACTCGTTTCTCTTTTCCTCTTGGATTTTATCGATATTTTCCCTTCCCTCTTTTGGGATAAATAAAGTTCGATGGCGACTATGTTGTATCTTCAAGCGTGCGACACGTTCGAGTATATTTCCGGTTAGCTTCACCACCCATATTTTCTCCCTTGAGATAACCATAGGGAAATTAAAATGCTCCACTTTCTACAAAACATTCTCAAACGACTGCGGAACTTCCTTAAGGGTAGAACTCGCACAATCAGCCAACTACTGAGTCAAAGAAGCGTTATGAAGGCGCAAGGACTCTAATTACCCCTGAGCATACGATAAATTTCCCCAAATGGAAATCACAGTTTAGTTCTTCTTCGCCATGGTATTCACCAGATGGGTTACATGTATGAAGAGAGAACCAACAAGGTTAGGGGGGGGGGGGGGAGGCATCCCTCACCTCAAGTAATAGAGGTAGAAGCTTTCTTTATTTCATGTAGATATTTATCCCGCTGAAGCTTCAGATCTCAAACTCCTTCCTTTAGCCATTGCTTCTCAACATGGTGTCGATCGAACTAAAGAGCCTCCCAGTGAGAAGCTCCATTGAGGGCCAAAATAGAAAAACCACACCGAGTATACTGAGCCAAAGTTCCCAGTTTCTCTTATAGAGCGAGCCCATACATGTTGCCCAAATATGCACAATCCTCTTCTAAAGGAGGGGTCCGATGAACTCTAGATACGCTTGAACTTGAACCCTTCAGCATCTAACAAGCAACAAAGACTGGTACATTTGACAACAATGGAAGATTACCCAAAACAACGTCACTCCCGACCGACTTATTCCTTGCCTCAAAAATTGGAGATTTACTTGATCTTTCATATTACATGCACATCGTCATAATCAGTGTTAGAATAAATGCATCATGAACAAGCTTATTATAGATAGAAAATCCAAGACTTTTTTAGTATTACCAAAGATGACCTTTCTTTCCTCCCAATAATGGACCTTCAGTAGCAATTAAACATCACTGAGGCATTGCAAACGTTTTAGATCGGCCTCCTCTATGAGGTACCTCCTACAAGGTAACCCAAATCACTAATCAAGCTAACCAACAACTTCTTCTGATACAGAGTCTCATCAGAAAGACCCTCTTATTTATATTTGTACACACATTTCCCCATAAGGAAATGACTTTCAGTTAAGTACTTAGGAAACAACTCAACATACCTTCCCTCCACTCCGTCCCTAACGGCGTAGACAATGACATGGGCTTCAGGGGGTGATCAAGAAGAACTGATCTTCAAAAGGTTGTAGCTCAGGAAAAGGCTCAAAGCCACGCACAGTCGACTCTTAAGAAACTAACCCTCTACTATACACCCCTGAGCCACATGACTACAAAGTGATTTAAAGAGATGAAAGAAAAGGGTCACCGAAGGCTTTCCTTTCAAGTACTCACATCAATAGTGATGAACTTTCATGTATGCCTAACTTGCAGGATGAAGTTGCAAAGGAGTTATCGTCGGATGCTTCAAGATTGCTATCTCACAGGCATTAAATGGTAAGCGAATACCCATAACAGATAAAGTGCACTCGTAAAAAGGAATGACACAATCTCTATACTTGCTGCATATCCTTTCATCCTCACTAGGGGCTCAAGACTCCCCAGTATAAAGATGGTCAGACTTCGGTAAAGATATCATCAAGATCGTCTACCTTGGCGAAAGAAGAAAAATATAACAGAAAACATAATTCACTCAAGAAGATGGAACACCCTTCCGGGATTTGTGAGCATACTTATGTGATTTTTACCCATATTACAATAATTTTTCAGATGCAAGAAAGTGAAACACTAAAGAAAAAGGTGACTACTAAAATGGAAAAATAACTCAAAGAAAGAAACAATGACACTATGAGGACTATATTCTAGTATTCAAAAGGAAATATACTATATCAAACACGTCAATCACTCGCACACAATACTTAAGTGTTTTGTTCCTAAGAGTTGTAATGATGACACTTTCGGAAAGACTTTTGAAGTATAGAATATTAAATTCACTAACCCCCAAAGGACATAAACGTTTTCTTTTGCTCTTCCAAACATAAAGGCGAGAGTGGTTAGCAACCGAGGCTGAAATAACAAACTCATGCCTTGTCGAGCATATGCACGAGGTTGGAGGGCAACTGCTATGAACTGATCACATCGATCCCGGCCGACCACTCTGATGAACTAGTATTATTTTTAGAACCCTCTTAGCACAAACACTTTCCTCATGACGTTAACAAAGATCTCAACTGCAAGTGCATCTAACGACTCTCCGGGACTCACTCCTAATTTATAATGAGCTTATTATTTTCTCTTTACTCTCTCTGTGCGTGCGTGCGTGCGTGTGTGTGTGTGTGTGTGTGAGAGAGAGAGAGAGAGAGTATGCCAAATTCAGTTGATGAATTTATACACAATTTTAATTCACTCTTCTTCCTTACATACCGATTTGAACGTTGAAATGTTAATTCCGCAAACACATTTTCTCCATCGTTCTGGAAACTCAAAACTACTATCACTTTCGATTATCATTTCATTTCTGATCGTAAATATATATATATATATATATATATATATATATATATATATAATATATATATATATATATATATATATATATATATATATATATATAAAAGTAAGATACTTCAAGAATTAATTTTAAAGTAGAATATTTTAAGATTTTTATTTTAAGGACATTTTCTTTAAAAAATATTTCTCAATCCAACTAAGAAATATGCGAGATTGAAATATTTGTTGTTATTTTTTTCATCTTTATCCTTGTTTCTAACCAACTTGCCATAAATAATTCTTAACTTATATTTTAAAAAACTCTAAAAAAAATCGTGTATCTTCAAGACAAAACGTTTTCATTAATTTCTTTTTCCTTTTTACAATTTCTACTAATAGTACTAAAATAAAATAAAGAAATAAGAAAGTAAGTTGTAAATTCCATGTGGAGGGAAATACTAGTACTATAATTGAAGAAGTTAAAAGAAAAAGGATGAAAATTAAAAACAGCTGGAAACATGTGGTAAGAACTAAGAAGGGAACAGTGTGTTTTGGAAGAAGCTGTAGCTGCAAAACATTGTCGGGTTGACCAGAAACAACAGGGTCACACTCGGGCGTCCTTCATGCTCCTGCTTATGGACCGCAACTGTCTCTCTCGCTCCCACGCGTGCGTCCAAATTCATTCCATCTTTCTTTCAATTCTCATCCACTTCCAAACATCACAAATATGCAACGTAATCTCTAGGTTTTTTTATAAAATCCTTTCAATCATTTGCACTATATAAGATTTTAAATATATTTACTATTTTTATTAATATTATCTATTTATTTTGAAATATGAAAAGTTTTTAATAATATTGTCAGTTTATTTTAAAATACTTTTTAAAATGGAAACTTAGTGCATTTGAACTACAACTTTTGTTTTTTTTTTAATAAAAAAAGATATTAGTTTTTTTTTGTTGAAAAATTAATGGTTTTTTTGCATGGATAAAATACTTTAATTTAAAATTGAAAACGGTGAATTTTGTTTAAAGAAAATATAAAATTTAATCAAAGTAAGTATTAATTAAACAAATTATTAGGATAATTTTTGTGATATCGCAAATATACATTTTTTTCTCACTTTTACCTTTTTTTCTTCTTTCACTTTCTCCTATATCAAACAATTATAAAATGATTTCACTTTCTACTCTCTTTCTCTTCTTATGCTTTCTTTCCTTTTACTTTATTTCCTCTTGCTTTCTCTTATGATTCAAACATACCCTTTATATAATTTTGACTTTTCACTTTATTTCCTCTTGCTTTCTCTTATGATTCAAACATATCCTTTATGTAATTTTGACTTTCAAGAGAAAAAAATGTGAATTATAAACATTTTAAAGACAAA
This sequence comes from Lathyrus oleraceus, assembly GCF_024323335.1. Taxonomy (NCBI): domain Eukaryota; kingdom Viridiplantae; phylum Streptophyta; class Magnoliopsida; order Fabales; family Fabaceae; genus Lathyrus; species Lathyrus oleraceus. The sequence continues at coordinate 216,572,052 of NC_066585.1, forward strand.
AGACCAACGAATAGAGACATGGATCAAACCGATAAGCATTCAGAGTCAAATAGATCAAGAAAAGAGAAGCATCAGCAATAAACATGACTAAGTAGTATTGAAAAACACGACCATGTCACTAAGCGAGCTAAAGTATGAAGAATACTAAAAGTCAAAACAATTGAACAAGTTTTAGCAGGCACAAGGTCAGCCTATGTTAGATTAATGTGATTGTGTTCACCCATCGAGTTTTGAAACATTCTTTTGTAAGCTTTATTATACGACTACCTCTGTATCATTCCACATTTATGGTTCCTCGACTATTAAAGGAGCTCGAAGTTATCAAAAATGTATCAAACAATCTCTCAATCATTTTAAAAACTTCTTAGTTTACTTTAGTTCTTAAAATAATCTTAAATTTTCTATAGTTTTTAACGCCATTGTTACAAAATTTAGGTTCTCTTAATATATCTTTATTTTCTTTACTTTACATTTTCTTTACTTGCTCTATTTATGATTTCATCTACTTGTTTTGTTTTAATCATCCTCATGTGTGTGTAGTCTCATATCTTAGGAAAATGAGGACTATAATGATAGGTTGTGTATAAAATTATTTTTTCTCTCGGTATTATAGGGTAAAATGTATTAACTTGGTCTTATCGTGTTTCATTATTGTATGTACGCGTTAAGTATCATTATAGATAATTAGATGAAGAATTATAAGAAGTCAAATTATCCAAACTATAAGAACAATCAGGTGAAATGCAAAATGGAGAAGTGTTATTATCCCCCTATTGAATCCCCCTCTTGTAAATGCGTAGTTAGATAATCATGGATAATCGGGTGAAGTTCCAAAAGGAAAATATGACTATTTGAACAATTGAGTTTTCTTTACTTGTGTTACTTTATGATTTCATCTACTTACTTTGTTTTAATAGTTACCATGTGTGTAGTCTCATATTTTAGGATAATATGAACTCCAATGATAGATTGTGTATAAAAATATTTTATTTCTCGTTATTGTTGGGTAAGATGCCTTAACTTGGCCTTATCGTATTTCAATTTTATATGTACACATTATGCATCACTATAGATAATTAGATGAAGAACCAAAAGAAGAAGTCAGATTATCCAAACTATAAGACATAATCGTGTGGCAAACCAAATGAAGAAGTCTGATTATGTCTTATCGAATTCTCCTATTGCAAATGCATAGTCACATAATCATGTGAAGTTCCAAAAAGGCAAAATATGACTTTCTGAATTATTACACTTTCTTTACATGTCTTACATTATGATTTCATCTACTTGCTTTGTTTTAATAGTTACCATATGAGTGTATCCAGGGATAATAGAGACTCCAATAATAGGTCATGTATCAAACTATTTTATTTCTCATTATTATTAACTAAAATGTCTTAATTTGGCTATATCATATTTCATTCTTGTATGTAAGCATTATGCATCACTATATATAATTAGATGAAAGACCGTAAGGAGAAGTCAAATTATCCAAACTATAAGACATAATAAGGTGAAAGACCAAATGGAGAAGTTTGATTATCTCTTATCAAATTTCTCTTGTAAATATGTAGTCACATAATCATCGATAATCGGATGAAGTTCCGAAAGGAGAAATTAACTATCTAAATAATTACATTTGATTTACTTTATGATTTTATCTACTAACTTTATTTTAATCGTTACCATGTGTTTGTAGTCTCATATCTTGGGATAATGGGGATTCAAATGATAGGTTGTGTGTAAAAATATTTTATTTATCGTTATTATCGAGTAAGTTAGCTTAACTTGCCCTTATTGTATTTCATTCTTGTATGTACACATTATGCATCACTATAGATAATTAGATCAAGGGTCAGAAGAAGAAGAAGTCATATTATTTGAACTATAAGATATAGTTGTAAGAAAGACCACATGAAGAAGTTTGATTAGTCTTATTGAATTCCCCTCTTACAAATGCATAGTCACATAATCATGGATAATCGGGTGAAGTTGCGAAAGTAATTTTTTTGACTATTTAAATTATGACACTTTGTTTACTTGTTTTACATTATGATTTCATCTACTTGATTTGTTTTAATCGTTACCATGTATGTGTGTAATCTCATATTTTGGGATAATAGGGATTTTAATGATAGGTCGTCTACAAAACTATTTTGTTTCTTATTATTATCAACTAAAATATCTTAATTTGGCCTTATCGTATTTCATTCTTGTATGTATTCATTATGCATCACTATATATAAATAGATGAACGACCCTAAGAAGAAGTCAGGTATCCGAACAATAAGACATAATCAAAAGAAGGCCGAATGGAGAGGTATAATCATGTCTTATTGAATTCCAATCTTGCAAATGTGTAGTTACATAATCTTCGATAATTGGGTGAGTTTTCGAATGGAGAAATTTGACTATCTGAACTATAAGATTAAACATGATGGTTATGACATGAAAATAATAATAAATATCCTAGGACCTTTTTATATAAAACTCCTTCAAACCTCAACTTTCTTAAAAGAGGAAACTCACACTTAATGGACTTTCCTACACACTCATCAAGAAAGTAGGAGTCATGTAGTTGAAACAACTTTTTTTTTATATTGAAAGGAGACTTTAGTTAAAAGAAGTGATGTTTGTTCTTTAACAATTTTATTCATAATAATAATAAAATAATAGCAATATTTGATCTATCATAGTGAGAAGACACAATCCCAAGACTTTGTTATTATTATTGATAACCTCGTTACAATACAAACTAACCAATTTATCAATAATTTAGTTAATCAATGTAGTAGTTGAATTAGTGCTTGACAAAATCTTGGTGGGGTCGATCTTTTTTATATTACGCGATATAATTGTGTTGAACCAAGAATGGTTTAAAGACAATTCTCTTTAGTTTTATTTTGATGATAACACAATGTAAGAGAATAATTTTACCTTACAATATTTGTTAATTAAGTAGAAAGGTAAGAGAATAATTTTACCTTACAATATTTGTTAATTAAGTAGAAATGTTTTAAATAGATTCAGAGTAATTTACCTTTTGAAAAGAGTAAGGAAGTTCTTCTAAATGATCTTCTAGTCTTAGATGAATCTGGAAGATATCATCTAAACAAAGTGAACTTCAAGAATCTTCATATTGTATTTGTTGAGGTATTCTTTGAATGCAGGTTAGTATGACTTGATATAGTATTTGCTAATACATGTTGTCAATACTATTATTTGGTCACGAGTGCTGAAGTAACCATTAGTTTCCTTTGGTCAACTCCAAATTAAAATTCAATGGTATGATCTTATAGTAGAAATTCAAGTTGTTATCCATTGTGAGTTTGTTATATTGGAAACCATTAGTAAAATTTATTCTCAAAAAGAAAAACTTAGTACACAAGGTACATGGTACAAGCTTTACGTGGAAAAGGTACAACTCCGTGTACGACAAGACCTTTTTCGATTACAAAGACATGAAATAGCCCGCTAAAAATAGTAAAAAGATCACAACATGTCCTTTATCAAACAATCAAAATTAACGAATAATTATAAAAAAGGAATCTATATAAAGACTTAATTTCTCATTGTTTTATTCATCACATTAAATTACAATATTAAAACCACTTTTTGAATAAACAATAGAGAATTAACTTGGAAAAATAAAAGAACTTTGAAAGAAAGAGCTTATAGAGACAAAACTCTACCGACAGAAAGAAAGAAGAAAGCAAGTGATTAGGTTGTATACAATTTTTGTTGAAATATTCAAACACTTATATATGTGCTTTGAATTATTTACACCCTTTATTGAGTAATATTTTTAAACACCATATCAATTATTTGTCATATGATTGTATTTCCTGGAAGGGATAAGAGTTATCTAGATTCTTTGAGAGGCAATAAAGAGATCCAGTTGGGATTACCTCTTTGTATTCTAAATCTAAAATATAGTTCAGTTGGACAAGGAAAGTCTTCCAGTATTGGCATGAATACTTGAAAAAGAAGCCTTCTCTAACCCTTTTCTTTCATCTATTCAGAATCCATCAAGGCCTTGTGACTCGTAGGTGAGGTAGAGGTTTATTTTATCTATTGCATACTAATTAGGGCTTCATGGATTTTTTTTTTAGAACTTGTAGCATTTTTAATACCGGTTCTTTCTCGTTATATTTATTCGCCTAGAGGCTTATGGAATGGTTTGTGCTGTTGGGAATGGAGCAACAGGTAAAAGTATTGAGTTGTTCCCAAATTACTAGACTGAGAGTCATTTTCTAATGGGAAATGGGTCGTACGTATACAAAGATGGATACCTTTCTCAGGAAGAGCTGTATTAGAAGAAGTGGTTGACGAGTTTTGTTCATCAAAGACATGGGTTATATTAGGGGCGATATTCCTCAGGATGATGCCGATCGGAAACACTTGAAGTGCCTCATTGATACCCACTTGTTAGTGGATGCATGTACTAGAGAAGAAAGGAAGATTATATTTGGCAAGTCTTGAAAGTTCTTGGATTCTTTGTTTTCAACTTGCTTATTCATTACACATTTGATTTGATAAAGATTGCATGAAGATTCAATGAAGGATGAGGTAGCGCTCAAGCATTAAAGGAGGGGAATCTGGCAAGAAGCAATTGTAGCAGGCCTTTCCACTACTTCAGAGCCCTCTGGGGGTGTTGCTACTTTGAATTCTATTTAGAGGTCGTCGTATGCCTCGGGTCCTCTAACTCTTATGATGCTGATGGGGTCGGGTCCACACTCCTCTAGGGGACGTCGGGTTCCTCCTTCATAGGAGGACTATTCATACCTAGCCAATTTTTTTGGGTGTTCCCTGGAGGAAGAACTTGTGACTCTGGCACAATATACTTGACACGCGTATGCTTCTTTAGCCTTCGTTGGAACCGATTACTGGAATTCTCTTTTGTCTGACCAGTAACATGAAGAGAAGCATCAAATGGAATAAAATGTCCACAGTTTGACGCTTCAGCGAGATACATACCGGTAAGAAATAAAGAAAACTTCCACCTCTCTTACTGGGATAATGGACACTTTGTACCCCCTTAATCTCTTTGGATCTTTTTCCGATCATGTGACTCTTCTGGTCAAAAGTGTAGCAAGGAAGGACAAGTCTCTAGTTTCTTCCCGGGACACTTTGAAGTCTACTCAGGAGTCTCTTTCAGAGTCTCAAAAGGAATTGGAAGATCTGTGCTTGAAAATGCTTCTCTAGATTAATGTTTGACTAACTGTACGACCGCCATTCTTGGGGTCGTCTCACAATCTTTTGAGAACTCCTTTCAATATATGGGAATTTTTCACCATCCCCTGCGTGTTTCGAGAGAGAAGGTTTCTCAGAACATATGCTCAAATATGGGGAGGTCAAATCCTTGTTGGGGTAGCAATCCACTTCTTCTTTTTTTATTTTGTTCGTATTGTATGTAAAGTATGTTTGTAATGGGAAAATGTATGTGCGTATATTTATAATGAAGTATTAGTTTACCTGTATAAGGTATGTTTGTGTGATCCCAAGTATGTTGGTCTAGATTTCATGCAAACTTATGAGTTATTTCGGTCAAAGGTTGGTTCTCATTCCCCCGCCCAGGTGAAAGCTCGATCAAAGGTCGATGTAGCTGCTAGAGGGGGTGAATCGTTATTGCATTTGGTGAATTGATTGTTGTAGTGACACACACACACACGTGACATTTGCGATAACACCACTGACTTTCTTTGTGTGTGCTTTACACCGTCGAGAATTGGTTGATGTAGTCGCACACACATGGCGTTTGCGACATAACTGACTTTCTTTGTTACAAAATATATTTTCTAATAAGATTATAAAAATGCTAATAAATAATAGATTTGAGATAATATATTAAAAATTAATATTACAAAATAAGAATGATCGATTATAGTTGAAAAACTGAAATAATAAAAATAAATAGATTAAATTAAACCAATAAATAGTGTTGATTCTAAGTGTTGGCAGCAATTTTGGTAAAACTAAAGAGTGTTCACAAGATGTCATGTGTGATGTCTTAACATGAGATATCCTATGTACCTGCTGGAGTTCAAGAACATGTGCATGCAGGATTGTTTCAGAATGCCACATAACATGACAAGGCTTCTGATATTGGTTGTACCTGCTGGAGCTTAAATGAAAGACATGTTCATGCAGGGTTGTTTCAGATGACATACACAATGTCATGACATCTGATATGGATGTACCTGCTGGAAGTTATAAAAGGAATTATTGGATTATGCAGGATTTTTCCAGGATGTCAGACCCGATGTCATGACATCCTGTACACAGAATATTCAGTATGAATGTCTGGTGCTTTGTGATTGCATAATTAATGGCAATCTTTGGATGATTGAAGATATGGCTAGCTGGCGCATTCAATCATGGATTACAACCAGATTTCCTTATTTTCCAAGGAGATCTAAACAGCTGTTATAAAAAGATTTGATTGGAAAATAGATTTAGGGTTTTCAAGTTGTCCAAGCCCAGCTGAAAGCTTCTATAAAAAGGGACTTAGAAAACCTGTTTGAAGACACAACCAAGACTGAGCGAAATATAGAGAGAGAGCTAGGGTTTGTGTTTGTTTAGTCGTAAGACTTGTAGGTCATTCAAGTCATCCATTGATGATTGAATTGGATTGATTTGTGGTTGTAATTTGTCACTCTAAAGCTGTTAAGCAAGAGTGTGTGTCTTCTTGATCAAAGCTGTGAAGCAAGATCAAGAGTGTGTCTTCTTGATCAAAGCTGTGAAGCAAGATCAAGAGTGTGTCTTCTTGATTGAAACTGTGAAGTAAAATCAAGAGTGTGTAATTGAAAAGTATTTTCTTTTCTCAAGGGATTTTTGTTTAAAATCACTGGTGTGTGATTGTAAGGGAAGTGAGTGGGTTCTCATATCTAACAGTGCTTAGGTAGAAATTGCACGGGTAGAGATTAGGTGATAAAGACTGTAACTTGTTGAAGTGTACGGAGAGTCTTTGAACTAATTCTATTTTAGTGAATTTCCTTCCTGGCTTGGTAGCCCCTAGACGTAGGTGAGTTGCACCGAACTGGGTTAACAATTGCTTGTGTTATTCGTTTTACCATTATGTATTTTTTTTCATTGTGTGTTAACAGATATTAGTGTCGTGACATTACCTTCGACATCTTATATCTAATACCAGAATTTCAATTGGTATCAGAGCAGGCATCCTGCTCTGGTTCTGGGTGAGATCTAGGGGCAATACTTTCTAGTACAATGGAGAGAGATGGAGGATCTGTTCATAGGCCACCAATTTTGGATGGTTCTAACTATGACTATTGGAAACCTAGAATGGTAGCGTTTCTGAAATCCCTTGATAACAAGGCTTGGAAAGTTGTGTTAACAGGTTGGGTACATCCTGTCATTACTAAAGAAGGAGAAGCCACCACTAAGAAGCCTGAAGAACAATGGTCCAAGGAGGAGGATGATCTTGCTCTTGGAAACTCTAAAGCCTTGAATGCAATATTCAATGGGGTAGACAAGAATATTTTCAGGCTGGTAAACAACTGTGAAGTGGCCAAAGAAGCTTGGGACATTCTCAAGACCACTCATGAAGGCACCTCTAGGGTAAAAATGTCTAGACTTCAGTTGCTCACCTCCAAGTTTGAAAACTTAAGAATGAAAGAAGATGAAAATATTCATGAATTCTACATGAGTATCCTTGAAATTGCCAATGCCTCTGGAGCGTTGGGTGAGAAGATGTCAGATGAAAAGTTAGTAAGAAAAATACTCATATCACTCCCCAAGAGATTTGCTATGAAAGTAACAACCATAGAAGAATCTCAAGACATCTCAAATATGAGAGTTGATGAGCTAATTGGATCCCTCCAAACATTTGAGATGGGAATATGTGATGGAGCTGAAAAGAAAGCCAAGAGCATAGCATTTATGTCAAACACTGAAGAGGAAGATGAGGAAGGTGGTCAAGATATTGATGAAGACCTGGCAGATGAGATAGCAATGCTGGGAAGACAGTTCAACAGACTGATAAAAAGGGTAGATGTGAGAGCAAAGGGAAATGTCAAGAACATCACATCTGACAAATCCAACAACTTTGATAAGAAACCAAAGTCTGAAGAAAAGCCCAAAGAAGTTCAGTGCTATGAGTGTAATGGGTATGGTCATATTAAAACTGAATGTGGGACCTACCTCAAGAAACAAAAGAGGAGTCTTGTGGCCTCTTGGTCGGATGGAAGTGAAACAGAAGAAGCCACAAACCATGTGACTGTATTGACAGGAAGATGGGGGTCTGAGGAAGAGTCAATTGATGATGAAAGAACCCTTAAAGAATTGTGCCACAGAAGGGCAGGAGTGTGCAGACAAGTTGAAAACCAGAAGAAAGTGATAGCTCAGCTGGAAAATGAAAAGGAAGAGCTTGTGGAAACCATCTCAAAATTAAAGGTGGAAGCTGTATTCTTGAATGCCAAACTAGATGAGATGACTAAGTATGTAAGAATGCTTAACAATGGATCTGCCATCTTAGACAAGATTCTCCAGACTGGCCAAATAACAGGAAACAAATCTGGTATTGGATTCAAGGCTGAGTACAGTTACACTGGTTGTAAACCAAAATCCAAACCTAAGTGCAACCATGTTAAAAGCAAACCTGAGATGTCACAACAGCAAAAAGGGAAGCATCAAAGATGGAAATGCCAATACTGTGGAAAATTTGGCCACCTGAAGCCCTTTTGCTATAAGCTATGTGGCTATCCTGGCCCTGTTCAGTCTCAATACCAACCAAGGTCCAAGCATCACAAGACTGTCAACAAAAAGCAATGGGCTCCTAAGACAAAGGTCACAAGTCTCATAGCTCACACTTCCCTCAGAGTTTCTGCCAAAGAAGATTGGTATTTTGACAGTGGTTGCTCCAGACATATGACTGGGAACAAAAATCTGCTAACTGAACTTCATCCTCATGCCATGAGTTATGTTACCTTTGGTGATGGTGCAAAGGGGGAAATCAAGGGAATGGGTAGGCTGGATTGCCCTGGAGTTCCTGACCTTGATGATGTCCTACTTTTTAAGGGACTAACTGCTAATCTTATAAGCATCAGTCAACTGTGTGATAAAGGTCTGAATGTAAATTTCACTAAAACTGAATGTCTGATTACTAACAAAGAAAATAAAGTAATCATGAAGGGAGTAAGGTCCAAAGACAACTGCTACATGTGGAGCTCTCAAGAAACTGGATACTCCTCAATGTGTACCTTAGCCAAAGAAGAAGAGGTGAAGATATGGCATCAAAGATTGAGCGATCTGCACCTTAAAGGTATGAAAAGGATCATATCTATTGAAGCTGTTAGAGGAATTCCCAACTTAAAGATTGATGAGGGAAAAATCTGTGGAGAATGTCAGATTGGAAAACAAACAAGGATGTCACACCAGAGGCTTAGACATGACACAACTACCAAAGTCTTGGAGGTACTTCATATGGACTTGATGGGACCCATGCAAGTAGAAAGCCTTGGTGGGAAGAAATATGCATATGTGGTGGTAGATGATTTCTCCAGATACACCTGGATCAATTTCATAAGAGAAAAATCTGATGTTTTTGAAGTCTTTAAGGAGCTTTGTTTGAAACTCCAAAGGGAAAAAGAAAGTCCTGTTGTCAAAATTAGAAGTGATCATGGGAAGGAGTTTGAGAATAGCAAATTTGCTGAATTCTGCTCTTCAGAAGGAATTCATAATGAGTTCTCATCCCCCATCACTCCCCAGCAAAATAGTGTGGTGGAAAGAAAAAATAGGACTCTTCAAGAATCAGCCAGAGCCATGATTCATGCTAAGAAATTGCCCTATCATTTTTGGGCTGAAGCCATGAACACAGCCTTCTATGTTCACAACAGAGTGACATTGAAGAAAGGAACTCCCACAACCCTTTATGAAGTCTGGAAAGGAAGAAAACCCACAGTCAAATACTTTCATGTATTTGGTAGCAAATGCTATATCCTGGCTGATCGTGAGCAAAGAAGGAAGATGGATCCCAAAAGTGATGAAGGAATATTTCTGGGCTATTCAATAAATAGCAGAGCCTACAGGGTCTTTAATTCCAGAACTAATGTATTGATGGAATCCATTAATGTTGTGGTTGATGACCAACAGACGGATGTCACAGACGATGTTGAGACATCTCTGAATGATTCTCCAGTTGACCACTCAGACAAAAATAAGGAAGAAGAACCTCCTCAAGCTGAACCTGAAGATGACAAAATAAACAAGGGACCCTCTATTAGAATTCAGAAGGATCATCCCAAAGATCTTATCATAGGAGATCCAGATAAAGGAGTCACTACTAGATCAAGGGAAGTAATCTCACATGGCTGCTTTGTGTCAAAGATTGAACCCAGAAATATCAAGGAAGCCTTGACTGATGAGTTCTGGATCAATGCAATGCAAGAGGAGTTAGGCCAATTCAAGAGGAATGAAGTATGGGAATTGGTTCCTAGACCTGAAGGAGTAAATGTCATAGGAACAAAGTGGATTTATAAGAATAAATCTGATGAACAAGGGGTTGTTACTAAAAACAAAGCTAGATTAGTAGCTCAAGGATATACTCAAGTTGAAGGAGTGGACTTTGATGAAACATTTGCTCCTGTAGCTCGCCTTGAGTCCATTAGACTATTGCTTGGAGTGGCATGCATTCTGAAATTCAAGCTGTTTCAAATGGATGTAAAAAGTGCCTTCCTGAATGGCTACTTAAATGAAGAAGTATATGTTGAACAGCCTAAAGGATTCACAGATCCAAATCTTCCACAACATGTGTACAGATTAAAGAAAGCCCTCTATGGGTTGAAGCAAGCTCCCAGGGCTTGGTATGAGAGACTCACAATGTCCCTCACTAATAATGGATACAGGAAAGGAGGTATTGACAAAACTCTGTTTGTGAAGAATGAAGGAGGGAAGCTCATGGTGGCACAAATATATGTAGATGACATTGTATTTGGTGGAATGTTAGAACAGATGGTTGAACATTTTGTTAGACAAATGCAATCTGAGTTTGAGATGAGCCTTGTTGGAGAACTGACCTATTTTCTTGGGCTACAAGTCAAACAAATGGAAGACTCTATCTTTTTATCTCAAAGCAAGTATGCCAAGAACATTGTGAAAAAGTTTGGCATGGAGAATGCAAGCCATAAGAGAACACCTGCTCCTACACATGTAAAAATTTCCAAAGATGAAAATGGTGTCAGTGTAGATCAAAGTCTATACAGAAGCATGATAGGCAGTCTCCTATATCTCACAGCAAGTAGACTTGACATTGCATTTGCTGTAGGTGTTTGTGCTAGGTATCAAGCTGAACCAAAAGTTAGTCACATAAACCAAGTGAAGAGAATACTGAAATATGTCAATGGTACTAGTGACTATGGGATGTTGTATACCCATGGATCTGGATCCATGTTGACTGGTTACTGTGATGCTGACTGGGCTGGAAGTGCTGATGATAGGAAAAGCACATCTGGGGGATGCTTCTTTTTAGGGAACAATCTGATTTCATGGTTTAGCAAGAAACAAAACTGTGTATCTCTATCCACTGCTGAAGCTGAATACATAGCAGCTAGGAGTAGTTGTTCTCAACTGGTCTAGATGAAGCAGATGTTGTCTGAGTACAATGTCACACAAGAAGTCATGACATTATACTGTGATAACCTGAGTTCCATAAACATTTCCAAAAATCCTATTCAACATAGCAGGACAAAGCACATTGACATTCGTCATCACTTCATCAGAGAACTAGTTGAAGAGAAGATCATAACTCTGGAGCATGTTACTACTGAAAAGCAATTAGCAGACATTTTCACTAAAGCTCTGGATGCCAATCAATTTGAATGTTTAAGGGGGAAGTTGGGGATCTGTGTTCATGAGAACCTATAGCAAGCAAAGGAGTGTGTGGTTATCCCAGAGGATATTTCTGCCTGGAAAAACTGTCTTGTGGCAAGGACTAGACTGTGTGGCTGGAAGCTATTCTGTTGCTGATTGAAGTTTTATATAAGGTCACCTTTGGTCAATTTTGACTAAAAAGGGGGAGAAGTGCTGTTATGGAAGCTAATGCTGATGTGGAAGTTGTATATGGCTGGACAGAAGGATAGCTATTATTGAAAGGAGTGCACAGGTGCTAAAACAAAATGTAATTCTGTTTGTTACAGATGTCAAAAAGGATGTTTGATATGGTGCACAGGTGTTGATGTTGAAGCAGATGTCAGTATGACATTCTGGCTGGTACAGGTACTGGAGATCAGTAGCTGTTATGTTTGTTGCATGCACAAATTTAGGGGGAGAAGAAGTACCCTTGTGCACTATGCATTTGTGTATCTTACTAGTTGCATCCATAACTAGCAATTCTGTTGCTTGTTGCACAGATTTAGGGGGAGGAGAAGTACCCTTGTGCATGTGTGTATTACTAGTAGCCATAACTAGTAATTGTTTTGCTTCTGCTGCTGATTAAACTACTGTTATGTTGTTTAACTGCTGATAGTTTACCTTGTGAACAAAAAGGACAAATATATGTTTTAGCCAAAATTTGCCAAAGGGGGAGTTTGTTGATTCTAAGTGTTGGCAAAATTTTTGGTAAAACTAAAGAGTGTGAACAAGATGTCATGTGTGATGTCTTAACATGAGATATCCTATGTACCTGCTGGAGTTCAAGAACATGTGCATGCAGGATTGTTTCAGAATGCCACATAACATGACAAGGCTTCTGATATTGGTTGTACCTGCTGGAGCTTAAATGAAAGACATGTTCATGCAGGGTTGCTTCAGATGACATACACAATGTCATGACATCTGATATGGATGTACCTGCTGGAAGTTATAAAAGGAATTATTGGATTATGCAGGATTTTTCCAGGATGTCAGACCCGATGTCATGACATCCAGTACACAGAATATTCAGTATGAATGTCTGGTGCTTTGTGATTGCACAATTAATGGCAATCTTTGGATGATTGAAGATATGGCTAGCTGGCGCATTCAATCATGGATTACAACCAGATTTACTTATTTTCCAAGGAGATCTAAACAGCTGTTATAAAAAGATTTGATTGGAAAATAGATTTAGGATTTACAAGTTGTCCAAGCCCAGCTGAAAGCTTCTATAAAAAGGGACTTAGAAAACCTGTTTGAACACACAACCAAGACTGAGCGAAATATAGAGAGAGAGCTAGGATTTGTGTCTGTTTAGTCGTAAGACTTGTAGGTCATTCAAGTCATCCATTGATGATTGAATTGGACTGATTTGTGGTTGTAATTTGTCACTCTAAAGCTGTTAAGCAAGAGTGTGTGTCTTCTTGATCAAAGCTGTGAAGCAAGATCAAGAGTGTGTCTTCTTGATCAAAGCTGTGAAGCAAGATCAAGAGTGTGTCTTCTTGATTGAAACTGTGAAGTAAAATCAAGACTGTGTAATTGAAAAGTATTTTCTTTTCTCAAGGGATTGTTGTTTAAAATCACTGGTGTGTGATTGTAAGGGAAGTGAGTGGGTTCTCATATCTAAGAGTGCTTAGGTAGAAATTGCACGGGTAGAGATTAGGTGATAAAGACTGTAACTTGTTGAAGTGTACGGAGAGTCTTTGAACTAATTCTATTTTAGTGAATTTCCTTCCTGGCTTGGTAGCCCCCAGACGTAGGTGAGTTGCACCGAACTGGGTTAACAATTGCTTGTGTTATTCGCTTTACCATTCTGTATTTTTTTTTCATTGTGTGTTAACAGATATTAGTGTCGTGACATTACCTTCGACATCTTATATCTGATACCAGAATTTCAAATAGAATTATAAAAAATAAGTATCCTTGAATAATAAATTAACACAACATATGATATTAATAAAAATAATAAATAAATAATAAATAAATAAATAAGTATATATATATATATATATATATAATATATATATATATATATATATATATATATATATATATATATTATATATACACACACACACACACACACACGGTTTGGTTCGGCTTGGATCGGTTTTGAAAAGTCAATCTAAAATCCGATCCAAACCGAGCGGTTTTTACAAAATGACATCCAAACACATCCAATAATATTTGATTTTTCACCGATTTGCAGTTTTTATTTGTATCGGTTTGGATTTGAACACCCTTAGGTGGAACCAAAGGTATAATTTGAGGCATTTGGACATATTTAGCTATCCGAGGAGCTTGGAACAAATCAGGATGTAACAGTACCTCTGCTCTTGAATGTGCAACGCCTTCGGAGGAGGTGGAGGTGGTTGATTGATTGCTGCTTGAGTTACGATAGCGGAAGCGGCTTCTCGCGTCGCAACAAAATGAGTAGCTTTGGATATAGCCATTAATGAGAAACATAGTAACCAGAGATCTAAAAAGGTTTCGAACTGACGAATTGGAGAATGAACGTGAAATCATGAAAAGGCAGTAATCAAAAGTTGTTTCCCATAGACGGCGCCATTGCTCCGTACTGGAACCAGAAATTGAGTAAGGATCGTTGATGACGGTAGATCATAGCTTCCTATATGGTGGAGAGGGTCCTGACCTACAAGGTTAGAACGCCGACGCTTAAGTTAGTATGTGAAAGAGTATAGTAAATCAAAATTGCATTTGAAACTGAGTATCTGAATTGGCGCACTCTATATATAAAATGGAGAGGAAATAATAATCTAATATTTGTTAAACGTGAATTACAGAGAAATGTTGGATGTATCTAGAATTTGAATCTTCTATACTTATCTGCAAGACAATTCTCGCATGCTAAGAAGGTTATAGGAAAATGGTAAATCCTTTAAGATGATCGATCGTGTATATATATATATATATATATATATATATATATATATATATATATATATATATATATATATATATATATATATATATATATATATATATATATATATATATATATAACACTTACTTGTTATTCATCCATAAAAAAGTGACATTATTTATCTGATTAATTTAAAGAAACGCAAGAGTATGTTCAATGGGGGAAACAAATTGTTGTTTTTGATAAATTTATCATTAGAAATATTTGAAACACAAAATTATATCAATAAACATAATCATTCTATTTAATTATGTTAAAAGTTGTATAGCATTTGATAAGAAAAATTCTTTTATTATTTATATTATTTAACTTCAAGTATATTAATTAAATATATATTATATTTATTTAATTAATAAATATATTACATTCTATATATTTTAAATCCTTTAGTAATATTTATAATAAATCCGTGCCTTTGCACGAGTGTCTAATTTTAAGATCAAAAGCAATCACTAGTATTTAATTAAGGTTAGCATAAATTTGTTTAATTATTACATCGTAACAAAATATCATTGTCCCGACAAAATTTGAGCTTTAATTCTCAAATTTGTTTTATTTTCCAATTTTGTTCATTGATGCAAGTTGATTTAATTTATTTATTTTTAAAGGAATATCTGATGTAGTTGTCACTTGTGTTCCCATGTCCACAGATGGGACCACTTTGTTAAGGATGACAAGCACCCGTTATTGTTATCCACACGAAAGTTGTTTTTTCCCCAATAAAGAGGTTAGACAACCTTGACCCCCACTTTCCTTCTAATTTCTTCATCTTTGACCTTTGACCACCCACCATAACCAAACGATTCAAACCTAATGATATTCTTTAACTTATTTCCACCTGCCCCTTTCTTTCATATAGTATTACCCTAATTCTCCCTATATTTGTTTAAGAGTTAAGTTAATGCTAAGTTACTCCATTCATCTTCTTAAATCATGATTGGAGTTAAAGGCCTCCCAAAGTGTTTTTTCTTTTGAATTTTATAATTTTAATCTTTGAATCATTTTATAGTTAAAAAATGAAAGAATCAATACTTTTTAGTGCAAGAATAAACACATTTTGTTGTTGTTGTTAAGTCAAGATATTTTTGCTCAAATGAAAATACGTGCCTCCAAGTTTGGGTTATAATCAGATAAGAATGAATTCTAGTGATAGACCAAAGACATAAATCATGATCAATCATAACAATTTCAATTACGAAGTCTGTGGGTTGGATTAAAGAACACATAGGCGGCATATCAGGGGTTAATGAACATTGTTTTCTCCGAGTAGATATGTTGAAATTTAGAAATTTACATTGATAATATGGTAGTCAAGACCCCATATGAGGGACGACACAACGAAGATTTGGAAGAAACTTTGGCATCCGTGAGGAAATACAATATGCGTTTGAACTCGAACAAATGATTTTTCATGGTACATGCCAGAAAATTTATGGGTTTCATGTTAACAAGATGGAGAATTGAGGCGAACCCATACAAGAGTCAAGCAATCGTAGATATTAGCATCCGACTTAGGTAAAAAGGGTGTAGTAGTTAACTGAAAGAATCACAACATTGTTCTATTTTTTTATCATGTGCATGTCACAAGTCCTTTCACTTCACAATATTAAGAGAATAAATAAACATCCAGTGAACTAAAGAGTGTGAATGGGCTTTCTAGGAGCTAAAAACTTCTTGGCAACTTCGTCCATACTTACTCACCTGAAGAAAGAGATTCCCTAGTATCTTTACATATCAATCACTACCAATTTCATAAGCTCAATCCTAGTCTAAGAAGGAGGCGAAAGTGGCCTTAATTGAATGAATGAAATCGGCCCAAGAGATAGGGGCTTTCAATCTCACAGCAAGGAGTGACTCTCAATTCGTTACCAACCAGATCAGGGGTGATTACCAAACCAAGGAGCCTCAAGTGTCCAAATATCTACATAAGGTTTTAGAGATGGCCACGATTTTCTAATATTTCAATATGACTCATGTCCTTGGGAAGAAAATACTAGGGCTAACCTATTGTCGAAGCTCTCTAGTAATTTAATAAACTCTAGAAATCCCTAGAATAAATGTCGGAACCTCCCAGGTGATGATGGTGCTAGATATATCATATGAGGAAAAGGTGGATGTCATTCATCATCAGATATTTGACAAATGAGGAATTACCAAAAGACGAGGCAAACGCGATGACGATAAGAAAACTTCCAGCTAGATACGTCATGGTGGCATATAAGCTCTATAGGATTGGGGCGGTCCAAACCTATGTTGAGGTGCTTAGAATAGGAAGAGGCGGACCTAGTATTAGTGGAGGTGTATGAAGGCATATGCGAAAGTCACATTAAGGGAAGAATGTTAGCAAGCAAGATTTTAAGAGTTGAGTACTACTAGTAAGAGATGTTGAGAGACAATGTTGAATTTGTGAATAAATGTCAATAATGCAACAAATTTTCAAACCTCATCTATGCTCCGACCAAGATCTTGCCCTTAGTAACTTCGCATATGCATTTTTACTAGTGGAGGTGGACACCCTAGGACCATTCCCATTAGTTGTTAGACAACTGAGGTTCCTATTGGTTATGGTTGACTATTTCACTAAATGGGTTTAAGTTAAAGTAATGGCTAATATAATTTCAGAGTGGATATGTCACGTCTATTGGAAAAACATCATCTGAAGACCCAGACTGCCATAAACCACCGTCTATAAAAAACATAATTCTCTAGTTCATCTGTAGTCGACTTCTGCAAATAGTTAGGAGTCTAAACAAAGTATATATTGGTCGAGCACCCCTAAACGAATGTTTGGGAATAGTCAATTAACAATTTCTTACGTGATGACATGAGAAAGAAGTTAGATTAGGTTAAAGGACTTTGGTATGAACGACTTTATAAGTTACTATGGTCATATCAAATAACTTCCCAGTCGTCAATCAAAGAAACCCCTTCAAAATGGTTTATGGGTCGGATATGATGAATCTAGAAGATATCAACACGTCTAAATGGAATTGTGAACATTTTAATGAGGAAGACAACCCAACAGAGCTAAGAACTTCAGTGGACCAGATTGAAGAAGTTAGAGAAATAACTCAGATCCAGAACTTCACAACAAAAAAGTGGGAAATAATAAGGTACAACACCAAGAAAAAACCAATAGCAATGAAGGACAATGACATGCTGCTAAAATAGGTAGTGGTTCCAGCTAATAAAGGTAATTTATTTCCCAACTGGGAATGACCCAACTAGGTACATCAGAAGTTGTGTTTGGGGAGCAAGCAAGTTTGAAATCATATGGAGCGAGGAGGTTCGCAGAACATGGAATATTGTAAGTATGAGACATTACTATAGTTAAAGAAAAGTATTTGGGACAAAAATATGTAACACCAAAGTATAACCAATAAAATAATAGCACCTCAGGGTAGTACTCTTTTCCCTTGAAATCGCATGGGCTTTTAATGAGTCTCCCCAAGTGTTTTAAATAAATTACATGTTTTTTACCATGTTCCAAGATCATCTAAGAATCAAGACTCCACCTGGAGCACAATGCAGAAACCCAAGGTTGTCCTTGCGCTTATCTAAAACTCCAACTATAGTAGAATGCATGAACCCATTAGGATCTCCTTGCACTTATCTAAGATTTCATCTAGAGTACATTTCATGAACCCATCAGGATATCCTTGCGCTTATTTAAGATTCCAACTAGAGCATAATTCAGAAGCCTAACGGGCTCTTCTTACAATTATCTATGACTCCAAATGAAACACAACATAGGAACCCATAAGGTTCTCCATGCTCTTATCTAAGAGTCTAACTAGAGGATAATGAAGTAACCTACTGAGCACTCATTGCACTTATTTAAGACTACATCTAGAGAACAATGCAATGAACCCATCGGGATCTCCTTGCGCTTATCTAAGAATCCAACTAGAGCACAATGTAGAAACCCATCGGACTCTCCTTGAGCTTATCTAAGACTCCAACTTCAGCATAATGCAATAACTTATCATGCTCTCCTTACTCTTATTTGAGACTTCAACTGCAGCACAATGCAGGAACCCATAAGGCTCTCCTAGCGCCTATCTAAGGCTACATATGAAGCACAATGCAAGAACCCATCATGCTCTCCTTGTGCTTACATGAGACTCCAACTGGAGCATAATGCATGGAAAATTAGACTCTTCTTACGCTTATCTAAGACACCAACTAGAGCATAATGCAGCAATCCATTGGACTCTCCTTGGGCTTATCTAAGACACCAACTAGATAAAAATACAGGAACCCACCTGGCTATCCTTGGGCTTATTTAAGACTTCAACTGGAGTATAATTTTGGAAACCAACATAGCTCACTATGTGCTTAACTAAGGCTCATGTTATGCCAATAAAATGTTCAGACACACACATAATAATTAAAATATAAATATGGAAAAATCACAATGTAAAAACATAGAAAGGGGGAGCATAACACATAATGATTAAAAAGGGAGAAACACAAATGCAATAGTATACCTTAATAGGGAAATAATATTATTCAAGCAGGTACAATAAAAACAAACAAAAAG
The DNA here is from genome assembly GCF_024323335.1 of Lathyrus oleraceus. Taxonomy (NCBI): domain Eukaryota; kingdom Viridiplantae; phylum Streptophyta; class Magnoliopsida; order Fabales; family Fabaceae; genus Lathyrus; species Lathyrus oleraceus. Next base: position 216,591,407 of record NC_066585.1, read on the forward strand.
AATCCAAAATCCCGAGTGTCAAGGGTAGCCTCAGATGGATTCTCCACCAAAAGGAATCCTTCCTCCGCAACGGTCTCTCTGGTATGCACCCTCTTCCTCCAAAGGAGGCGCTGTCACATGCATAACATCTAGATTATGATCAAAATCTAGGCCAATCTCATCCAAAAGACGGCCATCCACCACTACCTTGAAATAGTCTAACTATGTGAGATCGAGCTCATTATACAAATAGAGTACTTGATTTTTTTTATTTTCTCAAACCTTTATTTACTTGAGAGAAGGAATTTAATTCAAGCCTTTACATGGTACTGTAGCGGTAAATTCATGATCATCAAGTTATGGATAAGCAAGACATCAAATAACAAGAGTCGCCACCGCGCTTTTATTGTTTCCAAGGGAAAAGGAAAAAAGTATTAACAAAACCCAGAAGTAAGAAGTTTTCAAATCAAAACTAATAAAATATCAGAGATTACAGGTAAGGGGGTTGGTTACACAGAGGGAATGTGTTAGCATCCAAAGTGTCCTAGGTACTCCTAGGGAACCCTTTTTGTGTGCATATGTATTGGGTACAAGAATGATGTTCACAAACAAATAAAATGGGGGATGAGAAAAGAATTCATTAATTATATTTTTGTGTTTGACAAAACCTTCGGACTTGTGCCTACGTACCAACATAAAAATGAGGGATCAAAACCTTGTAGTTCGTGATACAAATTTCAAAGTGGATGCATTACTTTTAACAAAAATTAAGTTTGAAAGGCACAAAGGCCTAAAATGGCTTGAATGAGTTAGTTCTTTTTGGCTTTTCTGAAAGTTTAAGTCAAGTATAGTTAAGTTTATTTACAAATTTGATTTAAGAAAAGAAGTTTGAAAATGCAATGGCGTAAGGCCAAAGTTTCGATCTTTTTACAAAGTGGTCAAAGTTTAGAACAAAATAAGTTCAATCAAAGAAGATTTTGAAAAGGGAGGGAGAGATTTTGAAATTAAAGAAATGGGGAGAAGATGAAGAGACTAATCCTATGCATAAAATTAAAAGTTAAGAGTTGAAAAGATCTGACCAATGGGTAGCAATCCAATAGACAAGAATGTCAATAGAAACCCAAAATTCCCTTGGACATTTAGAATTAAGTAACACACAAATGCACAATTATATTATCTTGAAGAGCAAGGCATCAAATAAAGATAGCCACATCCAAGATTAGCCACCCCATGATCTTCTTCAAATTAGCCCATGTAATAGATGAATTCCACAAGTCACAGGTTCAAAATAACAGCTTCATAATGATCATTTTGCAGATGAACTCAAAGGGATCTTGAATGATGTATCAGATGAAGTTTCAAATTGTAGGCACTTGGTTTCTCAATAAGTTGGCATTGGCCAAGTCCTTTAGCATAGGAATGTTGCCTAAGTTCTAAGTCCATTAGTCCAAGATCAAGCCAACAATCCACACAAAAGTTTTTTAGGGTTTTTGTTGTTATTATGTACATTAATGGTCAAAGACCACACAAGCAAGTAAAGTATACACAAACAAGATACATCACACAATATGGTCCAAATGGACAAAGTGAAATTTTCATTAACATAAACAATTAGAATGGTATGGATAATGGCAAATGAGTAAAGACTAAAATTAAATGACATTAAAGTAAATGACTTGAAATTAAAAGTTAGTTGTTAATGAGTTAGAAGTTAGTATTGTTTTGCTTTTGCTTTTGCTTTTCATTTTTTTAAGTCATTCTTTGGAGAACACTCAACCCACCTATCACAAGCATGGATCCTTGAGCCAAGACATCTTCCAAAGGAAGGAAAAAATGCCAAGTTTCCACACAATACCATGAAAGATGGGAGACTTACAATCTCACTAACTAGAATGCTATGCCTTTTTATGTCACAAATTTAGCGCTATGTTAAGCAATCGTAATTGGACTTATGTAGAAGTCACAACTTTTTGAGGCCGGGCAACATAACTTTGGTGTTAATGCATGTTTGAGACATAGTATAATGGACTATGATCATGAAACATACCACACACAAAAAGATTATGCAAAAGAGGTGGCCTAATCTCATCCATACTTATGTTGATTTTTCAATCAACTAGCCTTAGGACTTTGCGATATCATAGGCCAAATGAGATGGATGCATAAAGAAGGGGGGTGAGATGAAGAGGGAGGGGAATGGATCAAAACTCAAATTGGTCAAAGAAGGACTTTTACCAAATTAATATCATCCATTCATTTTGGGAGATGGAATGTACATTCCATCAATCCCCTAAATTCAATGATATTAACATGACAAAGTCAAATCAACCTTGACCAAGGCCCAACAACAAGTGTCAAACTCAAACAAGTCATCACAATTGGTCAACACAATTAATTGGCATTTATTCAAATTAAAAATACTAAAATAAGGCATTTAAATTAAATATGGGTTGTCAAATTCCTAAAACCTCATCAAAACACCAAAGAAATGACCATGAGATTTATCATAGGTCAAACAAGGTCAAAGGACCTTGGAGAAAAAATTTCAGAATTTTTAAAGACTTAAAAGTATTTTTAAACAATTAAAAATAATCACAAAATCAATTAAATCATGAAAAATATTAATAATGACCCAAAAATTAATTTTAATTCAGAATATGAAAGAGGAAATTATTTGAATTTTTTTTGGTGAAACTCTCATATCTTTTGGATCAATATTAAAATTAAAATGAATTAATGAAAATAAAAGGAATAAAACAAAAATCAGAAAATGTGAAAAAACGTGAGCCACTTGATCTCCCTCATTAATTTAGGTAGCAGATCAAGTGGCATAAAACGCGCATTCCACCAAACACACGAGTCAGCATGCTGCAGGGATGGTAATCACAATGGACGTGTGAGATTAAAACATTTCAATTGGATCATGTGGTTGTAGACGTGCCAACACACGACCAGAGCTGTAACTCCGGTCTTCTTCTCCGGTGGACCTCACCGGACTGGTCCACCTTCGACCATCACCAAAATAAAAAAGGAGGACATGATCTGAAAGAAAAAATGGCGTAGAGCACGAATCTGACCTCAATTTCAACTAACTCCACATATATAGAAAAATATGAGGAGTTGAATTTTGAGGTGTGTCAACTGAGTTGCTTCGATTTGACCTCTAAGCAACTCAATCTTCTTGCCTACATTGATAGGACTTCAGACAACCAAAGATCCAAGAGAATTGGGTAGAATTGAGTGAGAATCGAAGAGATGAAGTTTTCTGAAGATTACCTTCAATGCTATGCAGTTCTTGATGTGGCTTGATCCAAACACGATCTGATCACACTTGAGAAGCTAGCAGGAAGTGATTAGAGAGGTTGCAAGGCTTTGGATCTTGGAGTTCTTGAATCTCCAACAATTGAGATTCAAACTCAAATTTCAAATTGAAATTTCTCAGGTTTTCCTTTAGAATGAGAGGGTTTCAATCGGGGGCAAAGCTGACGCTCAAAGTGTGATTCAAATGAGCACAGAGGTCATGTATTTATATCATGAATGAATTATATTTGCACACTTCAAAAATCTGTCCAAAATTAGCAATGTTGATGGCACGAGTGCATGGGCATGTACAGACCCATGATGCAATGCAAAAAGGTCCGAAATGATTCCAATTGAGGTCTGAATGAAACTTGAATGGAACGGCATTGTGAACTGAAATTTGTGTAATTGATTCTTTCCAATGGTGCGTCCCTGTTAAAGCCATGCGCAAACCTAACAAACCTCATCCAAAATGCATGAACTTAGATTCTTTGGAAAGCTTGGATCAAGAGGAACAAGTTTGATGTTCAACACTTTTTCATTTGGAGCTTGGAACATGGAGAATTTTGAGGTGGAAGTTTGGAAATTTCAACATGTTGAAATTTTTTCTAAGTGTCAAGCCATATACCTCAATATTCCACCTTACTTAACTTTTTATGTGAGCTTTAAATGAGAAAGGTGTCTTCATCAAAGTTGTAGCTATTTAAAATACCTTAAAAATGGTCACCCATTTCATGTCATTTGGATTTGTAATGATAGAGTTATGCATTTTTGAAGTTTGGAAAAATCACTTGTTCAATGGTATAGGTAAAAAAATGACCTATAATGTAACCTCATATCATATGCTCATAAAAGTTGAATTAGCTCTCACTCCAAACATCAAAGTTGAAGTAGACTTCTTGAATTTGATTGTTCAACTTGGAAATCTTTTATCTCATAAAAAATGAGTAAGTTATGGCCTTGGGAAGATGACTTTCAAATTAGGGTTTAGACAAAATGACATATAATGTTTCAACATAGGAAATGATTTTCCAAGCAAAACTAGCTCTAGGTATCAACATGAAAGTTGTTTGGAATGTCATTTAGAGTAACGTTTATCTTGGAATAAGTTTCATATGGTGAAAATTATAGGAGATAGGGTCTAGGGAAACCCAGTTTTGATCAGATGAATTCATCTGGCCAACCACCATCAACCAACTTGCTAACCTTCAATTATTGGGACTTTCTTGGCTCATGGTAGATCATTTATGCATAAGATGATTAATTTTGAAGTGTCCCTTGAGAGATTTGATTGATTGGTGAGATAGCTTGTTGGAGAAGTTATTCAAGATACCTAGCCAAACTAGGGTTTCCAAGGCAAATCACCTTCAAACTCTTGAAGAAAACTTGATCAATATAACATGTAGTAATAAATGGAACTCATATATGATGCTTATAACCATTCTTGGATCAATTCAATGGTTGTGCTCTTTGTCATGAGGGTTTCAAACCCTAGATATGAACTTGGTAGATCAATGGAGATCATGCCCTACCTACAAAAGAGTTAGGCAAATGCAAAGACATATTTTTGTATTTTTGTTAGTAAAATGATAGTATATAAGTATGATACAATCACATAGTGCTTGGTGATCTCTCCCAAAACAAATCCAATGAAAGAGAGGTAAGGAGGATGCCAAGGTATGATCCCAATGCTGATGTATATGATGAAATTGCATGAGGGATCTTAGGGTCAAAGTTGGGGTCTTACAGTTGCCCCTATTTAAGGACATTATGACTAAAGAGGCGAAGGTTAAAATATTCATGTCGACTCAGTCGGATGGGCTTAAATAACAACATATAAAAACAAATTTTGGTCCCTAAGAGACCTCATGATGTATATGATATGAATGCAAAAGTTAATGCCCTGTGCGTAAATTTTGCCACAAAGGAAAGGAAATCAGAGAGACCGAAAGTCTGCAGAAGTATAATGTATTTCGTAAGGAAAATTCACTGGGGAGACAGAGACTCTGGGGAAAAAAGGAGTTATGCGTAGGCTAGGCTACGACTTAAAACTGCTTGGGGACTAGAGGAATTCCATACAAACATGGAAAAAAACTCATCCGGGGAACAACAACATCTGCAGGGGATACGAGTAAGTTAGGATAAAATTGAAATACTTAAATCATGCAGGGAAAGCGATTTCACTAAGGAAAAATGCACTCAACTCAACTGGGGAAGAAATAAACTTCAACACAGGAGGAGCAGAAATCTATTATCTACTACCTGTTACTGGGTAAGGAGATAATAAAGATCTGACAGAGAGAACATCTGTCATCGGTTAGGATGAACATATCAAGGGTATACTCTCTGAAAAATGCCAGGAGGGAGTATTCATTACCGATTACTGGGTAAGAATAGCCTTGCTGGGGAAAACCGCAGAAAACAGGATTTACAACTACCAGTTACTGGGCAGAAGACCAAAGGTGAGAATATCTGTCATCGGTTAAGATGAACATATAAAGGATAAACTCAACAGAGAAGAAAATTCATCATCGATTAAGATGAACATATCAAGGATAGACTTGCCTGGGATTGTCAAGGAGGATACCCGTCATCGGTTAAGATGATCATATCAAGGATAAACCAATTAGCAGGAATTGTCAAGGAGGATACCCGTCATCGGTTAAGATGATTATTTCCTTTTCTTGTTTGGACAAGTTTGGTTTTTCATTTATAATAAAGAACAATTGTTGCTCAATTTACTTGAATGATATATTCTATGCTACTGCACAAATGAACAATGGACTATATGTCCTTGATCTTGAAATGCCTATTTATAACATTAATACTAAAAGGATGAAACCTAATGAGTTAAATCCAAATTACCTTTGCCATTGTCGATTAGGCCACATAAATGAGAAACGCATTTCCAAACTCCATAAAGATGGATTGTTGGACTCTTTTGATTATGAATCATATGAGACATGCAGATCTTGTTTAATTGGAAAGATGACAAAGTCTCCATTCACAGAAAAAGGTGAAAGAGCTAATGATCTTTTGGCCCTCATACATAATGATGTATGTGGACCACTGAACATGCCAGCCAGAGGAGGTTTTCAGTACTTCATCACATTTACTGATGATTTCAGCAGATATGGTTATGTGTATTTAATGAAACACAAATCAAAGTCCTTTGAAAAGTTCAAGGAATTCAAGAATGAAGTAAAAAACCAACTAGGTAAGAATATTAAGACTATTCGATCAGATCGAGGTGGTGAGTATTTAAGCCTAGAGTTTGATGACCATCTGAAAGAGTGTGGGATCATATCCCAACATACTCCTCCTAGAATACCCCAATGGAATGGTGTATCTGAGAGAAGAAATTGAACCCTGTTAGACATGGTCCGATCCATGATGAGTCACGCCGATCTTCCAAACTCCTTTTGGGGACATGCACTATTGACAGCAGCTTACACACTTAACCGTGTTCCATCCAAAAAGGTTGAGAAGACACCATATGAGATATGGAGTGGTAAGAAACCACATATGTCTTACATGAAGATTTGGGGTTGCGAAATTTATGTGAAACGACAAATTTCAACTAAGCTTGAGCCCAAATCTGACAAATGCTTATTTGTGGGGTATCCTAAAGAAACAAGAGGGTATTACTTCTGCAATCCTTCTGAGGGCAAAATGTTTGTCGCTCGAACTGGATTTTTCCTAGAAAAGGATTTTATTTCCAAAGGAATCAGTGGGAGGAAAGTAGAGCTTGAAGAAATTCAAGAATCACAAAGCATCTATACACCTATGGAGGAATTAGAGCAGGAAACACAAGTAGTTGTGGAAGAGCAACCTGCTCAAGTAGAACAAGACCAGCGTAGGTCAAGCAGGATACGTCACATACCTGAGAGACATGGATGTCTCATAACTGATCAAGGTGATGTATTACTCATGGATTAAGATGAGCTTGTGACCTACCAAGAGGCCATAACTGGTCCCGAGTCTGAGAAGTGGCTAGAAGCCATGAAATCTGAAATGGATTCCATGTACACAAACCAAGTTTGGACCTTGGTAGAGCCTCCTATAGGAGTTAACCCTATAGGATGCAAGTGTGTCTTCAAAAAGAAGACTGACATGGATGGTAAGGTACATACCTATAAGGCAAGACTGGTTGCAAAAGGATATAAACAAATTCATGGGGTTGACTATGATGAAACCTTTTCACTAGTTGCAATGCTTAAATCTGTTCGGATTTTACTCGCTATCGCTGCATATCATGATTATGAAATATGGCAGATGGATGTCAAAGCTGATTTTCTTAATGGGAATCTTCTTGAGGATGTGTACATGACACAGCCTGAAGGATTTGACATACCAGAAGAAGCCCAAAAGATATGTAAGTTACAAAGATCAATCTATGGATTGAAGCAAGCTTCCAGAAGCTGGAATCTTCGTTTTGATGAAACGGTAAAACAATATGGATTCATCAAGAACGAAGACGAGCCTTGTGTCTACAAGAAGGTTAGTGGGAGCATGATCATTTTTCTGGTATTATATGTAGATGACATATTACTCATTGGAAACGATGTCCCTACCCTGCAACAAGTAAAGTCTTGGTTGGGGAAATGCTTTTTTATGAAGGACCTAGGTGAAGCAGCCTATATATTAAGAATCAGAATCTATAGAGATAGATCACAAAAACTGCTTGGCCTAAGTCAGAGTACGTACATAGACAAAGTGCTGAGACGCTCTAATATGCATGATTCCAAGAAAGGATTCATACCTATGCAACATGGCCCGTGTCTATCAAAAACACAATCCCCTTCAACTAAGGAAGAAAGGGATCGCATGAATAAGATTCCATATGCATCTGCAATAGGATCTATCATGTATGCCATGTTATGTACTCGACCAGATGTCTAGTATGCTTTAAGTGCAACGAGTAGGTATCAATCTGATCCTGGTGATGCTCATTGGGTAGATGTCAAGAATATCCTTAAGTATTTGAGAAGGACTAAGGACTCATTCTTGATATATGGAGATCAGGAAGAGTTGGCTGTAATTGGATACACCGATGCTAGCTTCCAGACAAATAAGGATGACTTTAGATCGCAATCTGGTTATGTGTTTTGCTTAAACGGTGACGTTGTGAGCTGGAAAAGTTCAAAGCAAGATACAGTTGCTGATTCTACAACCGAGGCCGAGTATATTGCTGCCTCAAGTGCAGCAAAGGAAGCTGTTTGGATCAAAAAGTTCATTAGTGAACTTGTCATAGTTCCTAGCATTGTGGATCCCATTGGTCTCTATTGTGATAACAATGGTGCTATCGCACAAGCTAAGGAGCCTAGATCTCACCAACGATCCAAACACATACTTAGGCATTATCACCTCATTCGAGAGATAATAGATAGAGGAGATGTGAAAATATGCAGAGTACCTACACTTGACAATATTGCTGACCCACTGACAAAGCCTCTTGCGCAGCAGAAGCACGGCGGCCATACTAGATCTATGGGCATTAGGGGTATGCCTGATTGGCTCTAGTGCTAGTGGGAGATTGTTGGTGTAAGCCATAGAGGCCAATACTTTTGGTATTTGTATCGAATTATTTATTAATAATAAAAGGCTTTTTCTTTATTATGTTTGTCTAATAAAGTCCCTAGAATAAATAGTCCGTTTAATGTATCAAGTGTGACTTAATCATGAGATCACATTAAACATAAGGACATTATTCTTAAAGTATCCATAGTCGAGCTTTATTGTGAAATGGGATAACATTAAAGCATTAAGACTATTATGTATATAGACTGATGATCACATCTCATGGATCATGGATAAGGAGTTATCAAGTCTTAAACATAGGTATGAATATTAAGAGTAATATTTATACTGGATTGATCAGCTATGAGAATACTATATAGAATGTTATGCAAAGTGTCATAAGTTATTCTCATGGTGATAATGGTTGTCGTATTACGCGAAAAAAACCGGCGGGTAAACGAAACAACAGAGCCGCCACCGTGCGTTATTTATCCCAAAAGAGGGAAAGGAAACGCTCGAAGTAAACCTGGAAAGGAATGGTCTCGCGACCAGAGAAAGATGGGATCGGGAGTCGGTTATGCGAAAGGAAGGTATTAGCACCCCTACGCATCCGTCGTACTCGACGGGATCCACGCACAAAATAAAAGATAAGGTTGCTAAACACTGCTCAAACATACTGCACACACAGGCTGAAAGGAGACACAGAAAGACAAAAGAAACTAACTCGGCAGGATATCGCATCCGGGGCCTACGTAGTCTGTCAGGCACAGACATCAGAGTCGGTGTAGTTCGGGACGGGGGAAACGTGCTCGCTAGGATGTCGCATCCTATACATACGTATCTTCTCTGACCAGAGAAGAATCAGAGCACTCGTAGCTCGGCTAACGCACGCCAACAAAACACAAACAGGAAACCGACTGCCAATCGCTGGACTTACGTCAGACTCCACACAAACAGGCAAACATGGAAACCGAAGGCCAATCGCTGGACTTACATCAGACTCTGAACCAACAAACACACACAGGAAACCAACTGCCAATCGCTGGACTTATGTCAGACTCCAACACACACAAGGGACAAAAAGCAAAAGGTTGAAAAAGAAAACGGGCGCCCGGAGAGATCAGCTCATCTCCTGCCTACGTACCTCATCTAGTATGAGGATCAGGGTGACGTAGTTCCCCTACGCAGGGAAAAAGGACTTCTGTCCTAACCAGAAACAAAGGGAGACACAAACTACTAGGGAGACTACGACTCGAGCCTAGAAGTTGTCATGCATACGATCCCTATGTTGAGGTCTCTATCCTAACTTGCACAGGAAGCAAGCTAGCCTAAACAGCACAATCATCAAACACAAGCACAAGAGCAAGCACACACACTATATGCAAACAATGGGCTCACACAAGGCTAGGCTTTAGTCAAGGGGTCATGTCAACCTCGACAAACAAACCAACTGGAATGGGGTGTGGTTAGCTCTTAACCCTAACATTGAGGGTTAGGGTGAAGCAGATGAAATGGGAGATGAGGGTAAGACCTCACAACTCTTATCCCTGGCTTGGGAGAGCTTCAGACAAATGAAAGTGTGGGAGTTCAGAATGCAGGAACTCTTCTCCACATATGACTGACACAACAAAGATCTTGGGTTATTATCCACAATGCATCAACACAAGGTGTGTGAGCAAGGTGGATGACACACTGAATAGCAGGAGATGGATTGCACATCTCTTGTATCTTCCAATTGCCTCATAAGAGGACTTTTCCTGCTGATAACACGAAATTATATCACATTTTAGGACTTAATTCAATAAAATTATATTATTATTTACTTTAATTTATTTCATTTTATCAGATATTACGCGGTATTTCCTTTCTATTTATCTCAGGTATCTATTTGAAGCAAAAGTAAAAAAAGGAAGAAAAGGAGGTGCAAAAAGAAGTTTCTGGAAACAAATAGCAAAAGCCAAGCCCAGCCCAAAGAAGGCACAGGCGTTGTGCCTATGACGAGCGTCGCAGAGGTTGTGACGAGCGTCACGCTATATGCACTTGTGTGACGAGCGTCACACATGGTGTGACGGACGTCACACCATTCCCCTATATTTGAGGCACAAGGAACGCTTCAGAGACGTTGAGAGAGAGTTGAGCCCTATTTCCACGCCCAACTATTCTGCACGTTGAAGACTTTTGACGCGGAAGCAGTTGCAGGAGGTAGCATATAAATAGTAGCTTTTTGGAAAGCTCAGGGTTCCACGCTTTTTCCAGATTTTTGCCGTTTTCGCATTTTTTCTTCTTCCAGCAGCTTAGGCATATTTTTACAGTATTACTTTGACAAATTTTTATATTGTTTTCCTTTTGCAATTCTATTTTCTTTTCTAGCTCTTAATTAATTTTTCGCACAATAGTTTCTACACCGGAAACTATTGTGTACCTTTTACCGGATCTAACCTTACGTTAGAATCTAGTTTTTTTATTCCTTCGTTTTATTTTTCTGCCTGATTGAAGAACTCAAGAACAAATCCAACCGGTCTGTGGTGGAGTGTTCAAGACTGCTATTTAATTATTCAGGTTCTATATTTATTTGTTGAATTTATATATGCTTGTTTTTACTATTAATTTATACTGTTTGCCTGCGATGAGTCTGTTTATGCATGATATTTATTTAAGTCTGTTTAGCATGTCTGGCTAATTTACTTAGGTATCGGTATGTAAAGTAAGCGGAATGAAGGAATCAAAACTAAGTTGGTTTATTTAAGTTTAAAATTAAAATCACTCTTTTTACGGTCTCAATTTACAGGTTTATTAACAAAGTTTTTGTACGAAAGTAAAAGACATAAAGAAGTTAAAATCAATAGAGCGAGAGTTTGAGGTTTTGACTGGACAGTGTAAATTGGACATTAATTCTAGATCAGGGCGAGAGCAATTTTTAGAGTTAATTAAATTCTAACCTTTTTCAAAAAGTATTTTTAAAGATTGAATGTGAGGGCGAGAGTTAAGCATTTGAGTTTAATTATATAACCTAAGTCAACAGAGTGAGAGTTTGAGATAAGGGTGTTTAAACGATTAGTGTTTTCTTAAAAAGAGTTTCTACGGATTCTATTGTTTTCAAAAAGTGGTTTTTGACTTAACTATAAGTGACAACTACGTTAATATAAAATCATAGTTTATTCAACAGAGCGAGAGTTTGAGATAAAACTTTTAATCAATAGCGTCAACTGAAAAGATTTACTTTAAAACCAAGAAACCAATAAAGAATTGATTCCCTAATTACGACGAACTACATACCGATATCCGCTTTATTGATATTTAATCTAGAATTTAGTTTAGTTTTAGCCTTTTCCCCCAAAAATCAAAGTATTGCCTGCCTTAGCTTTACGAAGTAACCTTAGATAACGGTATATCGATTCATAAGTCCCTGTGGGATCGATATCTTTTAAAACTACGCGATAGAACTGTGCACTTGCAGTTTGTACCCCAATTCGACTCATAAAGTCGAGCGATCAAGTTTTTGGCGCCGTTGCCGGGGACTTTTATTTAGTCGATATCGTAACTCTCCTGTTACGCTGTAGAGACTAAGGCTTTTCTTTTTCTTTTCTTTCTTTCGTTGATTTGTATGCCACACACTCGCTCTCAAGGCGAACCGCTCTACTTACGAATCAACGATATCGAACTATATCTCCGAGTCTTACGACGAATTCAGGAATATCGTGCTGCGAACAATCTCCCTCCTGTAGAACTTCCTGATTTCAAAAATATTTTCCCTTCGATACCCGAGATGGCAGAACCAGCTCGTGCTCTTAGAGATTACGCCGCTCCATCGCAAGATGAACCGCATTCAAGTATTGCTCCACCCGCAATCGAAGCAAACAACTTTGAACTCAAACCTTCACTGTTGCAGGCAGTGCAACAGAACCAATTCTCTGGGAATCCTACCGAGGATCCTAACCTTCATTTATGCGTATTTGTCCAATACGCTGATACTGTTAAAGCTAATGGTGTCACTTCAGAGGCAATTCGACTTCGTCTTTTTCCTTTCTCACTAAGAGATAGCGCTAGAAGATGGCTTCAATCTCTTCCTTCCAACTCAGTCACCACATGGAACGAGTTGAAGAAAGTTTTTCTTGCTCGATATTTTCCGCCTAGCAAAACAGCTACGTTAAGAGCCCAAATAAATGGATTTAAACAGAAAGATAACGAGTCTCTTTTCGAAGCATGGGAAAGATACAAAAACATGATGAGACTTTGTCCACACCATGGTTTAGAAGACTGGTTAGTAATTCATACATTCTATAATGGTCTCCTGTACAACACGAGGTTAACAATAGATGCCGCCGCAGGTGGTGCGCTAATGAACAAACCTTATGTTGACGCTTACCAACTTATCGAAAGCATGGCTCAAAACCACTATCAGTGGGGAACCGAACGAACAATGGTGGAAAAACCTCAAACGAAAACTGGCATGTACGAGATAAGTAACCTTGATCATGTTAATGCAAAAGTGGATGCTCTGGTCCAGAAAATTGAAAGTTTAAATGTATCACCTCCAGCCATAGTAGTTGCCATAACTCAGAATTGCGAAGTCTGTGGAATCCAAGGTCACACTCCTGCAGATTATCAACTCCTAACAGGAATCCAAGCGGAGCAAGTAAACTATGCTCAAGGAAGCCCCTATTCGCATACCTATAACTCAAATTGGAAGAATCATCCAAATTTTTCATATAAGAGTAATAATGCTCTATACGCACCTGGACAATCTCCAAATCAAGCCCCAGCTATACCTCCGGGATATCAGAAGCCGACCCCATCTACATCTAACAATAACGCCCCTAGGAAATCCAACTTGGAAATCATGATGGAAAACTTTATAGCTTCTCAACAGCAAACCAATAAAGATTTCTTAAACCAGAATGTACACACTGGCGAACAAATTAAACAACTAGCAAGTAAAGTAGATGCCCTGGCTACTCATAACAAAATGCTGGAAACGCAAATATCACAAGTAGCTCAACAACAAGCGCCTACTGCTTCCCCAACTGGTACATTTCCTGGCCAACCCCAACCTAACCCAAGAAGCCACGCTCATGCAATTATACTGAGAAGTGGAACGGAAGTGGAAGGACCGTCTGACCCAAGGATAGAAAACCAAAACTCTGAAAGGTCAACTGAGGAAAGTGAACCTAAGGAAAAGGCAGAGAGTAATAAGGAAACCGTAGAAAAGAAGGAACCTTATGTACCTCCTCCACCTTATAAACCACCTATCCCTTACCCTCAAAGGCTTGTTAAAACCAAAGATGCGGGCCAATTTAAAAAATTTGTCGACCTACTAAAACAATCAAACGTCACTATTCCGTTTACAGAAGCTATTACGCAGATGCCCTCATATGCCAAGTTTTTAAAAGAAATTCTTTCTAATAAAAGAAAACTTGAAGATAGCGAAACCGTTACACTTACTGCTGAATGTAGTGCTATAATACAGAATATGCCTCCTAAACTTAAAGACCCAGGTAGTTTCTCTATACCCTGTCACATAGGAAAATTTGTCATTGACAAAGCCTTATGCGATTTAGGAGCCGGTATTAGTGTTATGCCTTTATCCATATGCAAGAGACTTGAAATGGGAGAATTAAGACCAACTAAAATGTCTGGGCAACTAGCAGATCGTTCCGTAAAATATCCTGTAGGAATTCTTGAAAACATTCCAGTGCGCATAGGTCAATTCTACATTCCAACTGATTTTATAATTATGGATATTAGAGAAGATGAAGTTACGCCCATTATACTGGGAAGACCGTTCTTAGCAACCGCCGGTGCAATCATAGACGTAAAACGAGGACGACTCACTTTCGAAGTAGGAGAAGAGAAAATTGAGTTCATTCTTTCCCAATTTTTGAAAGCACCTGCAATAGAAGATACATGTTACTTCATGGATATCATCGATGAATGCATAAAAGAAACGGAGTTAGAAAAAGACAAATCATCTGACTACCTTGCAGAAGACAAACTTAACCAATGTTTAGCAATAACACCGGACCCTACACAATGCCTCAAGAAACCAACCTTAGACCTGAAAACACTTCCCAAGAATCTGAGATATGAATTCCTAGACTTAGAGCTTGAACGACCAGTGATAGTTAATGCTGACCTAGGAAGACTCGAAACAGAAAAACTCCTGCATATCTTAAGAAAATATCCAACCGCACTAGGTTACAACATCACCGATCTTAAAGGAATAAGTCCTTCTATTTGTATGCATCGCATCATGTTAGAAGAAGACTGTAAAACTTCTAGGGAACACCAGAGAAGACTAAACCCGATCCTAAGTGAGGTAGTGAAGAAGGAAATAACCAAGTTATTAGAGGCAGGTATCATATATCCTATATCTGATAGCAAATGGGTTAGTCCTGTACACGTAGTACCAAAGAAAGGAGGTATAACAGTTGTAGCACCTCAAATTTGCACCTATCATTATACATACATTTTCATATTAGGTCATAGCATATCATGGTCCATTGCATAACATTTGCATTGTCCCTCAGTTGCCTCAAGAGCAAGCAATCAAGAATCAGGTCAAACTAATCTCCTGATCAGTCAACCAAGCAAGCAAAAGAATTTCTCATTGAACCAAGGCCCTAGGGTTTGTGCAACAAGTTCACATGGTTTGGAGGTCTATTTGAAGTATTTTGGTCAAGGTGTGAAGACTTGGAGATCATCAGTTCATGCACAGACAGTCAAAAACCCTAAAAAAGTCAACTGTCAGTCAAAGCAATGGATGGTGGTCATTCTTGTGGAATTTGGGCATCGTGGTCAATAATCAAGAGTTCATACAACTTGGGACATCATTTGAAGTCAAATTCTCAAGGAATTAGGGTTTGGAATTCATCAGTCAAGGCATAATCAGTCAGAAACCCTAAAAGTCAACTGTTGGTCAACTGTCCATTTAATCAGTGATTGGATGATTGGAAATGGTTTGAAGGAGCTTATTCATGTCCAAATAGTCATCCTATATCATGCCAAACACCATCATGGAAGAATTTGAAGCCAGATCATGAATTTCCCAAAATGGAAACTGGGCCTGTAACTGAAAACTGCCATAAATGGAAAGTTTTGATCCTCAAACTTACATCATGATACAAGCCTCAAATGAATTTTTGCCCAACATGAAAGTTGAAGATCTTGTTCTCCCATTTCCAAAAAGTCCTAGAACTCTCAATTCCCATGTGCGGTTGGCAAGTTATGATCGAATCGATTTCAGAAAATCTTGAACTTCAAAGGGCCATATCTCTCAAACCGTTTGGCCAATTTTGGTGGGGTTTTTTCCTACAAACCACATTTTTCATCCTCTTTCCAAAAATATAAATTTCATGTGCCAAAACTTCACCAATCAAAATGGCATATTTTGACCTTTTTCATTTAAATGTAAGTTTGACCAAGAGTTGACTTTTTGATTTAAACATTTTTTCAACATTTGGCCAATTGGAACAGCTCATAAATGTCATTTAGAATGTGTTTGCAAGCTCAATTATGCAGTACATGAAGCCATTCTTCAACTTGCTTGAAATTTGGATAAAAGTACAATTACACCATGCCATCCATACTTGCACTTTAGCCATGCCTTGTACTCATCAAAACAGAAAATTTAGAGGCCATTCTCTGTCATTATGAATAGATTTTGCAGCAAAAAAAAACCAGCAAAACAAGAGGCCATGCCAACTTGCTTAAATTTTGGAACAAAAGGACATTTCCACTCCATACTTCCATACCATGCCTTGTACTATCCAACAGAATTTTGGGAGATCATTTTCTGTCATTGGAAACTACTAGCTGCATCCATCAAACCAGAATTCATTCATGCTCTCACTCAAAAAAAAAAAACACTTCATTTTATGCATTTCCAAAACAGTCAAAAAAAAAAAAACTCACAAAGAACTGAGCTTGGCCTTGCTTAATACTACATCTATTCATCATTTTGAACCTGTTTTTAGCAACACTCTCCAACTGGAAGCTCCTTTTCCTCTACTGTTTTAAAGAGGCATCATCAATGGCAGTCCAAGTTTGAAGCTATCTCAAGCCATTGCACGCCAAACAACCTTCATCAACCATCATTTGGAGGGCCTTGCTACATCTGTTTCACCATTAAACACACAAACAACAACTGTTTCGTGGATTTCTTCAAAAACAAGTAAGGATTCGAACATCTCATTTCTTGAAATAATGATAGGCTTTGTGTAGAGCTTGCCTTGCTGGTTACTCTGCTCTTTGAATCGTGATGATTGGTTGAATATTTAGAGAGATATGGTGAAATGAACTTTGATGTCCAAACTTGTTCTTGCTTAATATTTTTGTTTAGGATGGTTTAATGGTTATTGATGTTGGATTATGGATGTGCATGTTTGGATGTACACATTGATATGTTTATTCTTGAATTTGAAAAAAAAAAAAAAGAAATTTTGACCTGGGTTTGATGGATATGTATACTGCATATTTTTCCTGCAGCATGAATACTGTAAATGTGTTACTGGAATTTCTTTTTTACTGTAGCAATTGCCTTGCCTTGTTTTTCAAATTAAATTCCAAAAGGCCTGGGGCGAGGGGGATTCGAACCCCAAACCCCTGCTTCAAATACCAAGTGTTTTACCACTGGGGCGCGATGCCAATTCAATTATTAAACGCCTTCTAAACTATATACTTAAAAAGGAGCGCTGCTACTGGGCGCGTTGACCGGGGCGTTGACCCCCCCCCCCATGGTTTCTTTATTTATTCCATTAATCCATTTAATTTTCAATTTTTATTTCATTTAATCACTCAAACTTACAAAAATCATAACTTGTTCATTTTTAATCCAAATTTAATGGGATTTTTTGTGTTGTGTCCATCTTGATCTCTAGTTTTTTGTCATATATTTTCCAGAATTTTTTCATGGTCGAATTTTAAATGGTGCTAGGGTTTGTGACATGTGACCAAATTTTGTATACCTTGCCAAATCAATTGTGAAATGATGAGAATGTATCCAATGGCTCTCAAATTTTTTGTGCTTAAACTAGACATGTTCACCTTCATTTTGGTATAAAGTTTGTGGATTTCCCATTTGTGGTTTGCTGGTTATGATTTTTTGAAGTCATGTGTTACATTTGGTGCCATACCATGATCATGCATTTTCCCTAATTTTGTTCACATGCTTCCTTACGTCCAAATGACCCCAAATTTTGCATGAACTTACTCTTGTATGTCTAGTTGACTTGTGAATTTTCTTGGATTTATTTGAACAATTTTCCATTTGTTTGAGATTTTTCTTCCCTGCCTAGTCAAATGTGGACTTTGTGTGACACATGTTCCCATTTCATTTGTGAAATTCTCATACTTTATTAGATGGACATGAAATTTGATATGTGATAACTAGACATCTCAAACTTGGCATTGGTGTTAATCTCATTCATTTCTCATCTGTTTTCAATTTGATATGATTTTTTGAAGTTGACCCATGCTTGTTGACTTTCTTTGTGCATGCTTGAATTTGGTTTGACATCATGATTTTCATTGACTGCCTTCCTCTCATCCAAATGGGATGAAATTTGACATGCTTACCATGCTATATGTTAGGTTTGATCATGATTTATTTGATGATTTTGGAAAATGTTTAGATTGCTTTTGATGCAAGTCTTTCTGTTGATTTCTATGAGCTTCTGTTTGCCATGTTTTGACCTAAATGGTTCATGAAATGATGATGATGATTGATATGAGTGTGAGACCAATTGGTTTTGTTTCCTAATTGTTTGAACATGATTTTGGATACCTAACCCTTGCTGTTTTGACTTTCTCATTCACTTTTGACCCTAGGCTTGCCCTAGTGGTCCTGTTACTCACCTTTGAGCTTGTGATTTCAGGTTGACCATCAAATGACCATTAAGACCAATTCTTTTGATTGAGCTTACTCAAGTATCATTGTCTAACCTTTTTGTTTTGTAGGTGGCTTGGCTCACATGCCCTAAGCCTTGTGCTTTGCACATCCATGTGCCTCCAATTGACTATTGGTTTCTGTTTCTGTTTGTTTTGTTTGAAGTTGCATACTAACATCTGCTTGACTGTTTCAGGTGCTTTAGTTGCTTAGTTCCTTGTGAACTTTTTGCTTTGCTTTGCTTGTATAAGCAATTTGCATTGAGGTATGCCTCCTTTACTTCATGTAGTCTGGAAGACCTGGTCTGTTACTTGGCCAGGCAACTGTCTGAAGTCCTCCTTAAGAGGCAATGTTTGTGATTGTTTAATTTTGTCCTTGCATAGAGTCAAAGTCCTCCTAAGTGAAGAGGCAATTGGTGGAAGGTAGGGATATGCAATCTATCCCCCACTATTCAGTGTGTCATCTGCTTTGCTCACACCACGGTGTTGATGCATTGCAGATACAAACCCAAGATCTTGTACAACTGTACAGTTGAGTCAGTTTTAATGTGTAGAAGGGTTCCCACTTTCTGAACCCACACATTCTTGTCTTGAGCTCTCCCAGGCCAGGGATAAGAGCTGTGAGGTCTCATCCTCACTTCATCCTTTCATCTGCTTCACCTTAGTCTCTCAATGGCAAGGTTAAGAGCACATTCACCCCATTCCAGAGGTTTGTTTGTTGAGGTTGATATGACCCCTTGACTAAAACCTATCCCTTGTTTGAGCCACTTGTTTGTGTATAGCGTGTGCTATCTGTGCTTGTAGGATTGTTTGACTTGCTTCCTGTGCAAGTTAGGATAGTTTGACTTGCTTCCTGTGCAAGTTAGGATAGTTTGACTTGCTTCCTGTGCAAGTTAGGATTAGTTTAGACTTGCTTCCTGTGCAAGTTAGGTTTTGCTTGGCTTGCTTCCTGTGCAAGTTAAGTGTGTGTGTGGCTTGCTTCCTGTGTGAGCCATGCTTAGGATAGGTTGGCCCGTGTGCCATTTAGCTAGAAACCTTAACTTAGGGTTGACTTTTGCATGACAACATCTAGGCTCGAGTCGTAGTCCCCCTAGAAGTTGTGTCTCCCTCTGTTATCTGGTTAGGCTAGTCCTTTATCCCTGCGTAGGGGAACTACATCGCCCTGATCTTCACACCAGATGAAGTATGTAGGCAGGAGATTGAGCTGATCTCTCCGGGCGCCTTTTTTTCTTTGTGTGTGTTGTCTGACCTTTGCTAGGCTCGAGTCCCTGACTCCTTAGCATTTGCTGTCTGTCTTGTTTGTGTGTGTTCGACAGTTATAGGCTGAGTCCCCGACTCCCTATCTATCTGTTATGTTGTTTAGGTTCGGATGTCAATGTAAGTCCAGTGATTGGCATTTGGGCTCCATGTTTGCCTCTTTGCGTGTGTTTAGGTTCGGATGCTGATGTAAGTCCATCGATTGGCATTCAGGCTCCACGTTTGCCTGTGTTTTATTTAGTTGTGTGCGTGTCAGCCGAGCTACGAATGCTCTGATTCTTCTCTCGTCCGAGAAGATACGTATGCATAGGATGCGATATCCTAGCGAGCATGTGTTGTTTCCCCAGTCCGAACTACTTGGACTCTGATGTCTATGCCTGATGGACTAAGTAGGCCCAGGATGCGACATCCTGCTGAGTTCAGTTTCAGTCAGTTTCTTGCGTTTCTTTCAGCCAGTGTGTGCGAGTATTTGAGCAGTGTTTAGCAACCAATATTCCTTCCTTTTGTGCGTGGATCCCGTAGAGTACTACGGATGCGTAGGGGTGCTAATACCTTCCCTTCGCATAACCGACTCCCGAACCCATTCTCTTTGGTCGCGAGACCATGTTCTTTCCAGGTTTACTCTGAGCGTTTCCTTTCCCTCTTTTGGGATAAATAACGCACGGTGGCGGCTCTGTTGTTCTTGTTTTCCCGCCGGTTTTTCGCGCGATGCGACAGCTGGCGACTCTGCTGGGGACGTAGAGAAGTTGACCTGTGCTGGTCCGTCCTCCCTGAGCGAGTCTCTCCTAGCGCTCTCTAGGTTAGGGTTTTGGTTGCTTTGTGCTGTGTTTATTTATTGCATTCATTATTTATTGTTTGCATTCATTGTCTATTGTTTGCATTTATGTTTGCATTAATGTTTGCATTTATTCATCTGTTCACCTGGCTGGTTGTTTGTTTCTCTCTGTGTGGGGGGGAAGAGTCAGTTGAGGTAAAAGGTCCAATACCCAGACCATGAGTGCAATCTAGGATACCTAGGAATAGAGTGATTCATGGGAAGCGGGTGGTATGGCGCCACTTAGCGGAACATTGATATCACGAGCAGTTCAGACCCTGGTGGGATACTGTCGTTACACACTTCGGGTGTGTATATGACAGTATTCTGCGAAAGGTTATTTATGCTGCGTTTCTCTCAAGCTTTACCCTGGCCTAGACTACACCCGTGAGTGGGGAAGGGTTATTCGTTATTACAGGTACCGTTGGTGACTCAGTTCTGTTGGTGACTTGGTTCTGATGGTGACTTTGTGTTCAGACAGTGTTCAGTTAACCTTAAGTGGGATTTATGTTCTGATTTTGACTGAAGCTTCGACCTAGTATCAGAGTTTGCACAACCAGCCAGTCCAGTCTGCATCATTTGCATCATAGCATATTTATTTTTCAAAAGAAACGCATTGAAAAAAAAAAGAAAAGAAAATGAAAAAAAATCAAAAAAATCAAAAGAAAAAAAAAAAAGAAAAAAATTAATCTCTGCATGCATATCATTTCTCAGGTACATTCCAGAGCTTGTCTACTGATAGAGATGGCAACAGTCCCCGAGCCGAAGCGGAAGACCTGTTCCTACAGTTTCCACCGTGAGCCGTTGACTCCGCTAGTTGAGTTGGGTAGCCTCGTGACAGACGATCGACTGAAAAGTTTTGTTGGGCGGTACGGAGATATCTTGACAGTATTGAAGACAATAGTGGATCCAGTGCCTCTGCAGACACTACTTCAGTTTTATGACCCAGAGCTCAGATGCTTCACTTTCCAAGATTACCAGTTAGCACCTACTCTCGAGGAGTATTCTATCCTGTTGAGTATCCCTATTCAGCATCAGACTCCCTTCTTGGACGTTCCAAAGGAGGTCGACTTCAGATTGATTGCCAGAGCTCTCCGTTTGAGTGTTGAGGAGGTTAGTAAGAGTTGGAAGTCCAGTGGGGAAGTTGTAGGTCTGCCATTGAAGTTCCTGTTGAGAGTAGCCGGGGTTGAAGCAGAAAAGGGGAATTGGGAAGTTTTTCACGCACAGCTAGCTGCCATGATCTATGGGATCATCCTATTTCCCAGTATGCCAAATTTCATTGACTTCACTGCTATCAGCATTTTCATCAGAGGGAATCCAATCCCTACTCTATTAGCTGACACTTACTATGCTATTCACAGTAGGCATGGTAAGGGTGGGGCTATCAGGTGTTGTCTCCCACTGTTGCTCAGATGGTTCTTGTCTCTTCTGCCAGCCAGTGGACCGTTTGTGGATACCCAGAGCACTCTGAAGTGGACTCAGAGGGTCATGTCTCTTACCTCCTATGACATCAGGTGGCAATCTTACCGGATGGATGTGCGTAACGTCATTATGAGCTGTGGAGGATTCCGTAATGTGCCACTCGTAGGGACTAAGGGTTGCATCAATTACAACCCGGTTCTTTCTCTTCGCCAGTTAGGGTTTGTAATGAAGGGAAGACCACTTGAGGCTGAGGTAGCTGAAAGTGTGTATTTTGAGAAGCAGAGTGACCCTGTTAGATTGGAGCAGATAGGGAGAGCCTGGAGAGATGTGGGAGTGAAGGATGGATCCGTCTTGGGGAAGAAGTTTGCCGTTGCTATGCCTGATTACACCGGTTGGGTCAAGAAGAGAGTGGAAACTTTGTTGTTACCCTATGATAGGATGGAGCCGTTGCAGGAGCAACCACCTTTGGTTCTTGCTGATAGTGTACCTACTGAGCACTATAAGCAAGCCTTGATGGAAAGTCGTCGTCTGAGAGAGAAGGAGCAAGACACTCAGATGGAGTTGTACAAAGCTCATGCTGATAAGCTGCACTTGGCCCATCAACTCAGGGAGGTGCAAGGAGAGGATGCTAGCAGACTGAGAAGCAAGAAGAGATCCTACGAGGAGATGGAGAGTATGTTAGATGCAGAACACCGGGAGCGCTTGAGGCTGCAGAGGGCTGAGGCCAGTTATCAGAAGAAGATCAGAGACTTGGAGAAGCAACTCAGAGACAAAGATGCCCAGTTGAAGAAGGAAGTAGACTTGAGACAGGCATCAGAGGACCACCTTGGAGGAGAAGTCTTAGAGCTTAGAAGGCAGTTGAAGGAGAAGATCACCCGTCTACCAGATTGTGCAGAATGCTCACTGTTGGTAGACCAGTGCCATTACCTGAAGACCCTCATTCCGGAAGACCGTCTGTCTTAGTTTATATCTCTGATTGTATTTTGTTGGGAATCACCTCCAGGCTTGTTGGATGGGATTCATTTGCGTGTAAGCCATCTCTTGGATCTTTTTGTTGAGAATCACCTCCAGGCTTGTTGGATGGGATTCTTTTTCTTTGTACGTTGTTTACTCAGATATTCTGTCGACATTGGTTGTATGCCTTTGTACCCTTATGTATGAATAAGGATGTCAGCATTCCCTTGTATCTATTTGTTCTCTTGTTACTGCAGGTTGCCATTTTTTCAGGATGGGTCAGGCTCTTTGAATGCCTGAGAAATGAGCATATCATGTGCATCATACGCATCATTAGCATCATACTCATATCATTTTGCATAACAGGTGTTCTTGATCGTGACTTCTCACTCTTGGTTCCTGTTCAGGCAGGATAGCTGATCAACGTCCGCACCGCTACTCAACAAGACTGAATCAACAGAGAAGTATGGATCAGTTTCAAGCAGAGTTGGCTGAGATGAAGGCTAGCATGGCCCAGTTTATGAATATGATGCAAGGGGTTGCGCAAGGTCAAGAAGAACTTCGCGCTATGGTTCAGAGACAAGAGGCTGCAAATCCACCGATCAACCATGGTCCGCCAGAGGGAGGCCCAGTCAATGATAATAATGTTGCTGCTGCTGTACCCGTCAACAACTATGCTGTAGGTGATGAGTTGGGAGGTATTCGAATCAACGGTCAACCTATTGTTCCAGATGCCGCTAATGCCAGAGTAGTCCGTGCTCCGGCCCGCAATCCTGTTCCGATTGTTGACAGACAAGAGGATTTGTTCTCTCTGCTCAGTGAAGACGAAGACGTTCTGGGAAGGGTTAATGAGAGAGACCGCAAAGTTGAAGCTCTTGCTGAGAAGATCCGTGCTATGGAAAGTCAGAATTCTCTCGGTTTTGATGTTACCAATATGGGGTTGGTAGAAGGTTTGAGAATCCCTCACAAGTTCAAAGCACCGTCCTTCGACAAATACAACGGTACTTCTTGCCCTCGCACCCATGTGCAGGCTTACTATCGGAAAATCTCTGCGTATACCGATGATGAAAAGATGTGGATGTATTTCTTCCAAGATAGTCTATCTGGGGCTTCTTTGGACTGGTACATGGAATCGAAGAGAGATTCGATCCGATGCTGGAGAGATCTGGGTGAGGCCTTCTTGAGGCAGTACAAACACAACATGGACATGGCACCGAGCCGGACTCAGCTGCAGAGTCTTTGTCAGAAATCCAATGAAAGCTTCAAGGAGTATGCCCAGAGGTGGCGTGAACTGGCTGCTAGAGTTCAACCCCCTATGCTGGAGAGGGAGTTGACAGACATGTTTATCGGTACTCTTCAAGGTGTGTTTATGGACCGGATGGGGAGTTGCCCGTTCGGTAGTTTTTCTGATGTTGTCATTTGTGGAGAAAGGACTGAGAGTCTAATCAAAGCTGGTAGGATCCATGATGCTGGTTCCTCGTCTTCATTAAAGAAACCCTTCTCTGGGGCACCTCGCCGTAGAGAAGGAGAGACCAATGCTGTACAGCACAGAGGGGGTGTGTACAGAGCAAGTGCAAACAGAGATCAATATCGTCCAGTAGCTGCAGTGACCATTCCGGC
Source organism: Lathyrus oleraceus (assembly GCF_024323335.1). NCBI lineage: Eukaryota > Viridiplantae > Streptophyta > Magnoliopsida > Fabales > Fabaceae > Lathyrus > Lathyrus oleraceus. Next base: position 216,616,155 of record NC_066585.1, read on the forward strand.
ACCTCAACCTCGTCAACAACAACAACAAAGAGTTCAACAACCGCAACAACAACAACAACAACAGCAACGTCCTTATCAGCCCAGGCAGAAATTGCAGGCTGATAGAAGATTTGATCCTCTGCCCATGTCTTACACAGAGTTATTACCCGAACTACTCAAGTTGGGGATGATTGAGTTGCGTACAATGGCTCCGCCTACAGTGCTGCCTCCTGGCTATGATGCTAATGTTAGATGTGACTTTCATTCTGGGGCACCAGGGCATCATACTGAGAAGTGTCGGGCTCTCCAGCACAAGGTTCAAGATTTGATCGATGCCAAGGCAATCAACTTCGCTCCAGTGCCTAATGTCGTAAACAACCCTATGCCTCAGCATGGTGGGCATAGAGTGAACAATATTGAAGGGAAAGAAGCTGAGGATCTGGTTGTTAATGTGGATGATGTTCAGACTTCTCTGCTAGTTGTGAAGGGTCGTTTGCTGAATGGGGGTGTCTACCCGGGCTGTGATGAATATTGTTTGGGCTGTGTAGAATCTGAGAATGGTTGCGACCAGTTGAGGACCGGTATCCAGGGTATGATGGATGAAGGTTGTTTGCAATTCAGTAGGGCTGTAAAAGATCGTGGAACAGCGTCAACTATCACCATTTACTTTAAACCGTCTGAAGAACGTGGACAAAGGGTTGTCAGTGCACCCGCAACGAATGGTACCCCAGTTACCATTCCCGTGCCTGTAACCATCAGTGTTCCAACTACTATCGTTGCGCCTGGAAGAAGGGTTGTTGAGAATAGTAAAGCCGTGCCGTGGAAGTATGATAATGCTCACCGCAATTACAGAAGGGCTGAAAGTCAGACCAGACCAGTGAATCAAACTCCAGTGACAATTGGTGTACCGAATAGAGTTCCTACAAGTATTGGTCCGGCTGTGGATAATGTAGGGGGTCCAGGAGGTTTTACCAGAAGCGGTCGTCTGTTCGCACCGCAGCCTTTGAGGGACAATAATGCTGAAGCTCTCGCCAAAGCAAAAGGTAAGCAAGCTGTGGTTGAGGAAGAGCCTGTCCAGAAAGAAGCGCCCGAGGGGTCATTTGAGAAGGACGTGGAGGAGTTTATGAAGATAATCAAGAAAAGTGACTACAAGATTGTAGATCAGTTGAATCAAACTCCGTCCAAGATTTCTATACTTTCGCTGTTGATGTGCTCTGAGGCACACCGTAATGCCTTACTGAAGATGTTGAACCTGGCCTACGTGCCTCAGGAGATTTCTGTCAATCAACTGGAGGGTGTGATGGCCAATGTGAGCACCAGACATGGTGTAGGTTTTACCAACTTGGACTTACCACCTGAAGGGCGAAACCATAACAAAGCCTTACACATCACCATGGAGTGCAAGGGGGCAGTGTTGTCTCACGTATTGGTAGACACCGGGTCGTCGTTGAATGTGTTGCCTAAGCAGATTCTGAGGAAGATTGATGCGGAAGGGTTTGTGCTTAATCCCAGTGACCTGATCGTTCGTGCTTTCGACGGATCCAAACGTTCTGTGTGTGGAGAAGTTACCTTGCCTGTGAAGATAGGTCCTGAGGTTTTTGATATCATCTTCTATGTTATGGACATCCAGCCTGCCTATAGTTGTTTGTTGGGGCGTCCATGGATTCATGCAGCAGGGGCAGTCTCGTCGACTCTCCATCAAAAGCTCAAGTATGTCTGGAACGGTCAGATTGTGACTGTGTGCGGTGAAGAAGAGATTCTGGTGAGTCATCTATCCTCATTCAAATATGTTGAGGTGGATGGCGAGATCCACGAAACCTTGTGCCAGGCGTTTGAGACTGTGGCTCTTGAGAAAGTGGCGTACGCTGAGCAGAGAAAGCCAGGTGTTTCAATTACTTCTTACAAGCAGGCTAAGGAGGTTGTTGATTCTGGAAAAGCTGAAGGTTGGGGCAAGATGGTGGATTTGCCTATCAAGGAAGACAAATTTGGCGTTGGTTATGAGCCTCTCCGAGCGGAGCAGAATGGTCAAGCGGGTCCAAGTACCTTTACCAGCGCTGGGCTGATGAATCATGGTGACGTCTCTGCAACCGGTATTGAAGACTGTGACAGCGATTGTGATTTGGACAACTGGGTTCGCCCGTGTGCACCAGGGGGGTCTATCAACAACTGGACGGCTGAAGAAGTGGTTCAAGTTACTCTTCTGACAGAGTAATTTTCTGTTGTTTTGTCATTTTGCATGAAAATCCTACGTTCTGCCCAAGGCGTGGTGATTCATTTTTGTAGGGCCTCATCATGTTTTAATGATTATCATTAATGAAGGACATTTTTTGAACAAACTTCGTGATCCTTGTCTTTTTATTTTTTGTTTTCATTTTTCTTTTTCAAAAACAATAAAAATGGCAATGTTTTTTGTTTTTGTGACTTTATTGAACTCTTTTTCTAAAACAAAGCATCGAACATGCAGAAGCGATCTTATGGCATTCACTATGAACAGTTCTGTTATGGCTCAGTATGATTTCGATAATCCCATTTACCAAGCTGAAGAGGAGAGTGAGGAAGACTGTGAGCTCCCTGCAGAATTAGCCAGATTGCTGAAGCAGGAGGAAAGGGTCATCCAACCTCATCAGGAGGAGTTGGAAACTGTTAATCTGGGTACTGAGGACGACAAAAGAGAAATCAAGATTGGGGCTACTTTAGAGGACTCTGTCAAGAGGAGGCTGATTGAGATGCTGAGAGAATATGTGGAAGTGTTCGCCTGGTCGTACCAAGATATGCCTGGTTTAGATACAGACATTGTGATGCATCGATTACCTCTTAGGGAAGGATGTCCTTCGGTCAAGCAGAAGCTTCGTAGAACGAGCCCTGACATGGCAACTAAGATCAAGGAAGAGGTTCAGAAGCAGTGGGATGCAGGTTTTCTGGCTGTTACCAATTATCCACCGTGGGTGGCCAACATCGTTCCTGTGCCGAAGAAGGATGGTAAAGTCAGAATGTGTGTCGATTACCGAGATTTGAATAGAGCGAGTCCGAAAGATGATTTCCCATTACCTCACATTGATGTATTGGTTGATAATACGGCTCAATCCTCGATATTCTCTTTCATGGATGGTTTCTCTGGGTATAATCAGATCAAGATGGCGCCAGAGGACATGGAAAAGACGACATTCATTACACCTTGGGGCACGTTCTGTTACAAGGTGATGCCATTTGGGCTAAAGAATGCTGGTGCTACCTATCAGAGGGCAATGACAACTCTTTTTCATGACATGATGCACAAAGAAATTGAAGTGTACGTGGATGACATGATTGCGAAGTCGCAGACAGAAGAGGAGCACCTGGTTAATTTGCAGAAGCTGTTTGACCGGTTGAGAAAGTTCAAGCTGAGGTTGAATCCGAACAAGTGTACGTTTGGGGTGAGATCAGGGAAGCTTTTAGGCTTCATTGTCAGTGAGAAAGGGATTGAGGTTGATCCAGCAAAAGTCAAAGCTATTCAAGAGATGCCTGAACCGAAAACGGAGAAGCAAGTCCGTGGGTTTTTGGGGAGATTGAACTACATTGCAAGGTTCATATCTCATCTAACTGCTACATGTGAACCGATTTTCAAACTGCTTAGAAAGAATCAAGCGATCAAGTGGAATGGTGATTGTCAGAAAGCTTTTGACAAAATTAAGGAGTATTTACAGAAACCTCCAATCCTTATACCTCCAGTTCCTGGGAGACCTCTGATAATGTACCTGTCGGTGACTGAGAACTCGATGGGGTGTGTATTGGGACAGCATGACGAGTCTGGTCGAAAAGAGCACGCCATATACTACCTTAGCAAAAAGTTTACCGACTGTGAAACAAGATATTCACTGCTCGAGAAAACTTGCTGTGCTTTGGCCTGGGCTGCTCGCCGACTGAGACAGTATATGCTGAACCATACTACCTTATTGATTTCTAAGATGGATCCAGTGAAGTACATCTTTGAGAAACCGGCTCTCACCAGACGTGTTGCCCGTTGGCAGATGATCTTAACAGAGTATGACATTCAGTACACGTCACAGAAGGCCATCAAGGGTAGTATTCTGTCAGACTACCTTGCCGAACAACCGATTGAAGATTATCAGCCTATGATATTTGAATTCCCTGATGAAGACATCATGTATCTGAAGATGAAAGATTGCGAAGAGCCTCTCGTCGAGGAAGGACCGGACCCGGATGACAAATGGACACTGATGTTTGATGGGGCTGTGAATATGAATGGTAATGGTGTTGGGGCAGTATTGATCAATCCTAAAGGTGCTCATATACCTTTTTCTGCCAGATTGACGTTTGACGTCACCAACAACGAAGCTGAGTATGAGGCTTGTATCATGGGGATAGAAGAAGCCATTGATCTGAGGATCAAAACTCTTGATATATTTGGAGATTCCGCTCTAGTGGTCAATCAAGTCAATGGAGATTGGAATACGAACCAGCCGCATTTGATTCCGTATAGAGATTACACCAGAGAATACTGACGTTCTTCAAGAAGGTGAAGTTGTATCATGTCCCCCGGGATGAGAATCAAATGGCTGATGCCTTGGCTACTTTGTCGTCTATGATCAAAGTTCATTGGTGGAATCATGTGCCACATGTTGCGGTGAATCGACTTGAGAGGCCTGCATATGTGTTCGCAGCCGAGTCTGTTGTGACTGATGAGAAGCCGTGGTATTATGACATCAAGAATTTCCTCAAGACTCGAGAGTATCCTGAAGGTGCGTCGAAGAATGACAAGAAAACCCTGAGGAGGCTAGCTGGAAGCTTCTATTTGAATCAGGATGATGTGCTATACAAAAGGAACTTTGACATGGTCTTGCTCAGATGCGTGGATAGACACGAAGCGGACATGCTAATGCAAGAAGTTCATGAAGGTTCCTTCGGTACTCATGCCGGCGGACATGCAATGGCTAAGAAATTGTTGAGAGCGGGTTATTACTGGATGACTATGGAATCCGATTGTTTCAAGTATGCTCGGAAGTGCCATAAGTGTCAAATCTATGCTGATAAGGTGCACGTACCACCAAGCCCTCTGAATATCATGAATTCGCCTTGGCCGTTTGCCATGTGGGGCATTGATATGATTGGGAAGATTGAGCCTACTGCTTCGAATGGACATCGCTTCATCCTGGTTGCGATTGACTATTTCACCAAATGGGTAGAAGCAGCTTCTTATGCTAACGTTACCAAACAAGTGGTTACCCGGTTCATCAAGAAAGAAATCATATGTCGTTATGGAGTTCCTGAGAGAATCATCACTGACAATGGTTCGAATCTCAACAACAAGATGATGAAAGAGCTTTGTAAAGATTTCAAGATTGAACATCATAACTCTTCTCCTTACAGACCGAAGATGAATGGTGCTGTAGAAGCGGCAAACAAGAATATCAAGAAGATTGTGCAGAAGATGGTCGTTACGTACAAGGATTGGCATGAGATGCTGCCTTTCGCTTTGCATGGGTACCGTACCTCAGTACGTACGTCGACCGGGGCAACCCCTTACTCCCTTGTGTATGGTATGGAAGCTGTTCTACCTGTTGAAGTGGAGATTCCTTCTCTGAGAGTTTTGTTGGATGTCAAGCTGGACGAAGCCGAGTGGATTCGAACGAGGTTTAACGAGTTGAGCCTTATCGAGGAGAGACGGCTAGCAGCTGTATGCCATGGACAGCTGTATCAGCGAAGGATGAAACGAGCCTTTGATCAGAAAGTGCGTCCTCAAAGCTATCAGATTGGTGATCTAGTTTTGAAAAGGATCCTCCCTCCCGGTACAGATAACAGGGGCAAGTGGACTCCTAACTATGAAGGTCCGTATGTTGTGAAGAAGGTCTTTTCCGGTGGAGCCTTGATGCTTACAACTATGGATGGTGAAGATTTTCCGTCTCCTGTTAACTCAGATGTAGTCAAAAAATACTTCGCATAAATCGACCCGCTGGACAAAAAGAATAAAAGAGTCCAGGCAAAAAAAAGGGCATCCCGGCGAACCAAAAAAACAGAAAGAAAAGGTTCGGGCAAAAATTAGGGATAAAAATGAAAAATTTGTACACCCGGTAAGCCGAAAACCCGCAAGGGCGGCTTAGGCAAAAATGGGTATCCCGGTGGATTGAAAACCCGAAAGGGCGATCCAGGCAAAAGTTAGGGATTAAAGCGAAGACTACAGTCTGAGTTTGTCTGTACTTCATCAAGCTTTATCATCTGCCATCTCGAAAGATGTGATCCGTCCAGTCATTCTTCTCAGAAAGCAAGGAGTTGGGAGGAAAACTGATGATCTGTGAGTTATAACAGAATTGGGAAATAGTGGATGCCGTGTCCACGTTGCCATTAGGATAGATTTTTCCTTTTTGTGCGCAATTACCTCTTTCTAGGAATTGCTTCCTAATGTATTTGCCTCTTCAGGCACATTTTCAATCAATAAAAGTCGTTATTCAGATAAATAGCTCTTTTGTTTTTATTTTTACTGTTTTGTTTGCAAAATGTCCAAATTTTTGATAAGCATTGCATATAAAAACATGAAGGCTACACAATAACGTGCAGAAAGATAAAACATTTGAAAATCATTTTGAATGTTGAGGACACTCGAGCGTATCTTGTCCATGTACCCCCTGGGGGCATTTTGTTGTGCTGTTTTTCAGATTGGCATCCGTGAGGACGTTTCCTCAACAGATATTCTCCCCAAGCAAGTTTGGAAGACTATCAGAGCTATGTTTCCCTGCGGAGACGTCTGTGGATAGTGCTTTCTATTCCCCAACAGATCTAAGGGTTGCCTATCCCCAGCAGGCCTGTATTTGCCGTTTTCCCCCCCGAGTGAGGCAGGTTCACTGAAATTTACCTCCAACATTTATCCTACCTGTGGACTGAAGGATATCCCCGGCGGAATTTACCTTTCCCCAGCAGCAAGTGCTATTCTTCAACAAAAGTGAGAAATCGCTTTACCGTTCCTCAAGCAGAATTCCCCGCAGAATATTTCCCCAAGAGGAGTCTCCCCACAGAGTCAGAGTATCTGATCATTTTGGCTCCCTAGCCAGAGTTCATTTGCATTTTGCATGTAGTAATCATTGCATCCTCAAATTGCGTAGCATTTCCATTCATAAATGGAGCATTACGCCATAAAAAATTCAAACGTATGCATTCATGTGTTAACTTCACCAGACCGTATCCCCGGCAGAGGCGGATCATTTCATTCAACATCAGCACAGCAAGACTGCTACAGTTGCTCTTGACAGCATTCAGATTTGTTTATTCCCCACAGAGGTTTATTTCCTCACCCGATGGTGACAGAGGTTTATTTCCTCACCCGATGGTGACAGAGGTTTATTTCCTCACCCGATGGTGACAGAGGTTTATTTCCTCACCCGATGGTGACAGAGGTTTATTTCCTCACCCGATGGTGACAGAGGTTTATTTCCTCACCCGATGGTGACAGAGGTTTATTTCCTCACCCGATGGTGACAGAAAGTTTGTTTCTCCCCAGTGAGACCCTCCAGCAAGTGATCAGCCTTGCATCAGCATATCCCAGATATTGTACTTTGTGATACCAGTCAGTGTCACGACAGCACCCGCGTGTGTTTTCTTTGTTTGGTGTCAGTAAACACCATTGTTTCGGTGTCTGTAAACATCGAGTCTCACCCCAGTCATCGGTAAATGTCTGGTCATTTTTGGTGTCGGTAAACGCCATTGCTTCGGTGTCGGTAAACATCGAGTTTTTCTTTCAGTCATCGGTAAATGTCTGATAAATCCCCAGCTAGAAATCCCCAGTAGAGTCATCTGTAAATGTCCTATCTGGTTTCCAGTTGCAAATATTCGTATCTCCCCAATAAATTTCTCATTCCCAGTCATCGGTAAATGTCTGGTCATTTCTTTGGATGTCGGTAAACATCATCTTTCGATGTCGGTAAACATCGTGTCCCATCCCAGTCATCGGTAAATGTCTGGTCAACAAAATCAAAATCCCCAGAAGTCGTCGGTAAACGTCTTGTCTGGTATCACCACAAAGATTTTGTTCCTCCCCAAGTGGAGATGCCATCGGTAAATGGCCCAGTTTTCCTCGATATCGGTAAATATCGAATTCCCAGTTGCAGCAGCCATCGGTAAATGGTCTTGCTAAGTTTGACATCGGTAAATGTCAAAATTCTTTGAAGCCACCATCGGTAAATGGTCTTGCTTCCTTTCTACATCAAAATCTGTTTCCCAGCAGCCATCGGTAAATGGTCGTGCTGAAGTTGATATCGGTAAATATCAAAGATCCCAATTCTAACCATCGGTAAATGGTTTTGATTTTCAGAAGTTTGTTTTTCCCCAGCCGCCATCGGTAAATGGTCGTGCTGAAGTTGATATCGGTAAATATCAAGTTTCCAGTTCTCCAACCATCGGTAAATGGTTTTGATTTTGGCTTTTTTCTGAAGTTGTCGTGCAGTTTGTCATCGGTAAATGACGTGGTTCTTTGGTATCATATCCAGTCTGTGCAAATTCTACGGTTCTTTGGTATTCAATCCCTGTTTACCCTGAAAGTCTGACAGCCGTCGCTCTCATACATTCGGGTTCCCAGCTGATTGAATAGGGGCAGCTGTAGCACCTCAAATTTGCACCTATCATTATACATACATTTTCATATTAGGTCATAGCATATCATGGTCCATTGCATAACATTTGCATTGTCCCTCAGTTGCCTCAAGAGCAAGCAATCAAGAATCAGGTCAAACTAATCTCCTGATCAGTCAACCAAGCAAGCAAAAGAATTTCTCATTGAACCAAGGCCCTAGGGTTTGTGCAACAAGTTCACATGGTTTGGAGGTCTATTTGAAGTATTTTGGTCAAGGTGTGAAGACTTGGAGATCATCAGTTCATGCACAGACAGTCAAAAACCCTAAAAAAGTCAACTGTCAGTCAAAGCAATGGATGGTGGTCATTCTTGTGGAATTTGGGCATCGTGGTCAATAATCAAGAGTTCATACAACTTGGGACATCATTTGAAGTCAAATTCTCAAGGAATTAGGGTTTGGAATTCATCAGTCAAGGCATAATCAGTCAGAAACCCTAAAAGTCAACTGTTGGTCAACTGTCCATTTAATCAGTGATTGGATGATTGGAAATGGTTTGAAGGAGCTTATTCATGTCCAAATAGTCATCCTATATCATGCCAAACACCATCATGGAAGAATTTGAAGCCAGATCATGAATTTCCCAAAATGGAAACTGGGCCTGTAACTGAAAACTGCCATAAATGGAAAGTTTTGATCCTCAAACTTACATCATGATACAAGCCTCAAATGAATTTTTGCCCAACATGAAAGTTGAAGATCTTGTTCTCCCATTTCCAAAAAGTCCTAGAACTCTCAATTCCCATGTGCGGTTGGCAAGTTATGATCGAATCGATTTCAGAAAATCTTGAACTTCAAAGGGCCATATCTCTCAAACCGTTTGGCCAATTTTGGTGGGGTTTTTTTCCTACAAACCACATTTTTCATCCTCTTTCCAAAAATATAAATTTCATGTGCCAAAACTTCACCAATCAAAATGGCATATTTTGACCTTTTTCATTTAAATGTAAGTTTGACCAAGAGTTGACTTTTTGATTTAAACATTTTTTCAACATTTGGCCAATTGGAACAGCTCATAAATGTCATTTAGAATGTGTTTGCAAGCTCAATTATGCAGTACATGAAGCCATTCTTCAACTTGCTTGAAATTTGGATAAAAGTACAATTACACCATGCCATCCATACTTGCACTTTAGCCATGCCTTGTACTCATCAAAACAGAAAATTTAGAGGCCATTCTCTGTCATTATGAATAGATTTTGCAGCAAAAAAAAACCAGCAAAACAAGAGGCCATGCCAACTTGCTTAAATTTTGGAACAAAAGGACATTTCCACTCCATACTTCCATACCATGCCTTGTACTATCCAACAGAATTTTGGGAGATCATTTTCTGTCATTGGAAACTACTAGCTGCATCCATCAAACCAGAATTCATTCATGCTCTCACTCAAAAAAAAAAAAACACTTCATTTTATGCATTTCCAAAACAGTCAAAAAAAAAAAAACTCACAAAGAACTGAGCTTGGCCTTGCTTAATACTACATCTATTCATCATTTTGAACCTGTTTTTAGCAACACTCTCCAACTGGAAGCTCCTTTTCCTCTACTGTTTTAAAGAGGCATCATCAATGGCAGTCCAAGTTTGAAGCTATCTCAAGCCATTGCACGCCAAACAACCTTCATCAACCATCATTTGGAGGGCCTTGCTACATCTGTTTCACCATTAAACACACAAACAACAACTGTTTCGTGGATTTCTTCAAAAACAAGTAAGGATTCGAACATCTCATTTCTTGAAATAATGATAGGCTTTGTGTAGAGCTTGCCTTGCTGGTTACTCTGCTCTTTGAATCGTGATGATTGGTTGAATATTTAGAGAGATATGGTGAAATGAACTTTGATGTCCAAACTTGTTCTTGCTTAATATTTTTTGTTTAGGATGGTTTAATGGTTATTGATGTTGGATTATGGATGTGCATGTTTGGATGTACACATTGATATGTTTATTCTTGAATTTGAAAAAAAAAAAAAAAAGAAATTTTGACCTGGGTTTGATGGATATGTATACTGCATATTTTTCCTGCAGCATGAATACTGTAAATGTGTTACTGGAATTTCTTTTTTACTGTAGCAATTGCCTTGCCTTGTTTTTCAAATTAAATTCCAAAAGGCCTGGGGCGAGGGGGATTCGAACCCCAACCCCTGCTTCAAATACCAAGTGTTTTACCACTGGGGCGCGATGCCAATTCAATTATTAAACGCCTTCTAAACTATATACTTAAAAAGGAGCGCTGCTACTGGGCGCGTTGACCGGGGCGTTGACCCCCCCCCCCCCCCATGGTTTCTTTATTTATTCCATTAATCCATTTAATTTTCAATTTTTATTTCATTTAATCACTCAAACTTACAAAAATCATAACTTGTTCATTTTTAATCCAAATTTAATGGGATTTTTTGTGTTGTGTCCATCTTGATCTCTAGTTTTTTGTCATATATTTTCCAGAATTTTTTCATGGTCGAATTTTAAATGGTGCTAGGGTTTGTGACATGTGACCAAATTTTGTATACCTTGCCAAATCAATTGTGAAATGATGAGAATGTATCCAATGGCTCTCAAATTTTTTGTGCTTAAACTAGACATGTTCACCTTCATTTTGGTATAAAGTTTGTGGATTTCCCATTTGTGGTTTGCTGGTTATGATTTTTTGAAGTCATGTGTTACATTTGGTGCCATACCATGATCATGCATTTTCCCTAATTTTGTTCACATGCTTCCTTACGTCCAAATGACCCCAAATTTTGCATGAACTTACTCTTGTATGTCTAGTTGACTTGTGAATTTTCTTGGATTTATTTGAACAATTTTCCATTTGTTTGAGATTTTTCTTCCCTGCCTAGTCAAATGTGGACTTTGTGTGACACATGTTCCCATTTCATTTGTGAAATTCTCATACTTTATTAGATGGACATGAAATTTGATATGTGATAACTAGACATCTCAAACTTGGCATTGGTGTTAATCTCATTCATTTCTCATCTGTTTTCAATTTGATATGATTTTTTGAAGTTGACCCATGCTTGTTGACTTTCTTTGTGCATGCTTGAATTTGGTTTGACATCATGATTTTCATTGACTGCCTTCCTCTCATCCAAATGGGATGAAATTTGACATGCTTACCATGCTATATGTTAGGTTTGATCATGATTTATTTGATGATTTTTGGAAAATGTTTAGATTGCTTTTGATGCAAGTCTTTCTGTTGATTTCTATGAGCTTCTGTTTGCCATGTTTTGACCTAAATGGTTCATGAAATGATGATGATGATTGATATGAGTGTGAGACCAATTGGTTTTGTTTCCTAATTGTTTGAACATGATTTTGGATACCTAACCCTTGCTGTTTTGACTTTCTCATTCACTTTTGACCCTAGGCTTGCCCTAGTGGTCCTGTTACTCACCTTTGAGCTTGTGATTTCAGGTTGACCATCAAATGACCATTAAGACCAATTCTTTTGATTGAGCTTACTCAAGTATCATTGTCTAACCTTTTTGTTTTGTAGGTGGCTTGGCTCACATGCCCTAAGCCTTGTGCTTTGCACATCCATGTGCCTCCAATTGACTATTGGTTTCTGTTTCTGTTTGTTTTGTTTGAAGTTGCATACTAACATCTGCTTGACTGTTTCAGGTGCTTTAGTTGCTTAGTTCCTTGTGAACTTTTTGCTTTGCTTTGCTTGTATAAGCAATTTGCATTGAGGTATGCCTCCTTTACTTCATGTAGTCTGGAAGACCTGGTCTGTTACTTGGCCAGGCAACTGTCTGAAGTCCTCCTTAAGAGGCAATGTTTGTGATTGTTTAATTTTGTCCTTGCATAGAGTCAAAGTCCTCCTAAGTGAAGAGGCAATTGGTGGAAGGTAGGGATATGCAATCTATCCCCCACTATTCAGTGTGTCATCTGCTTTGCTCACACCACGGTGTTGATGCATTGCAGATACAAACCCAAGATCTTGTACAACTGTACAGTTGAGTCAGTTTTAATGTGTAGAAGGGTTCCCACTTTCTGAACCCACACATTCTTGTCTTGAGCTCTCCCAGGCCAGGGATAAGAGCTGTGAGGTCTCATCCTCACTTCATCCTTTCATCTGCTTCACCTTAGTCTCTCAATGGCAAGGTTAAGAGCACATTCACCCCATTCCAGAGGTTTGTTTGTTGAGGTTGATATGACCCCTTGACTAAAACCTATCCCTTGTTTGAGCCACTTGTTTGTGTATAGCGTGTGCTATCTGTGCTTGTAGGATTGTTTGACTTGCTTCCTGTGCAAGTTAGGATAGTTTGACTTGCTTCCTGTGCAAGTTAGGATAGTTTGACTTGCTTCCTGTGCAAGTTAGGATTAGTTTAGACTTGCTTCCTGTGCAAGTTAGGTTTTGCTTGGCTTGCTTCCTGTGCAAGTTAAGTGTGTGTGTGGCTTGCTTCCTGTGTGAGCCATGCTTAGGATAGGTTGGCCCGTGTGCCATTTAGCTAGAAACCTTAACTTAGGGTTGACTTTTGCATGACAACATCTAGGCTCGAGTCGTAGTCCCCCTAGAAGTTGTGTCTCCCTCTGTTATCTGGTTAGGCTAGTCCTTTATCCCTGCGTAGGGGAACTACATCGCCCTGATCTTCACACCAGATGAAGTATGTAGGCAGGAGATTGAGCTGATCTCTCCGGGCGCCTTTTTTTCTTTGTGTGTGTTGTCTGACCTTTGCTAGGCTCGAGTCCCTGACTCCTTAGCATTTGCTGTCTGTCTTGTTTGTGTGTGTTCGACAGTTATAGGCTGAGTCCCCGACTCCCTATCTATCTGTTATGTTGTTTAGGTTCGGATGTCAATGTAAGTCCAGTGATTGGCATTTGGGCTCCATGTTTGCCTCTTTGCGTGTGTTTAGGTTCGGATGCTGATGTAAGTCCATCGATTGGCATTCAGGCTCCACGTTTGCCTGTGTTTTATTTAGTTGTGTGCGTGTCAGCCGAGCTACGAATGCTCTGATTCTTCTCTCGTTCGAGAAGATACGTATGCATAGGATGCGATATCCTAGCGAGCATGTGTTGTTTCCCCAGTCCGAACTACTTGGACTCTGATGTCTATGCCTGATGGACTAAGTAGGCCCAGGATGCGACATCCTGCTGAGTTCAGTTTCAGTCAGTTTCTTGCGTTTCTTTCAGCCAGTGTGTGCGAGTATTTGAGCAGTGTTTAGCAACCAATATTCCTTCCTTTTGTGCGTGGATCCCGTAGAGTACTACGGATGCGTAGGGGTGCTAATACCTTCCCTTCGCATAACCGACTCCCGAACCCATTCTCTTTGGTCGCGAGACCATGTTCTTTCCAGGTTTACTCTGAGCGTTTCCTTTCCCTCTTTTGGGATAAATAACGCACGGTGGCGGCTCTGTTGTTCTTGTTTTCCCGCCGGTTTTTCGCGCGATGCGACAACAGTCATTGAAAATGAAAAAGGAGAAACTATAACCAAACGAATCGAATCGGGATGGAGAATGTGCATTGACTATAGGAAACTAAACAAAGCAATCCGAAAAGATCATTTCCCTTTACCATTCATTGACCAGATGTTAGAACGATTAGCAAAACATTCACATTTCTGCTATCCAGACGGTTACTCAGGTTTCTTTCAAATACCGATTCACCCTGATGACCAAGAAAAGACAACGTTCACGTGCCCTTTTGGTACCTTCGCTTATAGACGAATGCCGTTTGGCTTGTGTAATGCTCCTGCAACTTTCCAAAGATGCATGATGGCAATATTCGCCGATTTTCTAGAAAACATCATGGAAGTATTTATGGATGACTTTTCCGTATGCGGACAAAGCTTTGAAGAATGCCTTGAAAACCTAGAAAGAGTTCTAGAGCGATGTGTAAAAGTAAACCTAGTACTTAATTGGGAAAAATGCCACTTTATGGTACAAGAAGGAATTGTTTTAGGACACATCATCTCAAATAGAGGAATTGAAGTAGACAAGGCCAAAATAGAGGTAATCGAAAACCTTCAACCTCCGAAGACTGTGAGAGAAGTACGAAGCTTCTTAGGACATGCCGGTTTTTACCGACGATTCATTAAAGACTTCTCTAAAATAACTAAACCGTTGACCGGATTATTGATGAAAGATGCTGAATTCATATTCGACAATAAATGTTTAGAAGCATTTCAAACGCTTAAACAAGCACTGATCTCCGCACCCATAATGCAGACACCAAATTGGAATGAACCATTCGAAATAATGTGTGATGCCAGCGATTACGCTGTAGGTGCTGTTTTAGGACAACGAAAAGATAAAAAGCTTTATGTTATATATTACGCAAGTAGAACTCTAGATGAAGCACAAATGAATTACGCCACAACCGAGAAAGAACTTCTAGCAGTAGTGTTTGCGCTAGATAAATTTCGTTCTTACTTAGTCGGAGCCAAAATAATCATCTACACTGACCACGCTGCTATCAAATACCTCTTAACTAAAAAAGATGCAAAACCTAGACTCCTAAGGTGGATCCTGTTACTACAAGAGTTCAATTTGGAAATCAAAGACAAGAAAGGAACTGAAAACGTAGTAGCAGATCACCTCTCTAGACTTGAGAACCTTGAACCGGAAAGAACAGCAATTAACGATTATTTCTCGTACGATAAGCTTATAGCTACTTTAGAAGAAAACAACGCTGATAAACAGGTAGAAACTACCTTAGCAATATCTGTTACACCTTGGTACGCTGACCTCGTCAATTATTTAGCTGCCGGAATAGTTCCATCTACCTTATCGTACCAGCAAAAGAAACGATTCTTCTATGATATAAAACATTATTACTGGGATGACCCCTTACTTTTTAAAAGAGGTCCCGATGGTATTTTCCGTCGGTGTATACCCGAAGAAGAGGTAGAAAGTATAATCCAACACTGTCACTCCGCTCCTTATGGTGGACACGCAAGTACATCCAAGACCTGCTCTAAAATCCTACAAGCCGGTTTTTATTGGCCAAGTATATGGAAGGATGTACATGCAACTATTAAGAAATGTGACAGATGTCAACGCACAGGAAACATATCTAGACGTGACGAGATGCCACAAAAGGGCGTTTTGGAAGTCGAGATTTTCGACGTGTGGGGAATAGACTTCATGGGACCTTTTCCATCCTCTTTCGGCAACAAATACATACTCGTGGCAGTTGACTACGTATCAAAATGGATTGAAGCTATAGCTTCCCCAACAAACGACACACGAGTAGTAACTAGACTCTTTAAGAATATAATATTTCCAAGGTTTGGTGTCCCAAGAATAGTTGTCAGTGATGGTGGATCGCATTTCATATCCAAAGTACTCGAAAAACTACTGCTTAAGTATGGCGTAAGACAGAGAGTAGCGACACCTTACCACCCTCAAACCAGTGGGCAAGTGGAAGTATCTAACAGAGAAATCAAACAGATACTAGAAAAAACAGTCGCCACTTCAAGGAAAGACTGGTCATTGAAATTACCAGAAGCTTTATGGGCATACCGAACTGCTTACAAAACACCCATAGGGACAACCCCATTTAAGCTAATGTATGGAAAATCCTGTCACCTCCCGGTAGAATTAGAACATAAAGCCTATTGGGCTATTAAAAATCTAAATTTAAACTATAAAGCCGCCGGTGAAAAGAGAATCATTGATATAAGCGAATTAGAGGAACTCAGAAGAGACGCTTACGAAAATGCCAGAATTTACAAAGAAAGAACAAAACAATGGCATGACAAGCGCATATCAAGGAAAATCTTCAAACAAGGCGATACAGTCCTTTTAATTAACTCCAGACTAAAGTTATTTCCGGGAAAACTACGATCTAGATGGTCAGGTCCTTTTCAAATCACCAATGTTTTTCCTAGTGGAGCAGTAGAAATTAAAGGCAAATCTATGGAACCATTTACCGTAAACGGGCAACGTCTAAAACATTATCACTATGCAGAAAACAATGAAGATTCGCAAGTCCTGCACTTAGACGAAATGCCTCCAGAAAATATAGATTGTAATTGATTGTTTTTATGTCGAGCTTGCGACATTAAACAAAGCGCTTAGTGGGAGACAACCCACAAATTATTTTATTATTTCCTTATTCTATTATTATTATTTTTCTATTTCTTCCTTAATTATTCTTTTAATTTCTGTTTAGTATTCATTCTTAATTTATTAAAAACTTTCCTCTTCTTTCGGCATTTGGCCAAATCCTGACTAAAACTCTTGTTTTTCTTTTCTCTAGCTAACACTAACCTGATGGGACATATTGATCGTATGGGTATCAAATTCAGAGGAACAGCTCAGAAACAAAAGTTTGAGGAACTAGCCACGAGAGAGATGCTACCTAGCCTGTATGCTGATGACTGGGCAATGACTGCCTTTGGACTAAGACAAAGTGTCCTGTATTTGCTGAATCAGATAGGGTGGGAAACCGCTCCTATCCGTAGACAATTTGTCACTTACCGGAGACTGACTCTAGAATTCCTTAGTTCTCTGATCTATCTACCCAGCCATGGAAAAGGAATAAGCAGAGGTTTTATACAGTTCAGAATGTTTAACATGGAGTACCAATTTAATATTCAAGATTTTACCAACCTTTTAGGCTTCCCTACATCCTTTGACACATTCACAGTGAGCCAAGAGGAAATTTTTGAATATAGAGAACTTGAACACTTTTGGGGTAACTTGACTGGAAATGACGATCCCGAGGAACATGAGTTTCTCTCTGGAAACATACATAACCCGGCCTTCCGTTATTTCCATAAGATCCTGACCCACACCTTATTTGGGAAGAAGCCAAACAGTACTACAGTTTCACGTGATGAACTCTTCATCATATTTTGTGCTTCTCAGAACCGTCCAGTAAACGGTGCCACTTTTATGTTAGCAAATTTGGACCATCTTATCCAAGATGAGCGAGCACCAATCCGAATAGGCGGTTTGATAACTATGATAGGTAATGCTATTGGTTTACGTCAGCCTATGCTTGACTTAAGCCTTTTTTGTGGCATTACTACTATGAGTATACCCTTCCTCTTCAACACTTTGTTTATAGCAAACCTAGGGTCTGATGAGTTTGAGCTTATTATTGATAACCAAGTTCTTTGCCTATTCACCATGCCCGATCCTAGGACTAGTGTTCATAACCGCAACAACTGGCTCTACAATCTGAACGAAACCCCCTCTCCTGCTAGATCCACTGAATCCATCCAGGACTATGAGATTTGTGATGACTATGAGATTTATGATGACCGGATTCCTTATGCTGAATCAGATCCTCAGACACCATCTGGATATCATGATATTGATCCTCCTCCTCAACCTGCTCAGATCGAAGAATCGGCAATACCCGACCTTAGACATCATATGCCCGGAACTGATTATAACACTGCCATGGAAGCTTTGATGTCAGAACAAGATGCCCTCAGAGAAGAATTCACTAGCCTTAGGCACGAATTTCTGGGATATATGAACAGTATGACAAACCAGTTTCACGAGTTGCTACACCGTGTTAACTCCTTTGCTCCTCCGGCCAGAGATCGTGCAGATGGATAGAATTTATTTATTTTTCTTAGTTATTTAGTCTTAAGCTAGATTAATTATTTAATGTTATTTCAAATTATATTCGTATTTGTTTCTCTTTCGCACTTTTTGTTTTTCTCCTTGTTACATTATGATTATTTTATTGAAGCTATTTATTCATTTTATTATGTAATATCTGCTCTCTACTTTTGCTGCCTACATGACTTATTAAAGAAAAATATATTTATGCACTACTATGCAAAGTAGAATAGCAGGCAAGAGAAATTAATTAGCAAAATAAAATAATCGAAAGCAAAACAAAATAATAAAAATAAATATATTACCAAAGTAATTATGAAGAACGCTAGCTGAAGCCTTGCCAAAAAGACTGTGTGACGAGCGTCACACAACCTATGACGGACGGCACGCCAAGTACTTGTGACGCCCGTCATGCATCTGTAACGAGCGTAACACCCTCCAGACTAGGTGAACGTTACAGTGCCGTTGGAGACGAACGTTACACCCTTCAACTTTTTATCTTCCCCATTTATTCACATTTACCCACATTTATTTACTTTTCAACCACCTCCTTTCCAATTTCCAAATTTTTTTCCTATAAATACCCACCAAACCTCCCTTCATTCACCACAAACCATTCTCTAATATCAAATACATTTCTTTTCTTTCCAAATTACCCCTTCAAATTCATTCGTCACTATGGCGGAAAACCAGAATTTCGGAAATATCATCTTCCGATCCGAAGATGAAAATTATCAAAGGGAGCAATTCGAGCGTTTCCAACTGCGAGGCGTCGTCTCCACCAGGTATCCTAATTTAACTTGTTTACAACAATTAGGATTACTCCAAGGTATCGAGTGGATGCTCCGCCTTGCCGACTTAACCTTCCTTTGCACTCATAATCAACCCACCTACCCCTCCCTAACCTTAGAATTCTTAAGTTCATACGAATACACCACTCCCGCCGGTGAAGACGAATTTTTAATCAGTACCGCAACCTTCCGTATGTTCAACACCGAGTACTCCTTAACCCAAAACCAATTGAGTACCATGCTACAATTTCCCATAGAAGGTCAGGTACACCCCAGAATACCTCCAAACTCAAACTGGAACACAGTTGCCGTTTTCGATCTTTTCAAGCGAATATCCGGTATAGATGCCAACAACTGGGAAGAGCTCCTTCTTTCCCACATACATAACCCAACTATCCGGTACTTTATCCGCATCTTGCAAAACACCGTTTTTGGAAGACCGAACAACAGCAAGGTCAACTCAAAGGAGTTATTCTTCCTCCATTGCGTCTTCGAACCGGATACTAAGGTAAACGCCGCCTCCTTTCTATTTCATCATATCCGCACCTTATGTGCTAGAGGCCGGCAACCTTTTATAATTGGTGGATTAATCACCACCATAGCACTTGGCTTAAACCTAGGGGACCAACTCCAAACTTTAGAATCTTTACCTCCCCTATTTATGGATATAGGCTACTGTCGGTCCAGCCGCCTAATAAAGAACCGAATAGGCGGAAAATATTACCTTATGGTGAATAACCAGGCCGTCCCAAGCGTTGTTCTCCCCAACATTTCCCTAACAGATGTCACCAATCCCAACCGCCACCTCTATGATTTGAATGCTCCTGAAGCTACCGAACCTTCGCATACAAACCCGCCCGCAGATGAGTTTGAAGAAATGGAGCAAGGTGATCATGCTCCTGCACAACAATCAGTTCCGCTCAACCCTTCCGATAATGCAACTGGCACATCCTCACAACGTCGTCGACGAAGAAGGCCTGCAACCAACGACGACATCATGGATGCTATTGATGGTATGCAAGCACAGAATGTCGAGATGATGCAAATGATGCGTCAAATGCAACAACAGCAGGAAGAGAGGAATACCATAACCGATCAGCGGTTCACTGAGTTGTTTAGCAGGTTCGACAACTTAGACTTACGTCAGCGATCACCAGGCCCAAGAACAAGAGGCGGAAGGCCACATTGATTTTAGTTCCCTTTTCCTTTCCTTTTTTGTATTTCGTTTCCTTAAAACAGTGGGGACAATGTTTAATTTAAGTATGGGGGGGAAAACCATGTTCTTTCTATCCTCCTTTTTCCCTTTTCAAGTATGTACTTTTCTTTTCATTGTTATTTCCCTTATAAAAAAAAATAATAATAAAAAAAAATATATATTATCATAATATAGATTTATTTTAAGTTAAGTCCCTAGCGTGAAAAACTTTCTATTATCTATTTCCCCTCAAATTTTCATGAGCCATAACAAAAATTTAACACACTCAATAAGTATAAAGGTTGCTTATTTTATAAAACTTGAGTGAAATCAAGACAAAAATTATTACCATAACAACGCTCTAAGAACCTCAACACGTTAGATCAGGATAAGCACCTATTATACCAAGTCCATTGACTTTTAACCTTATAGTAACCCCAAGTAGTTTATACGAGAAGTCAACACCATCTTAATAGCAAACTACGTGGAGAGTCGATGAATATAAGTGAATGATTCCCAAAGTGACATAAAAAAAATATATATATCAGGAAATGCACTAATTAAGTTAGGTGATCCTTACCAGATCATTTAATCTAAAGGTTGTAGATCATACAAAAGCATAATACGAGAGATCCATTATGAGTTGGTTCAGTAGGTATCTGGTACTGAACTTGGTAGGGCGGACTACGGTCTGATCCCCCGCAATTTGCAATGGACTGAATAACGAAGTTATCCGACTTATGTACCAGAACTTCTAGCTAAAAGGGGATCAGAATCACTAACCGGTTACTCCACTATGTGCGCGAAAAGATAAAGGGCTTAATGTGATTTCGCTAGAATGAAAACGGGTGAAATAAGAGTAAAGGAACTAGGACAGCTATAATGGCATAACTTGAACTGGTTTGCATGAGGTGAGGTTATCTGAGGTTGTGACGGTGGTTGTCGATGTCAAGATTAAACTCAAGTCACTTCTAAACAAAGTTTACATGCAACCTAGTACGAATTGATGTGTGTTTTGAAATTTCATCTGGCTAAAATTTTTAAGTTCTATACCGTATTTTGCTTGAGGACAAGCAAAGATCTAAGTATGGGGGAGTTTGATAACACGAAATTATATCACATTTTAGGACTTAATTCAATTAAATTATATTATTATTTACTTTAATTTATTTCATTTTATCAGATATTACGCGGTATTTCCTTTCTATTTATCTCAGGTATCTATTTGAAGCAAAAGTAAAAAAAGGAAGAAAAGGAGGTGCAAAAAGAAGTTTCTGGAAACAAATAGCAAAAGCCAAGCCCAGCCCAAAGAAGGCACAGGCGTTGTGCCTGTGACGAGCGTCGCAGAGGTTGTGACGAGCGTCACGCTATATGCACTTGTGTGACGAGCGTCACACATGGTGTGACGGACGTCACACCATTCCCCTATATTTGAGGCACAAGGAACGCTTCAGAGACGTTGAGAGAGAGTTGAGCCCTATTTCCACGCCCAACTATTCTGCACGGTGAAGACTTTTGACGAGGAAGCAGTTGCAGGAGGTAGCATATAAATAGTAGCTTTTTGGAAAGCTCAGGGTTCCACGCTTTTTCCAGATTTTTGCCGTTTTCGCATTTTTTCTTCTTCCAGCAACTTAGGCATATTTTTACAGTATTACTTTGACAAATTTTTATATTGTTTTCCTTTTGCAATTCTATTTTCTTTTCTAGCTCTTAATTAATTTTTCGCACAATAGTTTCTACACCGGAAACTATTGTGTACCTTTTACCGGATCTAACCTTACGTTAGAATCTAGTTTTTTTATTCCTTCGTTTTATTTTTCTGCCTGATTGAAGAACTCAAGAACAAGTCCAACCGGTCTGTGGTGGAGTGTTCAAGACTGCTATTTAATTATTCAGGTTCTATATTTATTTGTTGAATTTATATATGCTTGTTTTTACTATTAATTTATACTGTTTGCCTGCAATGAGTCTGTTTATGCATGATATTTATTTAAGTCTGTTTAGCATGTCTGGCTAATTTACTTAGGTATCGGTATGTAAAGTAAGCGGAATGAAGGAATCAAAACTAAGTTGGTTTATTTAAGTTTAAAATTAAAATCACTCTTTTTACGGTCTCAATTTACAGGTTTATTAACAAAGTTTTTGTACGAAAGTAAAAGACATAAAGAAGTTAAAATCAATAGAGCGAGAGTTTGAGGTTTTGACTGGACAGTGTAAATTGGACATTAATTCTAGATCAGGGCGAGAGCAATTTTTAGAGTTAATTAAATTCTAACCTTTTTCAAAAAGTATTTTTAAAGATTGAATGTGAGGGCGAGAGTTAAGCATTTGAGTTTAATTATATAACCTAAGTCAACAAAGCGAGAGTTTGAGATAAGGGTGTTTAAACGATTAGTGTTTTCTTAAAAAGAGTTTCTACGGATTCTATTGTTTTCAAAAAGTGGTTTTTGACTTAACTATAAGTGACAACTACGTTAATATAAAATCATAGTTTATTCAACAGAGCGAGAGTTTGAGATAAAACTTTTAACCAATAGCGTCAACTGAAAAGATTTACTTTAAAACCAAGAAACCAATAAAGAATTGATTCCCTAATTACGACGAACTACATACCGATATCCGCTTTATTGATATTTAATCTAGAATTTAGTTTAGTTTTAGCCTTTTCCCTCAAAAATCAAAGTATTGCCTGCCTTAGCTTTACGAAGTAACCTTAGATAACGGTATATCGATTCATAAGTCCCTGTGGGATCAATATCTTTTAAAACTACGCGATAGAACTGTGCACTTGCAGTTTGTACCCCAATTCGACTCATAAAGTCGAGCGATCACCTGCTTGGCACAAAAGTAAACAAACACAAGCATTGCCTCTTAAGGAGGGCTTCAGACAGGTGCCTGCCGAAGTAACAGGACAGGTCTTCCAGACTACATGAAGTCAGAGATTTATACCTCAATGGTTAAGCAACCAAGCAAAGCAAAAGCAAGTTCAAAAGAACTCAAAGCAACTTATGTACCTGAAAAAATCTAACCCAATCAGTATAGAAGTCAAACAATCAAATAGACAGTCAATCACACAGACAATCAATGCTACAGTGTACAAGGCACAAGCCAATTAATGAGTAAATAGGACATACAACATGATCATCACACAAAAAATTAGGAGCATTGGACAACATTAGGCATGGTAATCACATTTCATAAGTCAAGGTAAGCACAACAAGCACATGTGTGACACCAATTGTCACACCAACTTAGCATAGGCATAAAACAGAGATGGATTATGGTAAAAACCTCAAACCAAAGCCAAAACAACACTCAACATGTCTAGAAATAGTGTGCAAAGTTTCACATTCATTGGATAATGAACAAGCATTTCACAATCAAATGAAGTTCAAGGCAATTCAAAAGCTCACATATGACCATCCAGAATGAAAAATCTCAATTAAATCAGAAATGATCCCAAAAATTCCAACAAAAATCATGAGCAATCATAACATCTATAGCATGCATCATACAAAAAATCAAGGCAATTGGAATTCATTTGGCATGGAAAATTCATCAATCAAGTTAAACAAGCAAAGGTGTGACACAAATTGTCACACCTACATTCACATGATCTTAAAACAGAAATGACAAATGGTAAAAATACCAAATCAACATCAAAATGTCGAGCAAAAGGTCTAGTTATAGCATGCAAAGTTTCATGAGCATTGGATAAAATCTCAGCATTTCACAAAAGATATGGCAAGGCAATGTCAAGAATGCATACATGTACACAAACCCTAGCACAAAACAATTTCCAGCCATGCACAATTTATGGAAAAATATTCATAAAATAGTAGACAGAAAATGTGACATAATGCAAAAAACCACATATTTTTTGAAGCATTATTCAATTTATTATGAATTTGTGAAGTTGAAGAAAAAATAAAAAATGTAATATGAAGCATGGTACGAAAATAGGAGGGAAAAGAAAATATCATGAAGCATTTTGAAAAATGGTTGGCACGGGGAATCGAAGCATGTCACATTTCAAATAGTGGCGCGCTCTGAATGAAACGATGCGTTTCACTTAGCCCTAACACACGTGCATGCATGGCCTTAAGAAATCCGCAGGAAACATGATGAACTGGCAATAAAATTCGCAGGAAAACATATGAACATTGCAAGAAAATTCGCAGGTAACTGGAAAACAGCAAGAACACATGAAGATCTTCATCCATGGATTTCCAGAAAAAATCAAAGGTTCCAGAAATTAACATTGAGCATATCAACATGTAGATCTTGCATCATACATCAACAATCCATAAACATTTCATCAAGAAATCAACAAACACGCATGGATCGAAGAGGAGAAGAATCACACATGAAACTTTAATCTAACATATCTAACTCAATTGTGCATGAAAATTTGTGGTTTAAAGCTCAGAATACTCAGCATTACAAGATCTACAACAATAGCATAACAATTTCAAGAATTAGGGAGATCGATTTGTAACCTCTCTGAAGTGCAGAACTGGAATTTGATGGATTCAAGCCTTGCAATGCTCAAACAGTTCCTCTACAATGCTTGTACAAGTGTTAGGAAGAGAGATCGAAGCTCAACTGCTCTTGAATCCAACAGAATTTTGATCTGCCATTGCTGCTTCAAAGCTTCAATATGCTTCAATGCTGCACGATTTGTTATGGATCTTCCTTCAAACTTGCTCCAAAATGCTTCCAGATGATGAATCAAGTGATGGATTGTGATTTGGTTTGAAGAAATTGCAAGAAAAATTGAGAGAAAATTTGAGAGGTTTTGATCTAAATCTGAAAAAGTGATTGTTGTTAGCTGAAAACAGTTAGGTTTAGTGTTATATAGGTCCTACTAATCACTCTCCTAATCAGGTTTAGGCAATGGTTAAGTGTATTAGCAAAAATAAGGTGCATATGCAAATTTGGTATTTCACCTCTATGCATGGTGTGCATGATGAATAGTGCACGAAAATGATCTCAAATTCACTCCAAATTCTGTTTTGGGACCAATGGAAGTGATGAAATGTTCAAATAATTGACCAATTTTAAACTTTAAAAATTCCCTCCAAAAATCAAGTGAATTACCAAATGTTCATGTGATGATAATGCATGGCATGTAATGCATGATTTGGAAAGTATAGGTCAAAATATGAACAATGAAAAAAGAACCACTTGAATTGGACTTTTGGTTTGAAAGTTATGCCCATTTGAATCTTCAAGTACACTTGGCCATGTTTTGATCATATCTCTTCAACCACACATGAGAAATTCATGATCTTGGACTTTTTGGAAATGGGAGAGAAAGATATTCAACTTTCATGTTGGACAAAATTTCATTTGAAGCTTTCTTGATGATGTAATCTTGAGTTGAAAACCTTTCCATTTTTGGCAAATTCAAATTATAGGTCACCTGCTATTTTTGGAAAGTTTTGATCTGACCCCAAATTCTTCAATGTTGATGTTTGAAATGTCAAATGAGACTTGTATGAACATGAATGAGGCATCTCTGACCATCTCTCATCTTCAAATCCACAGTTGAACTGACAGTTGACTTCTGTTGACTTTTTAGGGTTTCAGATGAATTGTACACTGACTGATGAGCCTTGAGCCTTCAATTCTTGGTCAAACCACTTCAAAATGATTCTTGAATCATATTAACTCAATGTACCAACCCTAGGGTTCTGATTCCATACAAAAATGCACTTGCTTGCTTGCACAATTAAATCTCCTGACCAGTCTTGCCTGATGACTTGGTGGACTATGCAATGAACAATGCAATGTTAATGACCTAAAATGAAAATGTATATACAAATGGGAGGTGCAAATTTGAGGTGCTACAATGGTGTATACCACCCTTCGACCTGAAACCACTATGGACCCTAGATGTAGAATCGAGTGCCTTATTGTTGATCAAACATTGTCCGTAACTGGATGACCATAAAGACAGTTGATGGGTACTCCACGAAGCATGCTAAGGGACATGAGTGACCTAGATGGAATTTTCCCATCCCGCGTAACAGGATAAATGTCTATGGGCCCAATATTGAACTGGACAAGGATGACACGGTATATGCCTTGTGTTCAATATAGACATAAGGACAAAAGGGTAATTATACACATAATTATTATCACAGAAGGATTTGTCAGATCACATGACATTTTCATGTCTTGGGTAGCAGTGATGTGTTGCTAGATACGGCTCACTGTTTATTATGTTAAATACGTGATTTAGTATAATTGCCAATGCCGCGAAAACCTATAGGGTCACACACAAAGGACGGATTGATGAGAGATAGAGTAACTAAGGAATACCGTAATGTACGGTCCCCTTAAGTGAATTGTAGAACATCATAAGGTACATTGTACTTAAGTAGAATACGAAATATGGTAAGGTACCATGCGCTTAAGTGATTTTGGCATATTATAAGATATGGGCCATATACACTTGAGTGGGCTTTTTAGCTTGCAGCCCACACAAGTGGTTCTATAAATAGAACCCTTGTGTAGAAGCATGAGTGCAGTTGCAATTTCGTTTCTCTCTCTCTCACTCACTCAAAGCCTTCATTCGTAGCAGCTAGCACTGAGATTGAAGGAATCCGTTCGTGTGGATTGAGTAGATGAAGGTGAGAAAAACAAGAAAGGGGGGGTTTGAATTGTTTTGGAAAATAAGCACTTTTTCAAAATAAAGATCACACAAGGAATTTATACTGGTTCGCTTATAACACAAAGCTACTCCAGTCCACCCGGCCAAGGTGATTTCGCCTTCAACAAGGACTTAATCCACTAATCTTGAAAGATTGTTTACAACCAACGTCTAAGAGAAAGATCTCTTAGTCCTCTCAAGTATACAGACTGCGCAGAGTCACTTGAGGAAATAAAATGATAGATAAAAGACTTATGTAATCTAGAATGCTTCTAAGATAAGCAAATATTACAACAGTAAGAACAAAAGTGTTTCACGTACTAAGCAAAAGCTTTGTGAAAAATTGAGAGAGATAGAGAATGTTTCAGTGTATGCTTGCTACTTTCTCAATGTTGATTGCTGTCTTTTATATAGGAGTGAAAGAGCCGTTGAAATTGATAGCAGATAATTTGTCTTGAATAAGAATTAATGCCATAACATTTGTTGTTTCTTGCCAAAACAACTTTTTCTCCTCGAAAAACTTCTTTCCAAATATAGTTCCTTTCCATTTGAATTTGAAGTTAACGTTACTCTTTCTGTATTAGGAAATCCATTACCACATTGAATTTGAAGTTAACGTTACTCTTTCTGTATTTAGAAATCCATTACCAAAGTCTGCGTGACTCTGGAAATCTTGGAATCTTGCTGTGTTGATTCGGAGCTTCTGATGATGTCTTCAGATGACGCTGAGAGCTTCTGGAATGATATACCGTTGTTCAGAGTCAGAACTTCTAGAGTGTACTTCTTCTTCAGATGCTTCTGATATTTTGCTGTTTTGCTCAGAGTTAGAACTTCTTGAGCGTGTTTCTACTTCAGATGCTTCTGATCTTCTGATAATTTGTATCTGATATGATTATGTATCTGATGACGTCATCAGATCTCTTCCTTCTTTCCTTAGAACCCTGCACACTTAGAAACTTTTCGTTAGGGTGCCATTTTTGGTTTCATCCTTTGTTATCATCAAAATCATGGAATCTGTTGTAGAACAATTTTTGTTCTTACAATCTCCCCCTTTTTGATGATGACAAAACAAACTTAAATAGCAGATGAAACATAACAAATATCAGATCAGATAGAAGAGGGCTCCCCCTGAGATAGGTTAGGGAGTTCAGAAGTTCTTAACAGAGCTTCCAAGCAATGAAGTTTCTCTTATACCTCCTGCAATTTCTTAAGTCCAGTGTTAGATGAATTTATTTTTAAGAAATAATATGTTGCAGAGGCTTAAGGTATTAGGCAATTTTCATCAGAGCTATATTGATTTCTCCCCCTTTTTGTCAGAATCAAAAAGACTTAAACAAATAAATCAAAAAGATGTTATATTCAGATAAAAGAGCAACAGATATAATGGCAAGAAAAACAAATAAACATTAGAAACAAGGAAAGCAAAGCAACAAGCAAAAAATCCTAAGTGCCTAAGGGTTTGGAGGAGGAGGCATCCTCTGAAGCAGTTGAGCCAGCATGTTCTGAATGTTGTCGTTGACGGAGTCCTGTTTGTCCATTCTGGCTCTGAGTTCCTTCTGGTCTCTCTTAAGTTCTTCAAGTGTCTAGAGAACCATAGGGACAACAGTGGAGGACTCCCCCTGAGTCAGAGCACTCTGTGCTTCAGCAGCGGCCTTCGCTTCAGCTTCAGCAGCAGCTTGTGCTTCAGCTTCAGCAGCAGCAGCAGCATCGGCCAGAGCTTTGGCTTCAGCTTCCTTTCCCCTTTGGAGTTCTGCTAGTCGAGCTCTTTCTTCTTCTTGTCTTCTTGTTTCTTCTTCAGCTTCTCTGGCAAGTTTTTCCTGTAGTCTTGCCTCAGCATCTCTGATGAAGTCGTTTCTGACTTGCTCAGAGATGTGCTTCAGATGATCTACAAGCCCATTTTCCTATAGTCTTCCCTCTATCGCCAGATCTTCCATAAGCTTGTTCTTCTCCAGATGATCTACAAGCCCATTTTCGATGAAAACATCAGACAGAAGTCTTCCCAGAGGGATGTAGGATCTGGGTTTCATGTTGTTTCTGGTCTCCCGTACAGAGTCTCTGAGATACTTGAAGAGTAATGCTGGGAGGAAGAGCTTCAAACCCTTGTGAATGCAATACAGAATGCACTTCTGATCTGTATTGATGTAGTCAGAGGAGTTTGATGCTGGGCGGTGATGAATGGTTCCCAGAATGATCTTGAGCCATACTCTGAGGTTCTGATAAAGTTCTTTGTTCTTTGATGGATTGCCTTCAGTGTTTTGTTTGAAGATGGTGGGATTGATTTCTTAAGCAATGTACCTTGATCTAGGGTTGATATCGTAGATTCTTCTTTCTCCAGTTTTCTCCATGTTCAGTAAAGAAGCAATTGACTTTTCAGTAATCACTATCTTGACCCCCAACACGTAGGAGACGATGAAATGGTCATCAGCGTCAGCAAATCTCCAGAATTCTTTGATGAGGTATGGGTAAACAGGACCATAAAGACGTTGAAAGTAGTTTTCCCAACCTTGTTTACGAAGTTCTTCAGTAAGATCTACTCTATTTCTTTTCATGTTGTTGAAGTCTACCAGTGATTCACACAAAACTTCCAGTCCCTCAAAGGGAGTTGCCAGGTTGATATGAGGTTCACGATCAAGAACATGGGGTTCCTTGTACACTGGAGTAATGGATACGCCTGTAACTGTTGGAGTGGAAAAGCTTGTGCTTTTGGCTGTGGTGCTTGATTCCATTTGTTGAGAGAAGTTGAAAACTTGTTGTTGTTGAGCATCCATTGTTGATGAAGATGAGCTGCTTGCAGAAATGCTTCAGAGAAGTTTGAGAGTGAGTGAGAGTGATAAGTGTGTGAAATGTGAGAGAAGTGTTTATATACCCTAAACAAAAACACATGCAAAACGACACACAATTCAGCGTTAGCACAAAAATCAAGTTAACACGCTTGGGGAGAAATGATTAAGGATCATTAATGAATGTCTAATCCCAACAGTATGCACACTGCTCGAGGAGATCTCAAACGTCTGGCCTTTGAATTTCTTCTGGACAGCTGTCTAGAAGTTCCAAGGTTAGACGCTAAGTGCTCCACGTGTTTTGATGTATCTGATCTTCAAGAATACCAAAGGATTGGTTCCTGGAGATTTCTAACTCAGATATCTTCTTAACTTGGTAGAAGTATCAGAGTCAGAGACAGAAGCTCATTTGTTTATGTCAGAGTCTCATTTTACAACTTCAGAGGCACAATTTATTCAGGGCAATTTTGAATGTTCAGATTTTCTAAGATAAAAAGAAATATATCTTCAGCTAAAGGCTTAGTAAATATATCTGCCCATTGATGATCTGTATCAATGAACTTCAATGTTACTATCCCTTTCTGAACATAGTCTCTGATAAAATGATGTTTTATTTCAATGTGCTTAGCTCTGGAGTGTAGAATGGGATTCTTACTTAGACAAATGGCAGCAGCGTTATCACAGAAGATAGGAATGTTACTCTCGAAGATTTGCAGATCTTCTAACTGATTCTTCATCCAGAGCATCTGAGTTGTGCACAGTGATGCTGGGATGTATTCTGCTTCTGCAGTAGATAGAATGATAGTTGACTGTCTCTTGCTGGCCCAGGATATCAGATTGTTTCCAAGGAGCTGGCAATTTCCAGATGTGCTTTTTCGTTCTAGTCTATCTCCTGCATAATCTGCATCACAGTAACCCGAAAGTCTATACTCTGATGTTTTCTCATACATCAGGCCCAGGTTAGGAGTTCCTTTCAGATATTTGAGAATTCTCTTAACTGCTGTTAAGTGAGTTTCTCTAGGATCTGATTGAAATCTGGCACAGAGACAGACACTAAAGAGAATATCAGGTCGAGTAGCAGTTAGATAGAGAAGAGAGCCTATCATACCTCGATAGAGCTTCTGACAAACCTTTTTGCTTACTTCTTCCTTTTCAAGAATGCATGTTGGATGCATGGGAGTTTTTGCAGA
The DNA here is from genome assembly GCF_024323335.1 of Lathyrus oleraceus. Lineage (NCBI taxonomy): Eukaryota > Viridiplantae > Streptophyta > Magnoliopsida > Fabales > Fabaceae > Lathyrus > Lathyrus oleraceus. The sequence goes on from NC_066585.1 coordinate 216,646,890, forward strand.
GTTGCAGTCAGCCATGTCAAATTTCTTCAGAACATCTTTAATGTATTTGCTTTGATAAACGTATGTAACTTCTGAAGTTTGATTAATTTGAATTCCCAGAAAGAACTTCAGTTCTTGCATTAAGCTCATTTCAAATTCTGCCTGCATTAACTCAGAGAATTCTTGACAAACAGAGGCGTTAGCTGAACCAAAAATAATATCATCAACGTATATCTGGCATATCATGAGATCATTGTTAAGGTTCTTACAGAAGAGTGTGGAGTCAACTTTCCCTCTGATAAAATTGTGTTCCAGAAGAAAATTGCTTAAACGTTCATACCAAGCTCTGGGAGCTTGTTTAAGTCCATATAAGGATTTTTTAAGTTTAAAAACATGTTCTGGAAAATTTGGATTTTCAAAACCTGGAGGTTAGTTGACATACACTTCTTCTGATATATAACCATTAAGGAATGCGCTTTTGACATCCATTTGATATAATTTGATAGAGTGGTTTATAGCAAAAGATACAAGAAGACGAATAGATTCTAACCTTGCGACTGGAGCAAAGGTTTCATTATAGTCAATACCTTCTTGTTGACTGTAACCTTGAGCTACCAGTCGAGCTTTGTTTCTGACGACTTCTCCTTTCTCATTCAGCTTGTTTCTGAAAACCCATCTGGTTCCAATAACGTGAGTGCCTCTGGGCTTTGGAACAAGATCCCAGACATCATTCTTTGTGAATTGATCTAATTCTTCCTGCATGGCTGAAACCCAGTCGTTATCTTGAAGTGCTTCATCACAGGACGTAGGCTCGATCAGAGACACTAGTCCCAGAGGAGTATCTTCAGAGGTCCTGAAGGTAGATCTGGTTCTGACAGGTTCGTCCTTGTTGCCCAGAATCAAATCTTCAGATACGTTGATACGACTTTTAACTTTCTTGGGGATTTATGGGGATTTAATTTCCTCAGAGTTCTGAGTGACAGTTGCTTCTGGAGCTTTATCAGATCCTGCAAGAGTGATTTCTAAATCTGTAAAATTTTCAACTAGCTTTGACTTTTCAGGGTCAAGCTTATCATCAAATCTGACATGAACTGATTCTTCCACAATTTTGGTTTCTGTGTTGTATACTCTGTAGCCTTTAGAGTGTTCTGAGTATCCTAACATAATACCTTTCTGTGCTTTGGAGTCAAACTTGTTCAGATGTTCTTTAGTGTTTAAGATAAAGCAAGAACATCCAAAAGGATGAAAATATGAAATGTTTGGTTTTCTTCCTTTACACAGTTCATAGGGAGTCTTTTCCAGAATAGGTCTTATTGAGATTCTATTCTGAATGTAACACGCTGTATTTACAGCTTCTGCCCAAAAGTGCTTTGCCACATTAGTTTCATTGATCATAGTTCTGGCCATCTCTTGGAGTGTCCTATTCTTCCTCTCTACAACTCCATTTTGTTGTGGAGTTCTAGGGCAGGAGAAATCATGGGATATTCCATTAGAGTCAAATAATTCCTCAAAGGATTTATTTTCAAATTCCCCACCATGATCACTTCTGACTCTGATAATCTTAGAGTCAAATTCTTTTTGCACTTTGGAGCAGAAACTAGTGAATACAGAGTGAGACTCACTCTTGTGCTTTAGGAATTTCACCCATGTCCAGCGACTGTAATCATCAACAATGACTAGTCCATACTTCTTTCCATTGACTGATGCTGTTTTCACAGGACCAAATAAGTCAATGTGGAGAAGTTCCAGAGGCTTAGAGGTAGAAACAACATTTTTCTTTTTGAAAGACGTTTTTGAAAATTTTCCTTTCTGACATGCCTCACATAGAGCATCTGAAGAGAACTTCAGTTTAGGTAGGCCTCTGACTAACTCGAGTTTATTTAGCTGAGAAAGTTTCCTCATGCTAATGTGGCCCAAGCGTCTATGCCACACCCATTGCTCTTCGTGAACAGACATCAGACATTTAACATTTTGTTCTTTTAAATCAGAAAGATTGATTTTATAAATGTTGTTTTTCCTCTTGCCTGTGAATAGGACTGAACCATTGTTTTGATTTATGGCTTTACATGTTTTTTGATTAAAGATAACGTCATAACCGTTGTCACTTAATTGACTTATGGATTACAAGTTATGCATTAATCCTTCTACGTAAAGAACATCAGATATGGAGGGAAGAGTACCATTACCAATGGTTCCGGAGCCTCTGATCCTTCCTTTCTGATCTCCTCCGAAGCCTACGAATCCAGCGTCTTTAAGTTCCAGGCTTTGGAACATAGACTTTCTTCCCGTCATGTGTCGCGAGCATCCAGAGTCCAGGTACCATGACTGGTGTCTGAACTTTGCTGCATAGGATATCTGCAACATAAACAATCTTATCTTTCGGTACCCAGATTCTCTTGGGTCCTTTCTGGTTAGTTTTCCCAGAGTTTCTCATGACCTTGGGTTTTCTAGCATTTTCAAATTTTTGTTCTTGTGTGTGTGTATAGTGATATGAAAAAGGAGATTTAAGTTGGTCACTATTAGAAGTTTTATCTTCTTTAGGATCATACCCAATTCCCTTTTTATTGTTCTGACTGACTCCATAAATCATGGATGCCATAACACTCCTTCCTATCCCATTTTTCAGAAATTCTTGAAAGGCTTCTTCGTATTTATAGATTATTGTATTTGAAGTTTGTGGTGCTTGAGACAACGCTTCTTCCAATTCTAAGCTTTTTCTTTTTGCTCCATCTCTTTCCAATGTTAAAGATCTGATTGTATCTTCTCGTGCTAGAATTGTCATCTCAAGTTCGCCACATTCTTCAAATTTTGCTTTAAGACAGCCTTTTATGTTTTTCAACTTTTGTTTTAATTTCTGATATGAGCTAAGAGTTTCTGACAAGCATGATTCTAGATCATATCGAGAGAGTTCAGAAAATACCTCTTCAGATTCTTCATCTGAGCTGCTCCTGGATGTGGTAGCCATAAATGCCACATTTGCCTGTTCATCAGAGTCAGATTCTGATGAGCCAGATTCACTATCATCCTAGGTAGCCATTAATCCTTTCTTTGTCCTGAAGGTATTTTTCTTGAAGCTTTCTTTTCTAAAATTGTCTTTCTTTAGCTTGGGGCATTCATTCCTGTAGTGACCTGTTTCCTTACATTTATAACAAGTAATATCTTTGTTAGTTTTACCTTTTGAGGTTGATTCTGATCGATCCCCTCTGGGTCTTGGTCTTCTGAAGTTGTTGTTCCTCTTTTTCCAGAGTTGTTTAACTCTTCTGGTCAGGAGGGACAATTCTTCTTCATCATCAGAATCTTCTGGTTCAGAGTCATCAGTATCTTCAGTTTCTGCCTGGAAGGCTTTGGTTCTGTCAGATTTGCGTCTTTCAGATCTGGACTTTAATGCTACAGACTTGTTCTTTTTCTGAGGCTCATCTTCCTCTAGTTCTATCTCATGGCTTCTGAGGGAACTGACAAGCTCTTCAAGACTGATATTGTTTAGATCCTTTGACAGCTTCAGGGCAGTGACCATGGGTCTCCACTTCTTTGGCAAGCTTCTGACTATCTTTTTGATGTGGTCTGCAGTTGTGTACCCTTTGTCTAGAACTTTGAGACCTGCAACAAGAGTTTGGAATCTAGAGAACATTACCTCTATGGCTTCGTCATCCTCCATTTTGAAGGCTTCATATTTCTGGATAAGCGCCAGAGCCTTTGTCTCTTTGACCTGAGAGTTTCCTTCATGAGTCATCCTCAGAGAGTCAAGTATGTCTTTGGTTGTTTCTCTGTTGGTGATCTTTTCATACTCGTTGTAAGATATAGCATTGAGGAGTATGGTTCTGGCCTTGTGATGATTTTTGAAAACTCGCTTCTGATCATCTAACATCTTACTTCTGGGAACTTCAGCTCCATCCTCTGTGACAGGAGGTTTGTATCCATCTGTGACAATGTCCCAGAGATCAGCATCATAGCCTAGAAAGAAACTTTCAATTCTATCTTTCCAGTAATCGAATTTCTCTCCATCAAAGACAGGAGGCTTAGCATTGTAACTATCTCTTTCATTTGTGTGGGCCATAGTTTTTCTCGTTCTGGATCTCTCTACACTGTTAAGTGTTTGATTAGAAAATCAATAACAGAGCCGAAGCTCTGATACCAATTGAAGGTGAGAAAAACAATAAAGGGGGGTTTGAATTGTTTTGTAAAATAAGCGCTTTTTCAAAATAAAGATCACACAAGGAATTTATACTGGTTCGCTTATAACACAAAGCTACTCCAGTCCACCCGGCCAAGGTGATTTCGCCTTCAACAAGGACTTAATCCACTAATCTTGAAAGATTGTTTACAACCAACGTCTAAGAGAAAGATCTCTTAGTCCTCTCAAGTATACAGACTGCGCAGAGTCACTTGAGGAAATAAAACGATAGATAAAAGACTTATGTAATCTAGAATGCTTCTAAGATAAGCAAATATTACAACAGTAAGAACAAAAGTGTTTCACGTACTAAGCAAAAGCTTTGTGAAAAATTGAGAGAGATAGAGAATGTTTCAGTGTATGCTTGCTACTTTCTCAATGTTGATTGCTGTCTTTTATATAGGAGTGAAAGAGCCGTTGAAATTGATAGCAGATAATTTGTCTTGAATAAGAATTAATGCCATAACATTTGTTGTTTCTTGCCAAAACAACTTTTTCTCCTCGAAAAACTTCTTTCCAAATATAGTTCCTTTCCATTTGAATTTGAAGTTAACGTTACTCTTTCTGTATTAGGAAATCCATTACCACATTGAATTTGAAGTTAACGTTACTCTTTCTATATTTGGAAATCCATTACCAAAGTCTGCGTGACTCTGGAAATCTTGGAATCTTGCTGTGTTGATTCGGAGCTTCTGATGATGTCTTCAGATGACGCTGAGAGCTTCTGGAATGATATACCGTTGTTCAGAGTCAGAACTTCTAGAGTGTACTTCTTCTTCAGATGCTTCTGATATTTTGCTGTTTTGCTCAGAGTTAGAACTTCTTGAGCGTGTTTCTACTTCAGATGCTTCTGATCTTCTGATAATTTGTATCTGATATGATTCTGTATCTGATGACGTCATCAGATCTCTTCCTTCTTTCCTTAGAACCCTGCACACTTAGAAACTTTTCGTTAGGGTGCCATTTTTGGTTTCATCCTTTGTTATCATCAAAATCATGGAATCTGTTGTAGAACGATTTTTGTTCTTACAATCTCCCCCTTTTTGATGATGACAAAACAAACTTAAATAGCAGATGAAACATAACAAATATCAGATCAGATAGAAGAGGGCTCCCCCTGAGATAGGTTAGGGAGTTCAGAAGTTCTTACCAGAGCTTCCAAGCAATGAAGTTTCTCTTATACCTTCTGCAATTTCTTAAGTCCAGTGTTAGATGAATTTATTTTTAAGAAATAATATGTTGCAGAGGCTTAAGGTATTAGGCAATTTTCATCAGAGCTATATTGATTTCTCCCCCTTTTTGTCAGAATCAAAAAGACTTAAACAAATAAATCAAAAAGATGTTATATTCAGATAAAAGAGCAACAAATATAATGGCAAGAAAAACAAATAAACATTAGAAACAAGGAAAGCAAAGCAACAAGCAAAAAATCCTAAGTGCCTAAGGGTTTGGAGGAGGAGGCATCCTCTGAAGCAGTTGAGCCAACATGTTCTGAATGTTGTCGTTGACGGAGTCCTGTTTGTCCATTCTGGCTCTGAGTTCCTTCTGGTCTCTCTTAAGTTCTTCAAGTGTCTAGAGAACCATATGGACAACAGTGGAGGACTCCCCCTGAGTCAGAGCACTCTGTGCTTCAGCAGCGGCCTTCGCTTCAGCTTCAGCAGCAGCTTGTGCTTCAGCTTCAACAGCAGCAGCAGCATCGGCCAGAGCTTTGGCTTCAGCTTCCTTTGCCCTTTGGAGTTCTGCTAGTCGAGCTCTTTCTTCTTCTTGTCTTCTTGCTTCTTCTTCAGCTTCTCTGGCAAGTTTTTCCTGTAGTCTTGCCTCAGCATCTCTGATGAAGTCGTTTCTGACTTGTTCAGAGATGTGCTTCAGATGATCTACAAGCCCATTTTCCTGTAGTCTTCCCTCTATCGCCAGATCTTCCATAAGCTTGTTCTTCTCCAGATGATCTACAAGCCCATTTTCGATGAAAACATCAGACAGAAGTCTTCCCAGAGGGATGTAGGATCTGGGTTTCATGTTGTTTCTGGTCTCCCGTACAGAGTCTCTGAGATACTTGAAGAGTAGTGCTGGGAGGAAGAGCTTCAAACCCTTGTGAATGCAATATAGAATGCACTTCTGATCTGTATTGATGTAGTCAGAGGAGTTTGATGCTGGGCGGTGATGAATGGTTCCCAGAATGATCTTGAGCCATACTCTGAGGTTCTGATGAAGTTCTTTGTTCTTTGATGGATTGCCTTCAGTGTTTTGTTTGAAGATGGTGGGATTGATTTCTTAAGCAATGTACCTTGATCTAGGGTTGATATCGTAGATTCTTCTTCCTCCAGTTTTCTCCATGTTCAGTAAAGAAGCAATTGACTTTTCAGTAATCACTATCTTGACCCCCAACACGTAGGAGACGATGAAATGGTCATCAGCGTCAGCAAATCTCCAGAATTCTTTGATGAGGTATGGGTAAACAGGACCATAAAACGTTGAAAGTAGTTTTCCCAACCTTGTTTACGAAGTTCTTCAGTAAGATCTACTCTATTTCTTTTCATGTTGTTGAAGTCTATCAGTGATTCACACAAAACTTCCAGTCCCTCAAAGGGAGTTGCCAGGTTGATATGAGGTTCACGATCAAGAACATGGGGTTCCTTGTACACTGGAGTAATGGATACGCCTGTAACTGTTGGAGTGGAAAAGCTTGTGCTTTGGGCTGTGGTGCTTGATTCCATTTGTTGAGAGAAGTTGAAAACTTGTTGTTGTTGAGCATCCATTGTTGATGAAGATGAGCTGCTTGCAGAAATGCTTCAGAGAAGTTTGAGAGTGAGTGAGAGTGATAAGTGTGTGAAATGTGAGAGAAGTGTTTATGTACCCTAAACAAAAACACATGCAAAACGACACACAATTCAGCGTTAGCACAAAAATCAAGTTAACACGCTTGGGGGAGAAATGATTAAGGATCATTAATGAATGTCTAATCCCAACAGTATGCACACTGCTCGAGGAGATCTCAAACGTCTGGCCTTTGAATTTCTTCTGGACAGCTGTCTAGAAGTTCCAAGGTTAGACGCTAAGTGCTCCACGTGTTTTGATGTATCTGATCTTCAAGAATACCAAAGGATTGGTTCCTGGAGATTTCTAACTCAGATATCTTCTTAACTTGGTAGAAGTATCAGAGTCAGAGACAGAAGCTCATTTGTTTATGTCAGAGTCTCATTTTACAACTTCAGAGGCACAATTTATTCAGGGCAATTTTGAATGTTCAGATTTTCTAAGATAAAAAGAAATATATCTTCAGCTAAAGGCTTAGTAAATATATCTGCCCATTGATGATCTGTATCAATGAACTTCAATGTTACTATCCCTTTCTGAACATAGTCTCTGATAAAATGATGTTTTATTTCAATGTGCTTAGCTCTGGAGTGTAGAATGGGATTCTTACTTAGACAAATGGCATCAGTGTTATCACAGAAGATAGGAATGTTACTCTCGAAGATTTGCAGATCTTCTAACTGATTCTTCATCCAGAGCATCTGAGTTGTGCACAGTGATGCTGGGATGTATTCTGCTTCTGCAGTAGATAGAACGATAGTTGACTGTCTCTTGCTGGCCCAGGATATCAGATTGTTTCCAAGGAGCTGGCAATTTCCAGATATGTTTTGTCGTTCTAGTCTATCTCCTGCATAATCTGCATCACAGTAACCCGAAAGTCTATACTCTGATGTTTTCTCATACATCAGGCCCAGGTTAGGAGTTCCTTTCAGATATTTGAGAATTCTCTTAACTGCTGTTAAGTGAGTTTCTCTAGGATCTGATTGAAATCTGGCACAGAGACAGACACTAAAGAGAATATCAGGTCGAGTAGCAGTTAGATAGAGAAGAGAGCCTATCATACCTCGATAGAGCTTCTGACAAACCTTTTTGCTTACTTCTTCCTTTTCAAGAATGCATGTTGGATGCATGGGAGTTTTTGCAGAGTTGCAGTCAGCCATGTCAAATTTCTTCAGAACATCTTTAATGTATTTGCTTTGATAAACGTATGTAACTTCTGAAGTTTGATTAATTTGAATTCCCAGAAAGAACTTCAGTTCTTGCATTAAGCTCATTTCAAATTCTGCCTGCATTAACTCAGAGAATTCTTGACAAACAGAGGCGTTAGCTGAACCAAAAATAATATCATCAACGTATATCTGGCATATCATGAGATCATTGTTAAGGTTCTTACAGAAGAGTGTGGAGTCAACTTTCCCTCTGATAAAATTGTGTTCCAGAAGAAAATTGCTTAAACGTTCATACCAAGCTCTGGGAGCTTGTTTAAGTCCATATAAGGATTTTTAAGTTTAAAAACATGTTCTGGAAAATTTGGATTTTCAAAACCTGGAGGTTAGTTGACATACACTTCTTCTGATATATAACCATTAAGGAATGCGCTTTTGACATCCATTTGATATAATTTGATAGAGTGGTTTATAGCAAAAGATACAAGAAGACGAATAGATTCTAACCTTGCGACTGGAGCAAAGGTTTCATTATAGTCAATACCTTCTTGTTGACTGTAACCTTGAGCTACCAGTCGAGCTTTGTTTCTGACGACTTCTCCTTTCTCATTCAGCTTGTTTCTGAAAACCCATCTGGTTCCAATAACGTGAGTGCCTTTGGGCTTTGGAACAAGATCCCAGACATCATTCTTTGTGAATTGATCTAATTCTTCCTGCATGGCTGAAACCCAGTCGTTATCTTGAAGTGCTTCATCACAGGACGTAGGCTCGATCAGAGACACTAGTCCCAGAGGAGTATCTTCAGAGGTCCTGAAGGTAGATCTGGTTCTGACAGGTTCGTCCTTGTTGCCCAGAATCAAATCTTCAGATACGTTGATACGACTTTTAACTTTCTTGGGGATTTATGGGGATTTAATTTCCTCAGAGTTCTGAGTGACAGTTGCTTCTAGAGCTTTATCAGATCCTGCAAGAGTGATTTCTAAATCTGCAAAATTTTCAACTAGCTTTGACTTTTCAGGGTCAAGCTTATCATCAAATCTGACATGAACTGATTCTTCCACAATTTTGGTTTCTGTGTTGTATACTCTGTAGCCTTTAGAGTGTTCTGAGTATCCTAACATAATACCTTTCTGTGCTTTGGAATCAAACTTGTTCAGATGTTCTTTAGTGTTTAAGATAAAGCAAGAACATCCAAAAGGATGAAAATATGAAATGTTTGGTTTTCTTCCTTTACACAGTTCATAGGGAGTCTTTTCCAGAATAGGTCTTATTGAGATTCTATTCTGAATGTAACACGCTGTATTTACAGCTTCTGCCCAAAAGTGCTTTGCCACATTAGTTTCATTGATCATAGTTCTGGCCATCTCTTGGAGTGTCCTATTCTTCCTCTCTACAACTCCATTTTGTTGTGGAGTTCTAGGGCAGGAGAAATCATGGGATATTCCATTAGAGTCAAATAATTCCTCAAAGGATTTATTTTCAAATTCCCCACCATGATCACTTCTGACTCTGATAATCTTAGAGTCAAATTCTTTTTGCACTTTGGAGCAGAAACTAGTGAATACAGAGTGAGACTCACTCTTGTGCTTTAGGAATTTCACCCATGTCCAGCGACTGTAATCATCAACAATGACTAGTCCATACTTCTTTCCATTGACTGATGCTGTTTTCACAGGACCAAATAAGTCAATGTGGAGAAGTTCCAGAGGCTTAGAGGTAGAAACAACATTTTTCTTTTTGAAAGACGTTTTTGAAAATTTTCCTTTCTGACATGCCTCACATAGAGCATCTGAAGAGAACTTCAGTTTAGGTAGGCCTCTGACTAACTCGAGTTTATTTAGCTGAGAAAGTTTCCTCATGCTAATGTGGCCCAAGCGTCTATGCCACACCCATTGCTCTTCGTGAACAGACATCAGACATTTAACATTTTGTTCTTTTAAATCAGAAAGATTGATTTTATAAATGTTGTTTTTCCTCTTGCCTGTGAATAGGACTGAACCATTGTTTTGATTTATGGCTTTACATGTTTTTTGATTAAAGATAACGTCATAACCGTTGTCACTTAATTGACTTATGGATTACAAGTTATGCATTAATCCTTCTACGTAAAGAACATCAGATATGGAGGGAAGAGTACCATTACCAATGGTTCCGGAGCCTCTGATCCTTCCTTTCTGATCTCCTCCGAAGCCTACGAATCCAGCGTCTTTAAGTTCCAGGCTTTGGAACATAGACTTTCTTCCCGTCATGTGTCGCGAGCATCCAGAGTCCAGGTACCATGACTGGTGTCTGAACTTTGCTGCATAGGATATCTGCAACATAAACAATCTTATCTTTCGGTACCCAGATTCTCTTGGGTCCTTTCTGGTTAGTTTTCCCAGAGTTTCTCATGACCTTGGGTTTTCTAGCATTTTCAAATTTTTGTTCTTGTGTGTGTGTATAGTGATATGAAAAAGGAGATTTAAGTTGGTCACTATTAGAAGTTTTATCTTCTTTAGGATCATACCCAATTCCCTTTTTATTGTTCTGACTGACTCCATAAATCATGGATGCCATAACACTCCTTCCTATCCCATTTTTCAGAAATTCTTGAAAGGCTTCTTCGTATTTATAGATTATTGTATTTGAAGTTTGTGGTGCTTGAGACAACGCTTCTTCCAATTCTAAGCTTTTTCTTTTTGCTCCATCTCTTTCCAATGTTAAAGATCTGATTGTATCTTCTCGTGCTAGAATTGTCATCTCAAGTTCGCCACATTCTTCAAATTTTGCTTTAAGACAGCCTTTTATGTTTTTCAACTTTTGTTTTAATTTCTGATATGAGCTAAGAGTTTCTGACAAGCATGATTCTAGATCATATCGAGAGAGTTCAGAAAATACCTCTTCAGATTCTTCATCTGAGCTGCTCCTGGATGTGGTAGCCATAAATGCCACATTTGCCTGTTCATCAGAGTCAGATTCTGATGAGCCAGATTCACTATCATCCCAGGTAGCCATTAATTCTTTCTTTGTCCTGAAGGTATTTTTCTTGAAGCTTTCTTTTCTAGAATTGTCTTTCTTTAGCTTGGGGCATTCATTCCTGTAGTGACCTGTTTCCTTACATTCATAACAAGTAATATCTTTGTTAGTTTTACCTTTTGAGGTTGATTCTGATCGATCCCCTCTGGGTCTTGGTCTTCTGAAGTTGTTGTTCCTCTTTTTCCAGAGTTGTTTAACTCTTCTGGTCAGGAGGGACAATTCTTCTTCATCATCAGAATCTTCTGGTTCAGAGTCATCAGTATCTTCACTTTCTGCCTGGAAGGCTTTGGTTCTGTCAGATTTGCGTCTTTCAGATCTGGACTTTAATGCTACAGACTTGTTCTTTTTCTGAGGCTCATCTTCCTCTAGTTCTATCTCATGGCTTCTGAGGGAACTGACAAGCTCTTCAAGACTGATATTGTTTAGATCCTTTGACAGCTTCAGGGCAGTGACCATGGGTCTCCACTTCTTTGGCAAGCTTCTAACTATCTTTTTGATGTGGTCTGCAGTTGTGTACCCTTTGTCTAGAACTTTGAGACCTGCAACAAGAGTTTGGAATCTAGAGAACATTACCTCTATGGCTTCGTCATCCTCCATTTTGAAGGCTTCATATTTCTGGATAAGCGCCAGAGCCTTTGTCTCTTTGACCTGAGAGTTTCCTTCATGAGTCATCCTCAGAGAGTCAAGTATGTCTTTGGTTGTTTCTCTGTTGGTGATCTTTTCATACTCGTTGTAAGATATAGCATTGAGGAGTATGGTTCTGGCCTTGTGATGATTTTTGAAAACTCGCTTCTGATCATCTGACATCTTACTTCTGGGAACTTCAGCTCCATCCTCTGTGACAGGAGGTTTGTATCCATCTGTGACAATGTCCCAGAGATCAGCATCATAGCCTAGAAAGAAACTTTCAATTCTATCTTTCCAGTAATCGAATTTCTCTCCATCAAAGACAGGAGGCTTAGCATTGTAACTATCTCTTTCATTTGTGTGGGCCATAGTTTTTCTCGTTCTGGATCTCTCTACACTGTTAAGTGTTTGATTAGAAAATCAATAACAGAGCCGAAGCTCTGATACCAATTGAAGGTGAGAAAAACAATAAAGGGGGGGTTTGAATTGTTTTGTAAAATAAGCGCTTTTTCAAAATAAAGATCACACAAGGAATTTATACTGGTTCGCTTATAACACAAAGCTACTCCAGTCCACCCGGCCAAGGTGATTTCGCCTTCAACAAGGACTTAATCCACTAATCTTGAAAGATTGTTTACAACCAACGTCTAAGAGAAAGATCTCTTAGTCCTCTCAAGTATACAGACTGCGCAGAGTCACTTGAGGAAATAAAACGATAGATAAAAGACTTATGTAATCTAGAATGCTTCTAAGATAAGCAAATATTACAACAGTAAGAACAAAAGTGTTTCACGTACTAAGCAAAAGCTTTGTGAAAAATTGAGAGAGATAGAGAATGTTTCAGTGTATGCTTGCTACTTTCTCAATGTTGATTGCTGTCTTTTATATAGGAGTGAAAGAGCCGTTGAAATTGATAGCAGATAATTTGTCTTGAATAAGAATTAATGCCATAACATTTGTTGTTTCTTGCCAAAACAACTTTTTCTCCTCGAAAAACTTCTTTCCAAATATAGTTCCTTTCCATTTGAATTTGAAGTTAACGTTACTCTTTCTGTATTAGGAAATCCATTACCACATTGAATTTGAAGTTAACGTTACTCTTTCTGTATTTGGAAATCCATTACCAAAGTCTGCGTGACTCTGGAAATCTTGGAATCTTGCTGTGTTGATTCGGAGCTTCTGATGATGTCTTCAGATGACGCTGAGAGCTTCTGGAATGATATACCGTTGTTCAGAGTCAGAACTTCTAGAGTGTACTTCTTCTTCAGATGCTTCTGATATTTTGCTGTTTTGCTCAGAGTTAGAACTTCTTGAGCGTGTTTCTACTTCAGATGCTTCTGATCTTCTGATAATTTGTATCTGATATGATTCTGTATCTGATGACATCATCAGATCTCTTCCTTCTTTCCTTAGAACCCTGCACACTTAGAAACTTTTCGTTAGGGTGCCATTTTTGGTTTCATCCTTTGTTATCATCAAAATCATGGAATCTGTTGTAGAACAATTTTTGTTCTTACAATCTCCCCCTTTTTGATGATGACAAAACAAACTTAAATAGCAGATGAAACATAACAAATATCAGATCAGATAGAAGAGGGCTCCCCCTGAGATAGGTTAGGGAGTTCAGAAGTTCTTACCAGAGCTTCCAAGCAATGAAGTTTCTCTTATACCTTCTGCAATTTCTTAAGTCCAGTGTTAGATGAATTTATTTTTAAGAAATAATATGTTGTAGAGGCTTAAGGTATTAGGCAATTTTCATCAGAGCTATATTGATTTCTCCCCCTTTTTGTCAGAATCAAAAAGACTTAAACAAATAAATCAAAAAGATGTTATATTCAGATAAAAGAGCAACAGATATAATGGCAAGAAAAACAAATAAACATTAGAAACAAGGAAAGCAAAGCAACAAGCAAAAAATCCTAAGTGCCTAAGGGTTTGGAGGAGGAGGCATCCTCTGAAGCAGTTGAGCCAGCATGTTCTGAATGTTGTCGTTGACGGAGTCCTGTTTGTCCATTCTGGCTCTGAGTTCCTTCTGGTCTCTCTTAAGTTCTTCAAGTGTCTAGAGAACCATAGGGACAACAGTGGAGGACTCCCCCTGAGTCAGAGCACTCTGTGCTTCAGCAGCGGCCTTCGCTTCAGCTTCAGCAGCAGCTTGTGCTTCAGCTTCAGTAGCAGCAGCAGCATCGGCCAGAGCTTTGGCTTCAGCTTCCTTTGCCCTTTGGAGTTCTGCTAGTCGAGCTCTTTCTTCTTCTTGTCTTCTTGCTTCTTCTTCAGCTTCTCTGGCAAGTTTTTCCTGTAGTCTTGCCTCAGCATCTCTGATGAAGTCGTTTCTGACTTGCTCAGAGATGTGCTTCAGATGATCTACAAGCCCATTTTCCTGTAGTCTTCCCTCTATCGCCAGATCTTCCATAAGCTTGTTCTTCTCCAGATGATCTACAAGCCCATTTTTGATGAAAACATCAGACAGAAGTCTTCCCAGAGGGATGTAGGATCTGGGTTTCATGTTGTTTCTGGTCTCCTGTACAGAGTCTCTGAGATACTTGAAGAGTAGTGCTGGGAGGAAGAGCTTCAAACCCTTGTGAATGCAATATAGAATGCACTTCTGATCTGTATTGATGTAGTCAGAGGAGTTTGATGCTGGGCCGTGATGAATGGTTCCCAGAATGATCTTGAGCCATACTCTGAGGTTCTGATGAAGTTCTTTGTTCTTTGATGGATTGCCTTCAGTGTTTTGTTTGAAGATGGTGGGATTGATTTCTTAAGCAATGTACCTTGATCTAGGGTTGATATCGTAGATTCTTCTTCCTCCAGTTTTCTCCATGTTCAGTAAAGAAGCAATTGACTTTTCAGTAATCACTATCTTGACCCCCAACACGTAGGAGACGATGAAATGGTCATCAGCGTCAGCAAATCTCCAGAATTCTTTGATGAGGTATGGGTAAACAGGACCATAAAACGTTGAAAGTAGTTTTCCCAACCTTGTTTACGAAGTTCTTCAGTAAGATCTACTCTATTTCTTTTCATGTTGTTGAAGTCTACCAGTGATTCACACAAAACTTCCAGTCCCTCAAAGGGAGTTGCCAGGTTGATATGAGGTTCACGATCAAGAACATGGGGTTCCTTGTACACTGGAGTAATGGATACGCCTGTAACTGTTGGAGTGGAAAAGCTTGTGCTTTGGGCTGTGGTGCTTGATTCCATTTGTTGAGAGAAGTTGAAAACTTGTTGTTGTTGAGCATCCATTGTTGATGAAGATGAGCTGCTTGCAGAAATGCTTCAGAGAAGTTTGAGAGTGAGTGAGAGTGATAAGTGTGTGAAATGTGAGAGAAGTGTTTATATACCCTAAACAAAAACACATGCAAAACGACACACAATTCAGCGTTAGCACAAAAATCAAGTTAACACGCTTGGGGGAGAAATGATTAAGGATCATTAATGAATGTCTAATCCCAACAGTATGCACACTGCTCGAGGAGATCTCAAACGTCTGGCCTTTGAATTTCTTCTGGACAGCTGTCTAGAAGTTCCAAGGTTAGACGCTAAGTGCTCCACGTGTTTTGATGTATCTGATCTTCAAGAATACCAAAGGATTGGTTCCTGGAGATTTCTAACTCAGATATCTTCTTAACTTGGTAGAAGTATCAGAGTCAGAGACAGAAGCTCATTTGTTTATGTCAGAGTCTCATTTTACAACTTCAGAGGCACAATTTATTCAGGGCAATTTTGAATGTTCAGATTTTCTAAGATAAAAAGAAATATATCTTCAGCTAAAGGCTTAGTAAATATATCTGCCCATTGATGATCTGTATCAATGAACTTCAATGTTACTATCCCTTTCTGAACATAGTCTCTGATAAAATGATGTTTTATTTCAATGTGCTTAGCTCTGGAGTGTAGAATGGGATTCTTACTTAGACAAATGGCATCAGTGTTATCACAGAAGATAGGAATGTTACTCTCGAAGATTTGCAGATCTTCTAACTGATTCTTCATCCAGAGCATCTGAGTTGTGCACAGTGATGCTGGGATGTATTCTGCTTCTGCAGTAGATAGAACGATAGTTGACTGTCTCTTGCTGGCCCAGGATATGAGATTGTTTCCAAGGAGCTGGCAATTTCCAGATGTGCTTTTTCGTTATAGTCTATCTCCTGCATAATCTGCATCACAGTAACCCGAAAGTCTATACTCTGATGTTTTCTCATACATCAGGCCCAGGTTAGGAGTTCCTTTCAGATATTTGAGAATTCTCTTAACTGCTGTTAAGTGAGTTTCTCTAGGATCTGATTGAAATCTGGCACAGAGACAGACACTAAAGAGAATATCAGGTCGAGTAGCAGTTAGATAGAGAAGAGAGCCTATCATACCTCGATAGAGCTTCTGACAAACCTTTTTGCTTACTTCTTCCTTTTCAAGAATGCATGTTGGATGCATGGGAGTTTTTGCAGAGTTGCAGTCAGCCATGTCAAATTTCTTCAGAACATCTTTAATGTATTTTCTTTGATAAACGTATGTAACTTCTGAAGTTTGATTAATTTGAATTCCCAGAAAGAACTTCAGTTCTTGCATTAAGCTCATTTCAAATTCTGCCTGCATTAACTCAGAGAATTCTTGACAAACAGAGGCGTTAGCTGAACCAAAAATAATATCATCAACGTATATCTGGCATATCATGAGATCATTGTTAAGGTTCTTACAGAAGAGTGTGGAGTCAACTTTCCCTCTGATAAAATTGTGTTCCAGAAGAAAATTGCTTAAACGTTCATACCAAGCTCTGGGAGCTTGTTTAAGTCCATATAAGGATTTTTTAAGTTTAAAAACATGTTCTGGAAAATTTGGATTTTCAAAACCTGGAGGTTAGTTGACATACACTTCTTCTGATATATAACCATTAAGGAATGCGCTTTTGACATCCATTTGATATAATTTGATAGAGTGGTTTATAGCAAAAGATACAAGAAGACAAATAGATTCTAACCTTGCGACTGGAGCAAAGGTTTCATTATAGTCAATACCTTCTTGTTGACTGTAACCTTGAGCTACCAGCCGAGCTTTGTTTCTGACGACTTCTCCTTTCTCATTCAGCTTGTTTCTGAAAACCCATCTGGTTCCAATAACGTGAGTGCCTCTGGGCTTTGGAACAAGATCCCAGACATCATTCTTTGTGAATTGATCTAATTCTTCCTGCATGGCTGAAACCCAGTCGTTATCTTGAAGTGCTTCATCACAGGACGTAGGCTCGATCAGAGACACTAGTCCCAGAGGAGTATCTTCAGAGGTCCTGAAGGTAGATCTGGTTCTGACAGGTTCGTCCTTGTTGCCCAGAATCAAATCTTCAGATACGTTGATACGACTTTTAACTTTCTTGGGGATTTATGGGGATTTAATTTCCTCAGAGTTCTGAGTGACAGTTGCTTCTGGAGCTTTATCAGATCCTGCAAGAGTGATTTCTAAATCTGCAAAATTTTCAACTAGCTTTGACTTTTCAGGGTCAAGCTTATCATCAAATCTGACATGAACTGATTCTTCCACAATTTTGGTTTCTGTGTTGTATACTCTGTAGCCTTTAGAGTGTTCTGAGTATCCTAACATAATACCTTTCTGTGCTTTGGAATCAAACTTGTTCAGATGTTCTTTAGTGTTTAAGATAAAGCAAGAACATCCAAAAGGATGAAAATATGAAATGTTTGGTTTTCTTCCTTTACACAGTTCATAGGGAGTCTTTTCCAGAATAGGTCTTATTGAGATTCTATTCTGAATGTAACACGCTGTATTTACAGCTTCTGCCCAAAAGTGCTTTGCCACATTAGTTTCATTGATCATAGTTCTGGCCATCTCTTGGAGTGTCCTATTCTTCCTCTCTACAACTCCATTTTGTTGTGGAGTTCTAGGGCAGGAGAAATCATGGGATATTCCATTAGAGTCAAATAATTCCTCAAAGGATTTATTTTCAAATTCCCCACCATGATCACTTCTGACTCTGATAATCTTAGAGTCAAATTCTTTTTGCACTTTGGAGCAGAAACTAGTGAATACAGAGTGAGACTCACTCTTGTGCTTTAGGAATTTCACCCATGTCCAGCGACTGTAATCATCAACAATGACTAGTCCATACTTCTTTCCATTGACTGATGCTGTTTTCACAGGACCAAATAAGTCAATGTGGAGAAGTTCCAGAGGCTTAGAGGTAGAAACAACATTTTTCTTTTTGAAAGACGTTTTTGAAAATTTTCCTTTCTGACATGCCTCACATAGAGCATCTGAAGAGAACTTCAGTTTAGGTAGGCCTCTGACTAACTCGAGTTTATTTAGCTGAGAAAGTTTCCTCATGCTAATGTGGCCCAAGCGTCTATGCCACACCCATTGCTCTTCGTGAACAGACATCAGACATTTAACATTTTGTTCTTTTAAATCAGAAAGATTGATTTTATAAATGTTGTTTTTCCTCTTGCCTGTGAATAGGACTGAACCATTGTTTTGATTTATGGCTTTACATGTTTTTTGATTAAAGATAACGTCATAACCGTTGTCACTTAATTGACTTATGGATAACAAGTTATGCATTAATCCTTCTACGTAAAGAACATCAGATATGGAGGGAAGAGTACCATTACCAATGGTTCCGGAGCCTCTGATCCTTCCTTTCTGATCTCCTTCGAAGCCTACGAATCCAGCGTCTTTAAGTTCCAGACTTTGGAACATAGACTTTCTTCCCGTCATGTGTCGCGAGCATCCAGAGTCCAGGTACCATGACTGGTGTCTGAACTTTGCTGCCTAGGATATCTGCAACATAAACAATCTTATCTTTCGGTACCCAGATTCTCTTGGGTCCTTTCTGGTTAGTTTTCCCAGAGTTTCTCATGACCTTGGGTTTTCTAGCATTTTCAAATTTTTGTTCTTGTGTGTGTGTATAGTGATATGAAAAAGGAGATTTAAGTTGGTCACTATTAGAAGTTTTATCTTCTTTAGGATCATACCCAATTCCCTTTTTATTGTTCTGACTGACTCCATAAATCATGGATGCCATAACACTCCTTCCTATCCCATTTTTCAGAAATTCTTGAAAGGCTTCTTCGTATTTATAGATTATTGTATTTGAAGTTTGTGGTGCTTGAGACAATGCTTCTTCCAATTCTAAGCTTTTTCTTTTTGCTCCATCTCTTTCCAATGTTAAAGATCTGATTGTATCTTCTCGTGCTAGAATTGTCATCTCAAGTTCGCCACATTCTTCAAATTTTGCTTTAAGACAGCCTTTTATGTTTTTCAACTTTTGTTTTAATTTCTGATATGAGCTAAGAGTTTCTGACAAGCATGATTCTAGATCATATCGAGAGAGTTCAGAAAATACCTCTTCAGATTCTTCATCTGAGCTGCTCCTGGATGTGGTAGCCATAAATGCCACATTTGCCTGTTCATCAGAGTCAGATTCTGATGAGCCAGATTCACTATCATCCCAGGTAGCCATTAATCCTTTCTTTGTCCTGAAGGTATTTTTCTTGAAGCTTTCTTTTCTAGAATTGTCTTTCTTTAGCTTGGGGCATTCATTCCTGTAGTGACCTGTTTCCTTACATTCATAACAAGTAATATCTTTGTTAGTTTTACCTTTTGAGGTTGATTCTGATCGATCCCCTCTGGGTCTTGGTCTTCTGAAGTTGTTGTTCCTCTTTTTCCAGAGTTGTTTAACTCTTCTGGTCAGGAGGGACAATTCTTCTTCATCATCAGAATCTTCTGGTTCAGAGTCATCAGTATCTTCAGTTTCTGCCTGGAAGGCTTTGGTTCTGTCAGATTTGCGTCTTTCAGATCTGGACTTTAATGCTACAGACTTGTTCTTTTTCTGAGGCTCATCTTCCTCTAGTTCTATCTCATGGCTTCTGAGGGAACTGACAAGCTCTTCAAGACTGATATTGTTTAGATCCTTTGACAGCTTCAGGGCAGTGACCATGGGTCTCCACTTCTTTGGCAAGCTTCTGACTATCTTTTTGACGTGGTCTGCAGTTGTGCACCCTTTGTCTAGAACTTTGAGACCTGCAACAAGAGTTTGGAATCTAGAGAACATTACCTCTATGGCTTCGTCATCCTCCATTTTGAAGGCTTCATATTTCTGGATAAGCGCCAGAGCCTTTGTCTCTTTGACCTGAGAGTTTCCTTCATGAGTCATCCTCAGAGAGTCAAGTATGTCTTTGGTTGTTTCTCTGTTGGTGATCTTTTCATACTCGTTGTAAGATATAGCATTGAGGAGTATGGTTCTGGCCTTGTGATGATTTTTGAAAACTCGCTTCTGATCATCTGACATCTTACTTCTGGGAACTTCAGCTCCATCCTCTGTGACAGGAGGTTTGTATCCATCTGTGACAATGTCCCAGAGATCAGCATCATAGCCTAGAAAGAAACTTTCAATTCTATCTTTCCAGTAATCGAATTTCTCTCCATCAAAGACAGGAGGCTTAGCATTGTAACTATCTCTTTCATTTGTGTGGGCCATAGTTTTTCTCGTTCTGGATCTCTCTACACTGTTAAGTGTTTGATTAGAAAATCAATAACAGAGCCGAAGCTCTGATACCAATTGAAGGTGAGAAAAACAATAAAGGGGGGGTTTGAATTGTTTTGTAAAATAAGCGCTTTTTCAAAATAAAGATCACACAAGGAATTTATACTGGTTCGCTTATAACACAAAGCTACTCCAGTCCACCCGGCCAAGGTGATTTCGCCTTCAACAAGGACTTAATCCACTAATCTTGAAAGATTGTTTACAACCAACGTCTAAGAGAAAGATCTCTTAGTCCTCTCAAGTATACAGACTGCGCAGAGTCACTTGAGGAAATAAAACGATAGATAAAAGACTTATGTAATCTAGAATGCTTCTAAGATAAGCAAATATTACAACAGTAAGAACAAAAGTGTTTCACGTACTAAGCAAAAGCTTTGTGAAAAATTGAGAGAGATAGAGAATGTTTCAGTGTATGCTTGCTACTTTCTCAATGTTGATTGCTGTCTTTTATATAGGAGTGAAAGAGCCGTTGAAATTGATAGCAGATAATTTGTCTTGAATAAGAATTAATGCCATAACATTTGTTGTTTCTTGCCAAAACAACTTTTTCTCCTCGAAAAACTTCTTTCCAAATATAGTTCCTTTCCATTTGAATTTGAAGTTAACGTTACTCTTTCTGTATTAGGAAATCCATTACCACATTGAATTTGAAGTTAACGTTACTCTTTCTGTATTTGGAAATCCATTACCAAAGTCTGCGTGACTCTGGAAATCTTGGAATCTTGCTGTGTTGATTCGGAGCTTCTGATGATGTCTTCAGATGACGCTGAGAGCTTCTGGAATGATATACCGTTGTTCAGAGTCAGAACTTCTAGAGTGTACTTCTTCTTCAGATGCTTCTGATATTTTGCTGTTTTGCTCAGAGTTAGAACTTCTTGAGCGTGTTTCTACTTCAGATGCTTCTGATCTTCTGATAATTTGTATCTGATATGATTCTGTATCTGATGACGTCATCAGATCTCTTCCTTCTTTCCTTAGAACCCTGCACACTTAGAAACTTTTCGTTAGGGTGCCATTTTTGGTTTCATCCTTTGTTATCATCAAAATCATGGAATCTGTTGTAGAACAATTTTTGTTCTTACAATCTCCCCCTTTTTGATGATGACAAAACAAACTTAAATAGCAGATGAAACATAACAAATATCAGATCAGATAGAAGAGGGCTCCCCCTGAGATAGGTTAGGGAGTTCAGAAGTTCTTACCAGAGCTTCCAAGCAATGAAGTTTCTCTTATACCTTCTGCAATTTCTTAAGTCCAGTGTTAGATGAATTTATTTTTAAGAAATAATATGTTGCAGAGGCTTAAGGTATTAGGCAATTTTCATCAGAGCTATATTGATTTCTCCCCGTTTTTGTCAGAATCAAAAAGACTTAAACAAATAAATCAAAAAGATGTTATATTCAGATAAAAGAGCAACAGATATAATGGCAAGAAAAACAAATAAACATTAGAAACAAGGAAAGCAAAGCAACAAGCAAAAAATCCTAAGTGCCTAAGGGTTTGGAGGAGGAGGCATCCTCTGAAGCAGTTGAGCCAGCATGTTCTGAATGTTGTTGTTGACGGAGTCCTGTTTGTCCATTCTGGCTCTGAGTTCCTTCTGGTCTCTCTTAAGTTCTTCAAGTGTCTAGAGAACCATAGGGACAACAGTGGAGGACTCCCCCTGAGTCAGAGCACTCTGTGCTTCAGCAGCAGCTTGTGCTTCAGCTTCAGCAGCAGCAGCAGCATCGGCCAGAGCTTTGGCTTCAGCTTCCTTTGCCCTTTGGAGTTCTGCTAGTCGAGCTCTTTCTTCTTCTTGTCTTCTTGCTTCTTCTTCAGCTTCTCTGGCAAGTTTTTCCTGTAGTCTTGCCTCAGCATCTCTGATGAAGTCGTTTCTGACTTGCTCAGAGATGTGCTTCAGATGATCTACAAGCCTATTTTCCTGTAGTCTTCCCTCTATTGCCAGATCTTTCATAAGCTTGTTCTTCTCCAGATGATCTACAAGCCCATTTTCGATGAAAACATCAGACAGAAGTCTTCCCAGAGGGATGTAGGATCTGGGTTTCATGTTGTTTCTGGTCTCCCGTACAGAGTCTCTGAGATACTTGAAGAGTAATGCTGGGAGGAAGAGCTTCAAACCCTTGTGAATGCAATACAGAATGCACTTCTGATCTGTATTGATGTAGTCAGAGGAGTTTGATGTTGGGCGGTGATGAATGGTTCCCAGAATGATCTTGAGCCATACTCTGAGGTTCTGATAAAGTTCTTTGTTCTTTGATGGATTGCCTTCAGTGTTTTGTTTGAAGATGGTGGGATTGATTTCTTAAGCAATGTACCTTGATCTAGGGTTGATATCGTAGATTCTTCTTTCTCCAGTTTTCTCCATGTTCAGTAAAGAAGCAATTGACTTTTCAGTAATCACTATCTTGACCCCCAACACGTAGGAGACGATGAAATGGTCATCAGCGTCAGCAAATCTCCAGAATTCTTTGATGAGGTATGGGTAAACAGGACCATAAAGACGTTGAAAGTAGTTTTCCCAACCTTGTTTACGAAGTTCTTCAGTAAGATCTACTCTATTTCTTTTCATGTTGTTGAAGTCTACCAGTGATTCACACAAAACTTCCAGTCCCTCAAAAAGAGTTGCCAGGTTGATATGAGGTTCACAATCAAGAACATGGGGTTCCTTGTACACTGGAGTAATGGATACGCCTGTAACTGTTGGAGTGGAAAAGCTTGTGTTTTGGGCTGTGGTGCTTGATTCCATTTGTTGAGAGAAGTTGAAAACTTGTTATTGTTGAGCATCCATTGTTGATGAAGATGAGCTGCTTGCAGAAATGCTTCAGAGAAGTTTGAGAGTGAGTGAGAGTGATAAGTGTGTGAAATGTGAGAGAAGTGTTTATATACCCTAAACAAAAACACATGCAAAACGACACACAATTCAGCGTTAGCACAAAAATCAAGTTAACACGCTTGGGGGAGAAATGATTAAGGATCATTAATGAATGTCTAATCCCAACAGTATGCACACTGCTCGAGGAGATCTCAAACGTCTGGCCTTTGAATTTCTTCTGGACAGCTGTCTAGAAGTTCCAAGGTTAGACGCTAAGTGCTCCACGTGTTTTGATGTATCTGATCTTCAAGAATACCAAAGGATTGGTTCCTGGAGATTTCTAACTCAGATATCTTCTTAACTTGGTAGAAGTATCAGAGTCAGAGACAGAAGCTCATTTGTTTATGTCAGAGTCTCATTTTACAACTTCAGAGGCACAATTTATTCAGGGCAATTTTGAATGTTCAGATTTTCTAAGATAAAAAGAAATATATCTTCAGCTAAAGGCTTAGTAAATATATCTGCCCATTGATGATCTGTATCAATGAACTTCAATGTTACTATCCCTTTCTGAACATAGTCTCTGATAAAATGATGTTTTATTTCAATGTGCTTAGCTCTGGAGTGTAGAATGGGATTCTTACTTAGACAAATGGCAGCAGTGTTATCACAGAAGATAGGAATGTTACTCTCGAAGATTTGCAGATCTTCTAACTGATTCTTCATCCAGAGCATCTGAGTTGTGCACAGTGATGCTGGGATGTATTCTGCTTCTGCAGTAGATAGAACGATAGTTGACTGTCTCTTGCTGGCCCAGGATATCAGATTGTTTCCAAGGAGCTGGCAATTTCCAGATGTGTTTTTTCGTTCTAGTCTATCTCCTGCATAATCTGCATCACAGTAACCCGAAAGTCTATACTCTGATGTTTTCTCATACATCAGGCCCAGGTTAGGAGTTCCTTTCAGATATTTGAGAATTCTCTTAACTGCTGTTAAGTGAGTTTCTCTAGGATCTGATTGAAATCTGGCACAGAGACAGACACTAAAGAGAATATCAGGTCGAGTAGCAGTTAGATAGAGAAGAGAGCCTATCATACCTCGATAGAGCTTCTGACAAACCTTTTTGCTTACTTCTTCCTTTTCAAGAATGCATGTTGGATGCATGGGAGTTTTTGCAGAGTTGCAGTCAGCCATGTCAAATTTCTTCAGAACATCTTTAATGTATTTTCTTTGATAAACGTATGTAACTTCTGAAGTTTGATTAATTTGAATTCCCAGAAAGAACTTCAGTTCTTGCATTAAGCTCATTTCAAATTCTGCCTGCATTAACTCAGAGAATTCTTGACAAACAGAGGCGTTAGCTGAACCAAAAATAATATCATCAACGTATATCTGGCATATCATGAGATCATTGTTAAGGTTCTTACAGAAGAGTGTGGAGTCAACTTTCCCTCTGATAAAATTGTGTTCCAGAAGAAAATTGCTTAAACGTTCATACCAAGCTCTGGGAGCTTGTTTAAGTCCATATAAGGATTTTTTAAGTTTAAAAACATGTTCTGGAAAATTTGGATTTTCAAAACCTGGAGGTTGGTTGACATACACTTCTTCTGATATATAACCATTAAGGAATGCGCTTTTGACATCCATTTGATATAATTTGATAGAGTGGTTTATAGCAAAAGATACAAGAAGACGAATAGATTCTAACCTTGCGACTGGAGCAAAGGTTTCATTATAGTCAATACCTTCTTGTTGACTGTAACCTTGAGCTACCAGTCGAGCTTTATTTCTGACGACTTCTCCTTTCTCATTCAGCTTGTTTCTGAAAACCCATCTGGTTCCAATAACGTGAGTGCCTCTGGGCTTTGGAACAAGATCCCAGACATCATTCTTTGTGAATTGATCTAATTCTTCCTGCATGGCTGAAACCCAGTCGTTATCTTGAAGTGCTTCATCACAGGACGTAGGCTCGATCAGAGACACTAGTCCCAGAGGAGTATCTTCAGAGGTCCTGAAGGTAGATCTGGTTCTGACAGGTTCGTCCTTGTTGCCCAGAATCAAATCTTCAGATACGTTGATACGACTTTTAACTTTCTTGGGGATTTATGGGGATTTAATTTCCTCAGAGTTCTGAGTGACAGTTGCTTCTGGAGCTTTATCAGATCCTGCAAGAGTGATTTCTAAATCTGCAAAATTTTCAACTAGCTTTGACTTTTCAGGGTCAAGCTTATCATCAAATCTGACATGAACTGATTCTTCCACAATTTTGGTTTCTGTGTTGTATACTCTGTAGCCTTTAGAGTGTTCTGAGTATCCTAACATAATACCTTTCTGTGCTTTGGAATCAAACTTGTTCAGATGTTCTTTAGTGTTTAAGATAAAGCAAGAACATCCAAAAGGATGAAAATATGAAATGTTTGGTTTTCTTCCTTTACACAGTTCATAGGGAGTCTTTTCCAGAATAGGTCTTATTGAGATTCTATTCTGAATGTAACACGCTGTATTTACAGCTTCTGCCCAAAAGTGCTTTGCCACATTAGTTTCATTGATCATAGTTCTGGCCATCTCTTGGAGTGTCCTATTCTTCCTCTCTACAACTCCATTTTGTTGTGGAGTTCTAGGGCAGGAGAAATCATGGGATATTCCATTAGAGTCAAATAATTCCTCAAAGGATTTATTTTCAAATTCCCCACCATGATCACTTCTGACTCTGATAATCTTAGAGTCAAATTCTTTTTGCACTTTGGAGCAGAAACTAGTGAATACAGAGTGAGACTCACTCTTGTGCTTTAGGAATTTCACCCATGTCCAGCGACTGTAATCATCAACAATGACTAGTCCATACTTCTTTCCATTGACTGATGCTGTTTTGACAGGACCAAATAAGTCAATGTGGAGAAGTTCCAGAGGCTTAGAGGTAGAAACAACATTTTTCTTTTTGAAAGACGTTTTTGAAAATTTTCCTTTCTGACATGCCTCACATAGAGCATCTGAAGAGAACTTCAGTTTGGGGAAACAGATGCACTAGGGACTCCACTGCTGGGAAAGCTGGGGTACTTTTGTCGGGTATTGGGCAAGAAGTAACAAACTGCAAACTAAGAAGAATATTACCAGTTACTGGGTAATAAACTCTTAGAAGACTCAAAGCATATATCTAGGCAAGAGCTAGAAAGAAAACAGTCAATCAAGACTCAACCCAATGAGGACATAACTCAAGGGGAGTAATTCCATCCAGATAATCAACTAGGGAGAAAACTTAAATAATAATCATCCAGGAGGAAACAAACTCGGTGGGGGAAAGGAGAAAGGTTAAAGTCTTCCTGCTTAAGGGGCTGACACTCTACAATTGAAGGAAGACAGACACCAGATTTTGTATGGGAAAAGAGTACCGCCATAACAAAGAATAATCTCGAATGAATCAATCAAATATGATAATGAAAATCATGAAATTATATGAATGTGTATGTATATGTATATATGATGATTATGCTAACAACACGATCACAAAGGATACAAAGGCGTCGCAAAGAATGAATCATCGGTACAATTCTTGGTCAATCCACAAAACATGGAGATAATTGCCAGAGAACAAAGAGATCAACAATCCAAAAAGGCTCGACCCTAAGTGGGGAAATAGGAGATCTGCTGAGGAAAGAGAAAACATCCCCGAGCCTGTGGGGAATTTTAGGTCAACACCATAAAAATGGGAGACAACCTACAAGGAAAATAAACTACTCAGAAATCAGGACGAAACTCTGACTGGGGAGAAAGTCGACTAGTGATCGGCGGGGAAACCAATGCAATCTCATGGGGAAGTCAACCATATCTGCTGAAGATCCACCTTGCTGAGGAAATACGAACTCTGCTAGGGAAGGCAGAAACTCCATCGGGGATAACAACACGCCGCAGGGTATTTGAATCAACCAACTCAGCTGAGGACAAGGAACAAAGCTCCACTGGGGGTCAAACATTCCGCCGAGGAACTGAATCAACACAAATGTCTAGGGATACCCGAAGGGTTAACTGCTTGAGGAACCTTCGATGTTTCGCACTTAAGGACTTGATATCCATCAAAATGCTGTTGATATTTCTTTTGAGTTGCTTTGAAAAATTCTTGCTTTTATATATTTAAGAAAAACTGATTTTGATTAAAAATTAAATTCCAAATTGATCATAATAAAATTTTAAAACTATTGGCTGAAGTAAATAAGAGTAGAAACAATTGGATAAAAGCTCAACTTTATTTAATGGAATGGTAGTCTGTAAATGACAAGACTCCATAGATTTTTACAAAGTTGAAAATGGTAATTTACATGGAAAAGGGTTACGTTGAATACAAATGATCCTTAATCCTTCTATCATCTCTTGATATCCATTGTGCTCTTGATCGTTGCTAGGATGAGCTGGTGTCATCCCTTGTGCTCAAACAAGTCTTCGTAACCTTGAAGATCAACAGAGTGCAATTACTTGCCACAATCCCTAATTTTTAATAAGTTGCCCCAAGGTGGGGTACTCAACTTATCGGGAAATTCTTTCGGTTTTATGTCTCTAATTTTTGCCTGGATCGCCCTTTCGGGTTTTCGATCTACCGAGACGCTCATTTTTGCCTAAGCCGCCCTTTCGGGTTTTCAACTTAGCGAGCTGTTCTTTTATTTTTTAGGCGAAGTATTTCTTGACCGCATCTGCGTTCACAGGACGAGTGAACTCTTCACCATCCATAGTTGTAAGTATTAATGCTCCGCCTGAAAAGGCTCTTTTAACAACATATGGGCCTTCATAATTAGGAGTCCATTTTCCCCTAGAATCTGGTTTGAAAGATAGAATCTTCTTGAGCACAAGGTCACCTTCTCTGAACATACGAGGTCTGACCTTCTTATCAAAAGCTCTCTTCATCCTTTGTTGATACAACTGACCATGACACATGGCAGTTAATCTCTTCTCTTCAATCAAATTCAGCTGATCAAACATGGTTTGACACCATTCAGCCCCAGTCAACTTGGCTTCCTTGAGCACACGCAATGAAGGAATCTCAACCTCTACAGAGAGCACTACTTCCATACCATACACAATAGAGAAAGGGGTTGCCCCTGTTGAAGTGCGGATGGATGTACGATACCCATGCAAAGCAAATGGGAGCATCTCATGCTAATCCTTGTATGTGACAACCATCTTCTGAATGATCTTCTTGATGTTCTTGTTCGCAGCTCCAACAACCCCATTTATCTTAGGTATGTAGGGAGAAGAATTATGATGCACAATCTTGAAGGCTTTACGAAGAACTTCCACCATATTATTATTCAAGTTCGATCCATTATCAGTAATGATCTTGCTTGGTGTCATACGGTGAACTGACTTTGGTGTTTTTGCTTTGGAAAGCAAATGTCGCGGATAGCAAGAGTCGCCACCGACTTTTCTTTTATCCAATAAGGAAATGCGGAAAAGAACAGGAAAGACCTTGATTAGATTTTGGGTTCGGGAGGTACATTATACAAAGGGAAGGTGTTAGCACCCTTTGTATCCATGGTTATCCATGGGCTCTTAATTGCTTGATCACTTATGTTTTTCTTGTCCGAAAAAAGTGTTTGAGAACGGTTTAATGTTTTAAAAAGAGAGTTTAACTTTGTAATGATTCTTGTACGAATGTATACAAAGTATTTATCTCGTTTAATTTTGAAAGTTGTTTAGAAAAATATAACTTGGCAATGATTCTAGCACGAATGTATACCAAGTGGTGATTTTCTAATAGATGTTTTGCAAAGTGTGAGGTGTGAAAAGTATTTTAAGTTGTGAGTCAGCATTTAAGAGTTATACCTACCCAAGGTCTTTACGGTTATTTCCTATCCTTATGAAGGTAAAACTGTCCTTACTATTGAGAAGTAAGTAGTCTTGTCTTTTGGAGGTAAGGGACATCGTAGGGTCATCGATTGGTCATTGAAGGCAACATTTGTAAGGATACCTTAGCATTCGAAGGGACGATCATCATTTAACCGTAGGCTACAACGACGGGCCATCGAGGGACAAAATCATATATTCGCAGGCAACATCCGAGGGACTATGATTTATCTTATAGTGACATGATGATTTAATCGAAGGGTCTTTGCTAAGTGTATCCCCACATTCGCGGGACATGACCGTAATACCATAAGGCAACAAAGAGAGGGCCAAGATCATATATTCAAAGGCAACATTTGTAATCAGTTAGGTAATTAGGATGAATCTCCACGAGGGTATCCCACAAATAAAGTGGAATACCTAGCAAGCTACTTTCTTCGGGAATATGTGAGCCCTCACAAAATTCAGCAAACAGGTCAGAATACCAAATGGGGTGCAATCAATAGTTGCACCGAACAAAGGAATCGCAGCAGTAATAATGTCAGGCAAATGATACACAACTATGATAGGACATGTCAGATAAAACACAAAACAGAACAGAAAAAAATCAGCGACTGTCATGTTCGCTACTGCCTCGCCTAGCGAAGGCTTGGCGAACACTCGCTACATGTTCGCTTAGCGATGTGCTAGCGAACGGATGCGGGTTTTGATTTTAATAACAATACGATTTTAGCAAGCTCCAAACCCTATGGCATCCATTATAGAAATTACATGGTTAAACATTCAAGACATCCATGCATACTTAGATCCACATGCAAAACCTAAGATATATTTATAAATTCAATCATTATGTCACATGTAAATTGGGAGCATAAAGCGGTAGTGGTAGTGCAAACCTGTTTGCAATTGAATTGCAACATTGAATTGGCATATCACTCTTAGGGTTGGTGTCGGATTGAGTTGGGCGGAGGTAACCTTTGTGCAGATGAGTTTCCTTCAGGGTTTCCTTTAGGGTTGCTCTGAATTCTCTTGGTTAGCCTCCAGTGTTTTCTGTCTGTGTGGGTTTGTGTTTCTCCCTCTTTCTTCCGTCCCCTCTGTCTATCTGTCTGTCCCCCTTTTTCTGAATGAGGTCTTGGTATTTATAATAGTTTTTGTGACCTAATGGGCTCAGAATGAAGCCCAAAATTTCTGGTATTCGCAAGCTTCGCTAGGCGAGTGGTGCAGCGAAGAGTTCGCTAGGCGAAGGATTTTGCTCGCCTAGCGAGCAAGCCAGTTTAAGTCATTTTCTGGATTTGGCCACTTGTGTGCTGGGTCTTTGTTCCTTTAAGATCAATGTCTTGAAAAATGAGTTGGAGTGCCTTGAAAAATGTCTTGCAAGATTAACGGGCAAATTTTGGGGTATGACAGCTGCCCATGTTCAATATTCTTAAACCGAGAGAGTTAGAATGGTATGTATGCCATTCGTGGTCTGGAGGTGGAAGATTATTGAACACTTAGAATGCCCCAAAAATTTGCACTTGTTAATTAAAAGTTAGTCTTGATGGAGATGGGCTAAAAGATGCCATCTAGGAAGTTTGATGATGAGAGCTTCAGAGTGCGTCGTACATCAGACCAATTTGAAGACATGGGTGCCACACCGGGTCGTACGCTAGACCGTATAGTGAGTCATCCATTAGGCTGTCGACTTTACCGGGGATAAAGGGTCAGAACGGATCATACGCTAGATCATATCTGAGTTGCAGAATGAGCCATACGTTAGGTTGTATCTTACGAGATAAGAATCAGAATGGATCGTACGCTAGATCGTATCCGGGTTGCAGAATGAGTCGTACGTTAGGCTGTATCTGACGAAGTAAGAATCAGAATGGATCATGCGCTAGATCGTATCTGAGTTGCAGAATGAGCCGTACGTTAGGCTGTATCTGACGAAGTAAGAATCAGAATGGATCGTACGCTAGATCGTATCTGAGTTGCAGAATGAGCCGTACGTTAGGCTGTATCTGACAAAAAGTAGTCGTACGCTAGACTACACCTCGGAATGTACCGTACGCTAGGTAGCATCTGAGGAATGAAGATCAGAATGGATCATACGTTAGATCGTATCTGAGTTGCAGAATGAGCCGTACGTTAGGCTGTATCTGACAAAAAGTAGTCGCACGCTAGACTACACCTCGGAATGTACCGTACGCTAGGTAGTATCTGAGGAATGAAGATCAGAATGGATCGTACGTTAGATCGTATCTGAGTTGCAGAATGAGCCGTACGTTAAGTTGTATCTGACAAAAAGTAGTCGTACGCTAGACTACACCTCGGAATGTACCGTACGCTAGGTAGTATCTGAGGAAATGAACATCCAGATGGGTCGTACGTTAGACCGTATAGGAATAGTTGAAGGAATCATATGTTGGGCTGAATCAGAATGAACCGTACACTAGGCTATATCTGATAATATTTGTATATGTTGTATTTGCAATAAATGTCCGGGATGGGCTTAAAGATGCCATCATTAGGAGGATATCAGAGTGCTTATCAGAACGAATGTTCATATGGATTATATCTGAAAGATGTATTTGAATCTTGAATGTAATCGATGAAGATATCCGTCTGAATGGATCTTTATTTTGACTGTATCAGGAGGATAATTAACCTGAAAAATAAAGTTAGCTTCATGCCATGTCATGATGCATGAGATGTTTTATGCTCGTGAAAATAAATGCGAACATTGCATGCATGTATATGATGCGAAATGATGCATGAATGAATTATGCATCTGAAAATTTTTGCCAGGGGAAAATAAATCCCCATATTCTGGTTGGAGGTATTTGTATTGATGACCCTTTCTTAGCTGGGGATACTTGATTTCTGTCTGATGGTAGAAATATTCAATAGAGCCTGGTTGGGGATGGAAGAGATGACCAGTCTGTCTAGTGATGCCAATTTCTTCTAGGGAATAACTGGTTTTTGCTGGGGAATCGAATTAGCAACCGGATTCATTGGAAAGCATGGTTAGACCTTCTCCTTGATCCTGAAGTCTTTTAGTAATTGCTATTTCTGTTTTATGCATGTATTTTTGATAAACATCGATCATATTCAAATGCATATATTAATTCAAATTAAATCAATGGACGTTTACGCAAACAAAACAGAAAAGTAAAACAAAAGCATCTTTTGGAAATAAAATTGTATCGATTTTGAAAGAGGACCTATAAACAGGCAATTTGAGTACAAGGAGACAGAAATCCTAGTAAGAGGAAATTGTCAAGAAAACAAAGAAAAAGCTATGAAGAAAAAGTCCTATTGATTTTAATTCCACTACTGTCATTATGTCTTCAAGCCTCTCATCTCCTGCTGTCGGATAGAAGTGATTGGCTTGTTCAGTCCCTTGAACTTTGATGAAGCTGCCTGAGAATGGGACATAGTTATACGCTTTAATCCCTAATTTTTGCCTGGACCGCCTTTTCAGGTTTTCAGTCCACCAGGATACCCTTTTTTGCCCAAGCCGCCTTTTCAGGTTTTCGACTTGCCGGGTGTACATTTTTATATGTTTATCCCTAATTTTTGCCCGAACCCTTTTGGTTCGCCGGGATGCCCTTACTTTTGCCTAGATACGTCGACCTAGCGGGTCTCTTTTATGCGTAGTATTTTTTAACTATGTCTGCGTTCACGGGATGTGGGAAGTCTTCGCCATCCATTGTAGCAAGTATCATGGCTCCTTCAGAGAATACCTTCTTAACTACAAATGGCCCTTCATATGTGGGAGTCCATTTGCCTCTAGAATCACCTTGTGGTAGAATGATACGCTTTATTACCAAGTCGCCAGTTTGATATACCTGTCTCTTGACTTTTTTATTAAACGCCTGGGTCATGCGCTTCTGATATATCTGCCCATGACAAACAGCCGCAAGTCTCTTTTCATCAATCAAGTTTATCTGATCGAGTCGAGTCTGAATCCATTCATCTTCATCTAAGCCCGCATCTTTCATAATTCTTAAAGAGGGAATCTGAACTTCCACTGGTAAGACGGCTTCTATTCCATAGACTAAAGAGAAAGGAGTTGCCTCTCTCGAAGTTCGTACTGAAGTGCGATAACCATGAAGAGCAAATGGTAACATCTCATGCCAGTCTTTGTATGTTACTGTCATCTTTTGTATAATCTTCTTAATATTCTTATTAGCAGCTTCTACGGCGCCATTCATCTTTGGCCGGTACGGAGAAGAGTTATAGTGTTTTATTTTGAACTGCGTGCAGAGTTCAGTAATCATTTTGTTGTACAAATTAGTACCATTATCAGTGACAACTCTTTTAGGGATGCAGGTTTCCATTTTAGAAATCAATAAAGTGGTATGATTCAACATATATTGTCTTAGTCGACGAGCAGCCCAAGCCAAAGCACAACAAGTTTTCTCGAGCAGTGAGTATCTTGTTTCACAGTCGGTAAACTTTTTGCTAAGCTAGTATATGGCATGCTCTTTTCGACCAGACTCGTCATGTTGCCCCAACACACCCCATTGAATTTTTCTAACACGGTCAACTACATGATTAAAGGTCTTCCTTCAACTGGTGGCATCAGAATTGGAGGTTCTTGGAGACACTTCTTGATTTTGTCAAAAGCTTCTTGACGTCCATCATTCCATATTATCTCTTGATTTTTTTCTCAGTAATTTGAAGATGGGTTTGCAAGTAGCAGTCAAATGGGAGATAAATCGGGCAATGTAATTCAAGTGTCCCAAGAAGCCTCTGACTTCTTTCTTGTCCACTCTAGTACCCAGATCTACAGTTTCAATTGATTCCTCATGCGGCTGTATAGTCTTTTCCTCTTGCAGTAACTGTCTGGCAAGCTCTCCAGGTACCTCACAATCTTCCTCACTTCCATCCTCGGCTTGGTAGATCGGATTTTCAAAGTCATAATGAACAGTAGCAGAACTATTATCAATCAGGATCCGGAGTGGATATGAATCAACAATTTGTTACGTGAGTGTGTGTAAGAAAACATAGCTTGTTTGAAAGATGACAGGAAAGATAAAGAGCGCAATATTTGAATGCAAAAAGGTCCATTGATTTATTGAATGTGAATATGCTTATGAAAATGACAAAACCCTTAAAAAAATTTAATACATTAAAATAAGCAATAACAATTACTCCTGACTAAAGGAAATCGGGATAGTGTCTTCAGCCTTCCAATTGTCGAGTCCGTCACCAATTATTGGGAAAATCCAGCTATCCAAGTCACAATCGTTTTCAGCATCTTCTACAGCATTAACAGTCTTGTCATGATTAGGCAGAGGAGCAGTGATGACATTAGGAGTCTCCGGAGGATCAAAATCAATCTCTCCAGCATCGATCATATCCTGAATCTTATGCTTGAACAACCAACAATCGTTTGTATCATGCCCAGGGCTATCGGAGTGATATGCACACCTGAAATTGGGATTATAATAAGGAAAAGTAGTGTTGGGATTTGCAGGAGGATCTCTGAGGGTAATTAAATTTGCTTTTAGCA
Source organism: Lathyrus oleraceus (assembly GCF_024323335.1). Classification (NCBI taxonomy): domain Eukaryota; kingdom Viridiplantae; phylum Streptophyta; class Magnoliopsida; order Fabales; family Fabaceae; genus Lathyrus; species Lathyrus oleraceus. The sequence goes on from NC_066585.1 coordinate 216,681,348, forward strand.
TACCCTACAGTGCTTGTGCTAAAGTCATATTGATCTTCGTAAACTGTCTTCTCGGCCTGTCTTGTCTGTGTTGGAAGTTTTGAGATGGCGGTGCTGCAATCGTAACTGCTCCAATAGTATGGTCACGATTTTTCTTGTTATGACCCCTTTGACCGTACACAGCATTTGATTCATTCTTCCCCTGATAGGACTTTTTGGTGCTTGCAGAGGTAGCCGCCTGTATCTTTCCATTTCGAATGCCGCTTTCAACACGTTCACCTGTTAATATAAGTTCAGTGAAACCCGATGAGGAACTTCCCAATAGATGGCTGTAGAATGGGCCAGTCAGGGTACCCATGAACATGTCCACTAATTCTCGATCAGTCATAGGGGGTTTGACTCTGCCAGCCAAATCTCTCCATTTTTGAGCATATTCTTTGAAGCTTTCTTTAGATCCCATAGTCATATTCTGCAACTGTAGCCGAGTAGGCGCTAATTCGGAATTATACTGGTAATGCTTGTAGAAAGTTGTCGCTAAATCAGTCTAGGTGTGGATGTTAGAGCTCTCGAGCTGATAATACCACTCTAACTGTGTGCCAGACAGACTCTCTTGGAAGAAATGGATCCATAGCTTCCTATCAGTGGTATACGGCTGGATCTTTCTCACATAAGCTCTCAGATGCATCTGAGGACAAGACGCACCGTTATACTTAGTGAAAGTGGGGACCTTGAATTTGCGGGGAATGACCACATCAGAGACCAGACCTAAGCTTTCGAAGTCCAGACCGGGCGCCTTCTGACCCTCCATAGCTAGCATGCGTTCTTCCAGCAACTTATACTTATCATCTTTTGGGGAGTACTGTTCATTTTCATAATCTTCATCGTCGTCCTCAGGGTTGAAGGGATCGGCATTCTCATCTTCCGAATCATTTTCTGTCTCCTCTCCTTGATCCTTCGGAACTCTAATCTTGACTCCTGCAGCCTGTCCTTTAAGCCTTCTTCCCGGGTTAATGTAACTCACAGGTTTCTTGTCTTTTTTCTTCTCGAGCAAGAGAGCCTTCAGTTCCTCCTGCCCCTTGGATAAGTTCAAGATCATCTCCTGGAATTGAGCATTTTGAGCCTGGAGATCTTTGACAGTTTGTTCGAGGGCTATTTTTCTGTTTGCAATAGGAAGACCGTGAGGACATTGATTCTTTAGAATACCTGTTATGCAATGTTATGTTATGCTATGCAATGTATGAAATGTTTTCAAGGACTTTTGGATTTTAACTTTGCGTAAACCACCAAAAGAGGGAAACTTTTATTAATAATTTCTTTAATCAATGTTCGTTACAAAAAATAATAAAAATACAATGAAAGCTCAAGTCTCCCAGGGACGACTCCTTTTTGGGCGAAGATATGCATTGAGTCTTCGTTCCTCATTAAGCTGGCTGGTGAGCTCTAATACTTTCTTCCTTTCTGCACCGAACTGAGCTTCAAAAGTATCCCTTTCCTCTCTCAACTGGATCCAGGATCTCTTCAATTCTTCAACATTGGTAGGCATATCTGGATAAGGAATGATCTGAGGAGTACCTCCTTCAACTCCTGGTTCAACAATCAGAGGTCCGATTACAAGATATGGCATGGCAAGTTCACGAGCTCTTGCGCGTACCCATCTGAGATAAGGTTCCATAGGAATAGAGTTTTTCTGTCCTAAAGTGCTTCTTTTCACCATGCCCCAAGCTCGTACAAATCTTTGACGAAGACCTTGGGAATCGTTGTCATAGTCAAACACAGTGCCTTGGATAATTATTTCATGTGGACCATATCTTCGAGCACAACCGAACTGACGTAGGGCTAGAGCAGGATTATAAGTAATACCTCCCCTCATCCCCAAGAGTGGTACGTTAGAGAACTCTCCACAACGGTCAATGATGATAACATTTTCTTTGGGTTTGGGGCACCAATGGATGTCTGAATGGGAGAGCGACATTATCCTTTGAGACCATTTCAAATTTTGCTCATTCTTCAAGACTGATTGAGGAAGGTGCGAAATAAACCACCTAGATAATAAAGGTACGCAGCACATGAGAGTCCCTTGCCTTTTCATAGTACGGGTGTGAAGGGAATGCAAAATGTCTCCAAGCAAGGTAGGCACAGGGTTATGAGTGAGAAATATCCTAACAGAATTCATGTCTATGAATTGATCCGAGTTAGGAAATAGCACCAAACCATAGATTAGTAGTGCTAGAACATCTTCGAAAGCATGGACATTCATAACTTTTAGGAATTCTCGGGCCTTATTTATCAGAAATTAGAAAGTAAACCCTTAACTCCACTTCTTGTTACCCAATTAGTTTCAATGTCGGACTTTGTCATGTGTAAAGCCACGGCAACTTCTTCAGACTTCGGAATCTTTTCTAAACCACTGAAAGGTGTTTGATCAAGGATAGGTATCCCAAGCAGCCTGGAGAATTCTTCTAATGTGGGTACCAACTGATAATCTGGGAAGGTGAAGCAATGATGTTTAGGATAGAACTCTCATCATATCTTCTTTGAAACCGGTGGTAACTAAATTGAGGAGGGAACCATGTTTCTTGATGAACTGAGCATGATCGGGCAGCTCTGACACTAAATTCTTGAGTTGAGGAGAGATCGCTACAAGATTGATCCAGATGGTCTTCCTGGAAGCCATAGCCTGTTTGCAATGCAAAGTTAAATCCCTAAGTCCTTGAAATGGTTAGTACAATGCCATGATGTCATGATGTTATGATGTTATGATGTTAAGTAAGTAACAAACACAAACAGGTCACACCGCAATCATTCATAGGTTTTAAGGCTTGCATGAGTTCCATAGGTAAGTACCCTCCCCACTGAAGTTTGGTTGGTTCCACCTGTCCTAGAATAGTAACCGGGTTCTAGAAGGATCTCAAATCATCGACCTTTCCTTAAGTCCACTTCAGTGCAACACCAAGCGGCTGACCAAAATTTCCCTAAAGTCCAATCTCAAAGAGTGTAGTATCGAGTCTCAACCAACCCCAGTCGGAACCGAAGTCAGTTATCTCACTACTTTCTAATGGCTAGGATGAGTCAATTAGGGTTCTAAAGGTCTGGTTAACGCTTTGATGACACCACGCGGACGCCAAATTTTTCCTCAAGTAAACATGAGGAACATCAGGACATCCAAAGTGTCACATTAACCGTAGCCATCATTTTAACCATTCCAGTATACGCCGGATAGTCGCGATGATCTCTTGCTACTTACCTAAGGTACACTAGATCCGGGTGTAGGATCTTTCACTCAAGCATAAAATACCCAAGCAATCCCTTAAAAGTCAATCAGATAATTCAAATAAGTGATCTTGTTTTTTAAGGCAACCTCTCTTTTTAAGGCTCCCCAACAGAGTCGCCAGTTCTGTCATACGGTGAACTGACTTTGGTGTTTTTGATTTGGAAAGCAAATGTCGCGGATAGCAAGAGTCACCACCGACTTTTCTTTTATCCAATAAGGAAAGGCGGAAAAGAACAGGAAAGACCTTGATTAGATTTTGGATTCGGGAGGTACATTATACAAAGGGAAGGTGTTAGCACCCTTTGTATCCATGGTTATCCATGGGCTCTTAATTGCTTGATCACTTATGTTTTTCTTGTCCGAAAAAAGTGTTTGAGAACGGTTTAATGTTTTAAAAAGAGAGTTTAACTTTGTAATGATTCTTGTACGAATGTATACAAGTATTTATCTCGTTTAATTTTGAAAGTTGTTTAGAAAAATATAACTTGGCAATGATTCTAGCACGAATGTATACCAAGTGGTGATTTTCTAATAGATGTTTTGCAAAGTGTGAGGTGTGAAAATTATTTTAAGTTGTGAGTCAGCATTTAAGACTTATACCTACCCAAGGTCTTTACGGTTATTTCCTATCCTTATGAAGGTAAAACTGTCCTTACTATTGAGAAGTAAGTAGTCTTGTCTTTTGGAGGTAAGGGACATCGTAGGGTCATCGATTGGTCATTGAAGGTAACATTTGTAAGGATACCTTAGCATTCGAAGGGACGATCATCATTTAACCGTAGGCTACAACGACGGGCCATCGAGGGACAAAATCATATATTCGCACGCAACATTCGAGGGACTATGATTTATCTTATAGTGACATGATGATTTAATCGAAGGGTCTTTGCTAAGTGTATCCCCACATTCGCGGGACATGACCGTAATACCATAAGGCAACAAAGAGAGGGCCAAGATCATATATTCAAAGGCAACATTTGTAATCAGTTAGGTAATTAGGATGAATCTCCACGAGGGTATCCCACAAATAAAGTGGAATACCTAGCAAGCTACTTTCTTCGGGAATATGTGAGTCCTCACAAAATTCAACAAACAGGTCAGAATACCAAATGGGGTGCAATTAATAGTTGCACCGAACAAAGGAATCGCAGCAGTAATAATGTCAGGCAAATGATACACAACTATGATAAGACATGTCAGATAAAACACAGAACAGAACAGAAAAAAATCAGCGACTGTCATGTTCGCTACTGCCTCGCCTAGCGAAGGCTTGGCGAACACTCGCTACATGTTCGCTTAGCGATGTGCTAGCGAACGGCTGCGGGTTTTGATTTTAATAACAGTACGATTTTAGCAAGCTCCAAACCCTATGGCATCCATTACAGAAATTACATGGTTAAACATTCAAGACATCCATGCATACTTAGATCCACATGCAAAACCTAAGATATATTTATAAATTCAATCATTATGTCACATGTAAATTGGGAGCATAAAGCGGTAGTGGTAGTGCAAACCTGTTTGTAATTGAATTGCAACGTTGAATTGGCAGATCACTCTTAGGGTTGGTGCCGGATTGAGTTGGGCGGAGGTAACCTTTGTGCAGATGAGTTTCCTTCAGGGTTTCCTTTAGGGTTGCTCTGAATTCTCTTGGTTAGCCTCCAGCGTTTTCTGTCTGTGTGGGTTTGTGTTTCTCCCTCTTTCTTCCGTCCCCTCTGTCTATCTGTCTGTCCCCCTTTTTCTGAATGAGGTCTTGGTATTTATAATAGTTTTTGTGACCTAATGGGCTCAGAATGAAGCCCAAAATTTCTGGTATTCGCAAGCTTCGCTAGGCGAGTGGTGCAGCGAAGAGTTCGCTAGGCGAAGGATTTTGCTCGCCTAGCGAGCAAGCCAGTTTAAGTCATTTTCTGGATTTGGCCACTTGTGTGCTGGGTCTTTGTTCCTTTAAGATCAATGTCTTGAAAAATGAGTTGGAGTGCCTTGAAAAATGTCTTGCAAGATTAACGGGCAAATTTTGGGGTATGACACTTGGCACACCATAATGACATATAATCTAATTCTTGATAAACCTTACAACAACTTGCTTGGTTACATTTGCATACGATGCCGCTTCAACCCATTTTGTGAAGTAGTCAATTGCCACCAAAATGAAACGATGTCCATTTGAAGCTTTGGGCTCAATCATCCCAATCATATTAATTCCCCAAATGGAGAAGGGCCATGGGGAAGAGATAACATTCAATAGTGTAAGAGGAACATGAATCTTATCAGCATAAATTTGACACTTGTGGCATTTCTTTACAAATTTGCAACAGTCAGATTCCATTGTCAGCCAATAATAACCTGCTCGCGACATCTTCTTTGCCATTGCATGTCCATTGGAATGAGTACCAAAGGAACCTTCATGCACTTCAGCCATCAACAAGTCTGATTCGTGTCTATCCCCGCATCTGAGCAAAACCATGTCGAAGTTTCTCTTGTATAGTATATCACCACTCAAGTAGAAATTATAGGCTAATCTTCTCAAAGTCTTCTTATCTTTCAAAGATGCCCCAGGCGGGTAAATCTGACTTTGGAGGAAACATTTTATATCAAAGTACCACAACTTCTCGTCTTTGATCTCTTCAACAGAAAACACATGAGCAGGCCTATCAAGACGCATCATAGATAAATTGGGAACTTCATTCTAATACTTCACTACGATCATCGATGCCAACATTGCAAGAGCATCTGCCATCCGGTTTTCATCTCGAGGGATATGATGAAATTCAACTTTTGTAAAGAAATTTGAAATCCTCCTCGCATAATCTCTATATGGTATCAAACTGGGTTGATGTGTCTCCCATTCTCCTTTGATCTGATTCACAACCAAAGCTGAATCATCGAAGACATCCAAATACTTGATTCTGAGATTCATGGCCTCTTCAAGCCCCATAATACAAGCTTCATATTTTGCCATGTTGTTTATACACTTGAAAGTCAATCTAGATGTAAATGGTAGATGCGTGCCTTGAGGAGTAATAATCACTTCCCCGACGCCATTTCCATATTGATTAACAGCTCCATCAAATACCATGCCCCAATAGGAACCAGGTTCTGGTCCTTCTTCAAGCAATGGTTCATCACAATCCTTCATTTTCAAGTACAAAATCTCTTCATCAGGAAAGTCATACTGCACTGACTAATAATCTTCAATCGGTTGGTGAGCCAAATGGTCAGCCAAGATACTACCCTTGATTGCTTTCTGAGATCGGTATTCGATATCCTACTTTGATAACAACATCTGCCCGATTCAACATATACTGACGCAGACGCTTAGCAGGCTTCTCAAATATATACTTGAACGGATCAATTTTGGATATCAACCAAGTGGTATGATTCAACATATACTGACGCAGACGCTTAGCAGCCCAAGCCAATGCGTAACAAGTTTTCTCAAGTATAGAATACCGAGTCTCACAGTCGGTGAACTTCTTATTGAGGTAGTAAATTGCAAATTCTTTCTTTCCAGTCTCATCTTGCTGACCTAGAACACAACCCATACTATCTTCTAGCACATTCAAATACATGATAAACGGCCTTCCTTCAACAGGTGGAGACAAAATCGGAGGTTCAAGCAAATATTCCTTGATACTGTCAAAAGCTTTCTGGCAGTCTTCGGTCTAATCACAAGAATGATCTTTTCGAAGAAGCTTGAATATAGGCGCACATGTGGCAGTCATGTGGGAAATAAATCTGGAAATATAATTCAAGCGGCCGAGAAAACCACTGACTTGCTTCTCAGTTTTGGGCGCAGGCATCTCTTGTATTGCTTTGACCTTGGCAGGATCAACCTCAATACCCTTCTCGCTAACAATAAAGCCCAACAACTTACCAGAACGAACACCAAAAGTACACTTATTGGGATTCAAGTGGAGTTTATACTTCCTCAAACGCCGGAATAGCTTCAACAAATGCTCAACATGTTCCTCTTCATCAATCGATTTAGCAATCATGTCATCGACATAAACTTCTATCTCTTTATGCATCATATCATTAAAAAGAGTAGTCACTGCTCTTTGGTAAGTTGCACCAGCATTCTTCAAACTGAAAGGCATCACTCTATAACAGAATGTTCCCTAGGGTGTAATGAATGTGTTCTTCTCCATATCTTCGGGTGCCATCTTGATCTAGTTATATCCGGAAAATCCATCCATAAGTGAGAAGACTTTGAATTTAGCAGTATTGTCTACCAACATATCAATGTGTGGTAGAGGGAAATCATCTTTCGGACTGGCTTTATTCAAATCTCTATTGTCAACGCACATGCAGACTTTTCCATCTTTCTTCAGCATTGGCACAATATTGGCCACCCACTGCGGATACTCAACGGTTACAAGGAAACCGACATCAATCTGCTTATGCACTTCCTCTTTGATCTTCACAGCCATGTCAGGATGAGTTCTTCTCAATTTCTGCTTGACTGACGGGTATTCTAGCTTCAACGATAATCTATGCTCCACAATCTCAGAATCCAACCCAGGCATGTCTTGATAGGACCAAGCAAACACATCTGAATACTCTCGAAGAAGATCAATCAACCCCTTCTTGACATCTGGACACAGTCGAGACCCAATCTTGACTTCCTTCACATCATCCTCGGAACCCAAATTGACTAACTCGACTTGCTCTTCGAACGGCTGAATGGTCTTTTCATCTTGCTCAAGAAGACAAGATAATTCATCACCCACTTCTACATCACTTTCCTCCTCGGCTTTAAACACAGGGAATTCAAAATTTGGAAAAGGAGAAGGATCATTGTATTCAATGGGGTTAGGAACCAACCTGCATAATGATTCGATATTTTGATTTTAAAGAAGTGAATTTGTGACCAAATATTATGCAGATGGACAATTATATTGTTTATTTATGTTTTTTGTGATTACCATTTTCAGAATAAAGCAAAAAGTAAAAACAAACATTATAGATGTGGATGAATAGAATTAATTTTATTGATGATCAATTTGAAAATGCCCAAACAATGTTCACTTCTCCCTTAGGTATAGGAGAAAGATTTTAAAAATATATAAAAGAAATTACTTAGATCGATGCAAAATAACAGGAATATCAACACCAGTCCAATTGTTGCAAGCCTTTCCATGCGTCACAAAATTGGTGCAGTCTTCTTCTTCGTCATCCTCTAGCACAACAGCTAAATGTTATTCATTTCCATGAATGAACCCTCTGATACGGAAGCTGAGTTGCATATCTTCAGATCTTGCAATTGATGGGCCTTTCTAGAACCCTAAACCAGTTCTGCCCTTGTTGTCGGAGACCTCTATCCCACTGATCAACAGTACCTTCCTCAACAATCTTCTAGGCATCTTTTAATGAGGACATAGGTGCCCCAACTCTCTTTTCAGCAGCAATAGATAAGGCTTGGAACGGAGTTCCAACCTCATCCTCAACCTCAACATAAGAGAAAGATGACAAATGGCTAACCAATAACGCATTCTCTCCACCAACAATCACCAGCTTTCCATTCTTCATAAATGTCAATTTCTGGTGCAACATGAAAGTACAACTCCCGCCTCATGGATCCATGCCCTTCCCAATAAGCAACTGTAGGCCGGGTTGATATCCATTACTTGAAAAGTAATCTGAAAATCACTCTAACGTATCTTGACTGGAAGGTCCACTTCACCAATTTCTGTCTTGCGCGAACCATCGAAAGCCTTGACAATTACACCACTATACCTCATGGGTGCTCCTTGGTAATATAGCTTCGACAAAGTTGACTTAGAAAGCATATTTAGTGACGACCCAGTGTCAACAAGCACGTTTGACAAAGCATCTTCCTTGCAGTTCATGGAAATATGCAAAGCCAGATTATGGTTTCTGCCCTCCTCAGGGAGTTCTTCGTCGCAAAAGCTCATATTGTTGCAATAAGTGATGTTAGCCACAATATGATAGAATTGATCCATTGTAACATCATGTTCTACAAAAGATTGCTCTAGAACTCTCTGTAGTGCTTCTCTGTGCGCTTCGGAATTCAAGAGCAGAGACAACACTGAAATTTTTGAGGGGGTCTGAAGCAGCTGCTCAACCACATTGAACTCGCTCCTTTTGATTAGTCAGAGTACCTCATCATCATCATTGGTTTTCAAATTGCTGGATTCACCAGACTTATCTTTTGAACAACCAACTGGGTCTATACTAGGCACCTCCACTTTCTTACCAACAATTGTTTCCTCTTTATCCTTTGGGAACACCGACCTAAACACTCAACCACTACGGGTCACCTTTGTAACACCAACAATGCTCACCACTGAACTAGTCGTAGGTAACGGGACCTCTTGACCATCCTTCATAATTATAGCATTATACTGATATGGCACAACTTTATTAGATGAATACGGGATTGGGCCTGCTAACCGTATTACCAACGGTGATAGTGATCTTTGACTATTGCTATTACTGGAGTCATATTGGATTACCAACCGCTCATGTTGCTTGAAAACGGGCACTATGACATTTACGTCGTCATCTACATGATGGGATTGAACAATTTGGATCATGCCTTCATCCATCAGTTTTTGGATGTCCCTTTTCACAACTTCACAACCCCTCGGGTTAACACTACAAACAGCACAACCATCATGGTCGTGCTCACATTCACTTACCAAACAAACATCCTTATGCATCTGCACTAAGGACCTCCTGATAAAACGCACATCAAAAACTTTGAATTCTCCAGGACAACCGTCCACCATATTCACAGAAGAGTTCCCATGAGCGGGCAAAGGGTTCGCTTTCACATTTGGCGCGCGGTCCTCGAAGGACACCATGCCACTCTTCATCAATTTTTGAACCTCATACTTCAATGGATAACAATTTTCAATGTCGTGTCAGGGTTCTCCTTGGTGAAAAGCACAACAGAGCTCAAGTTTATACCACCAAGGAAGTGGTTCTGGAATCTGGGGTGGGTTTCTCGGTTGAATTAAGTTCTTGAGAACCAAGGACGGATACAACTCTGCATATGACATAGGAATCGGGTCAAAAGAGACCTTCTTCCTCTTAAAGTTTCGTTGATGATGATTGTCGTTGGTATTGTTGTTGTTGTAGGTGTTTGTTCGTTGTTGCGGTTGTTGTTGTTAACGTTGTTGTTGTTGAACTGGTGTTGCTTGTTGATTAGAAAATACCGGAATTACCAAGGATACTTGATGATGATGATGTTCACGGGATGTTGGATTTCTTCTGATCTGAGGCCTCCTCTGCCTCCCATTGCTAATTGCATTCGTCTCATTATCTTTCTTCTTACCAAAATTGCTAACATACCTCTTGCTTGTTGACGCCTCATCTCTTGACAAACGTCCCTCACAGACTCCTTCCTCAAGCCTCATCCCAATGTTTACCATTTCGGTAAAGTCACTGGGGGCACTAGCAATCATTCGTTCATAGTAAAATAAACTCAGAGTTTTCAAGAAGATCTTTGTCATCTCTTTTTCCTCCAAAGGAGGAGTGATCTGGGCAGCCAATTCCCTCCATCTTTGCGCGTACTCTTTAAATGTCTCTTTGTCCTTCTGAGACATAGACCTCAGCTGGTCTCTATCTGGCGCCATATCCACGTTATACTTATATTGCTTGACAAAAGCCTCCCCCAAGTCATTGAAGGTGCGAATGTTGGCACTGTCCAATCCCATATACCAACGAAGCGCAGCGTCGGTCAGACTATCTTGGAAGTAGTTGATAAGTAATTGATCATTGTCGGTCTGAGTAGACATCTTGTGGGCATACATTACAAGATGACTGAGCGCAAAAGATTTCCCCTTATACTTTTCAAAGTCATGCACTTTGAACTTCACCGGGATCTTGACGTTGGGCACTAAGCACAACTCAGCAGCATTCTTCCCAAACAGGTCCTTACCTCTCAGCGTCTTCAATTCCTTGCGCAACTCAAGAAACTGATCTTTCATTTCATCCATCTTCTCATAAACATTCGGACCCTCAGACGACTCAAAATGATAGATGGTATCCTCTACGCGAGGCAAAGTGTGCACAACGGGAGGTGGCACAGACATGACCGGGCTAGATGTCGGCATGGAAGCAAAGGTAGGCGCAAAGCCTTTGGGCACAAAGTTGGGCAACATTCCCCATGGGAATCCGGAAGGAATATTTGGTGTGAAGTGGGCGGTAGCAACAGGCATGGTAGAGGTAGTCACCTCTGAAGTAATAGTCCTCGCGGGAGGAGTTGCAGGTGTTGGAGAAGATTGACTATGAGCGGCAAGAACTGACTCCACCATGGCAGTCAGGCGGGAGATCTCGTCCTTCATCTCTCTATTCTCTTGCTGTATGTGCTCCATGATTCTCAGATGATTGGCTCGGGTATTGTATCGGTGAGTCAACTTGGCTAAAGCACAGGAGAAACACCAATCAGACATCTGGCGAAAACCTGTTTATGCAAATGATGCATGAAATGCAATGCTTGATTATTTTTATCTTCAAGGAACTTACTATATCATTTGCAAATATATATATTTAAATGGCAATTGCAACAATTTGATATGACCAAAAATCTCTTTTTATTTATATAAATTGGAAGGATTACACTGAGTACAATTTCAGAAACCAAATGAAAAATACAAGAGAAAAGGAGACTGGTCATCCTAAAGATCCCTAACAACAATGTCAGAAGATCTGGTTGTAGGCGCGTACTTCCTTCGAATGCGACGGATCTCGATCTCAAAAAAAGCCTTAAACTGAGTCTTCTCGAGGACAAGCTGATCAACAATCTTCTTCCAAGCAACGGAAGGCTGAGGCATGCTAGAAGATGAAACCTCGGGCTCTCTCGGTCTCTTCGTCACTCGATCTTCAAGTAACTTAATAAGTGCATCTTTGTCCTTAGACTCCAACTACAACTCTTCATGCTTCTTGCTCAAAGCACGGAAACACTCTTCCCACATATCCTTCTCTTGCTTCATCTTGGCGAGCGCGTCTTCCAACTCCTCTACATCTTGGTTAGGGAGAGTTAATGGCTCAATCACAACCATAGACATAGGTCTTTCACAATAATAAGGCATATTCAACTCCATAGCTCTCTTCTTCACCCAAAGAGTGTAAGCTTCCAAAGCTACACAATTGCGCGGACCAAGCTCGGATCTTCCTTTCCTATGCACATTATGCCAAGCATGCACAATCTTCTGCTTCAAATTTTGGATATCTTTACCCTCTTGATAGAAAAGACCTTCTAACAACATGTTATTAGGTTTGTCTCTCAAGGGGAACCCAAGTTGACGACGAGCCAAAGCAGAGTTGTAGTTAATTCCTCCTTGTGTACCAATGAGAGGCACATTAGAGAATTCACCACAACTATCAATAATCTCCAAATTGCTCAAAGACGGATCATACCAAACTATATCATCATTAGTTAGAGACATAAGTCTCTGAGACCACCTTAGACATTGTTTGTTCTCCACAAAAGCAGGCGTCTGAGGCAAGTGCGAAATAAACCACTTGTATAGAAGAGGGATACAACAGACAATTGTTCGACCACTTTTAGAATTCCTTAGATCCAAAGAGAAATACATATCACCCAATAAAGTAGGCACATGATTCCCAATCAAGAAAATTCTAATGGCGTTAACATCAACAAAACCATCAATGTTAGGGAACAAAGCTAATCCATAAATGAGAAACACAAAGATAGCTTCAAAAGCATCCGCACTACCGGCTTGAGCAAAAGCAGTAGCTTCCTTGATGAGGAAATCAAATGGCAATCCAAATAACCCTCCCTTCTTCACCCAATGAGCCTTTATCTCAGACTTCTTCAAGTGAAGAGCTTCAGCAATAATACTAGATCGGGAATATCCTCCAATCCACTAAAAGGCACTCTACTAGAAATAGGTATCCCCAAAACATGAGAATACTCCTCCAAGGTAGGCATAAGCTAATAATCTGGGAAAGTGAAACAACGGTAGAGAGGATCATAAAACTGCACTAGCACACTCAAGAGTCCTTCAACCATATCAGGAGACAAGATAGACAGAAGCTTCCCATGATGTTGTTTAAAGTCCAAGGGATCTAATACAAAATATGCTAGCTTCCTTAACTCTTTCAAGCCGGGACATCTGAAACTGTACTTCTTAGTGTTCCTTTGTCCACAATCCATGGTCTGAAAATATTTTCAAATAATACCTCAGTTCCTTGAAATTTTCGTGTGATGAATGTTATGATACGCATGAATGCATGAATGCAACAATCACAAATAAGGGATCACACACAAGGCAAACAAACAAAGGTCAAGGGATGAATCAAGTCTTTGTCAAGATCAATCATCCATTTTGGTGGATTATGGTTTACACCTTATCAACATCCAAGTTCCATTGATATTGACAAGACTTGATTGGATCAACCAAGAATCAAGGGTTCATTGTGAGTCACGAGCATGAAGTCTAGGTAAGAACCATCCCAAAGGAGTGAACTATGGATAAAACTTGTAGATCATGTTCTAAAAAGTTCCCAGAGTCTTAATTCCATCTATCATATATTACAGGTTAAGATGACTGACTCATCGACCTATAATATTCTCAAGAGAAACTCGTCTGAGTGTAGTATCGCGTAACAACTGTTATCAAGTCTACACTTGAACAGTTTCCGCACCATATCCTAAATAGACCAAGAGGGGGTAAATGTTCTACGGTCCTCAGCTTCTCGGACCCAATTAGAGATAGAAATGCCTAACCACAAATACTTGTGTGACATTTCCAAATCCAAAAGAGTCTCCACTGAGCAGATGTGTCTCAAGCCAACTTGTTAAGGACTACTCCACACATGTCAAACATGACTATACCATCCTCTTATCTTAATTGCACTTAAGTTTGGGTTAGAACATATCTCACCACTCAGAGATCACCAAGCACAACAAGCAAATTATATCACGCATACATATATACAAACATCACATATATACAAATATATACACACACAAAGTAGGCTAAACCCACTGGAAACTACTCCCCGACAGAGTCGCCACTTAATTTTTGTAGCGATAAATTCGTGATCATCGAGCTATGGATAAGCTAAAGATCAAATAAAAAGAGTCGCCACCGCGCTTTTATTTTTTCCAAGGGAAAAGGGAAAAAGTACGAACAAAACCCGAAAGTAAGAAGTTTTCAAATCAAAACTAATAAAAAGTCAGAGATTACAGGTAATGGGGTTGGTTACACAGAGGGAAGGTGTTAGCATCCAAAGTGTGCTAGGTACTCATAGGGAGCCCTTTTTGTGTGCATATGTATTTGGTACAAAGTGATGTTTACAAACAAATAAAATGGGGGGATGAGAAAAGAATTCATTAATTATATTTTTGCGTTTGACAAGACCTTCGGTCTTGTGCCTACGTACCAACATAAAAATGAGGGATCAAAACCTCGTAGTTCATGATACAAATTTCAAAATGGATGCATTGCTTTTAACAAAAATTAAGTTTGAAAGGCACAAAGGTCTAAAAATGGTTTGAATGAGTTAGTTCTTTCTGGATTTTTGAAAATTTAAGTCAAGTATCGTTAAGTTTATTTACAAGTTTGATTTAAGAAAAGAAGTTTGAAAATGCAATGGCATAAGGCCAAAGTTTCTATCCTTTTTTGCAGAAGTGGTCAAAGTTTAGAACAAAGTAAGTTCAATCAAAGAAGAATTTGAAAAAGAGAGGGAGAGATTTTGAAATTAAAGAAATAGGGAGAAGATGAAGAGACTATCCTATGTACAAAATTAAAAGTTTAGAGTTGAAAAGATCTGACCAAATGGGTAGCAATCCAATAGACAAAAATGTCAATAGAAACCCAGAATTCCCTTAGACTTTTAAAATCAAGCAACACACAAATGCACAATTATATTATCTTGAAGAGCAAGGCATCAAATAAAGATGTCCACATCCAAGCTTATCCATTCCATGATCTTCCTCAAGGTAGCCCATGTATCAGATGAATTTCACAAGTCATGGGTTCAAAATAACAGCTTCACAATGGTCATGTTGCAGATGAACTTAGAGAGATCTTGAATGATGTATCAGATGAAGTTTCAAATTTGCAAGCACTTGGTTTCTCAATAAGTTGGCATTGACCAAGTCCTTTAGCATAGGAATGTTGTCTAAATTCTAAGTCCATTTGTCCAATATCAAGCCAACAGTCCAGACAATTTTTTTAAGGTTTTTGTTGTTATTATATACATTAATGGTCAAAGACCACACAAATAAACAAAGTATGCACAAACAAAATATATCACACAATATGGTCCAAGTGGACAAAGTGAAAATTGCATTAACATAAACAATTAGAATGATATGAACAATGGCAAATGTATAAAAGCTAGAATTAAATGGCATTAAAGTAAAGGGCTTGAAATTAAAAGTCAGTAGTTAATAGGTTAGAAGTTATTATTGTTTTGCTTTTGCTTTTCATTTTAAGACATTCTTTGGAGAACACTCAACCCACTTATCACAAGCATGGATCCTTGAACCAAGACATCTTCCAAAGGAAGGAAAAAAGGCCAAGTTTCCACACAATACCATGAAAAAGGGGAGACTTACAATCTCACTAACTAGAATGCTTATGCCTTTTGTGTCACAAATTTATTGCTATGTTAAGCAATCGTAATTGGACTTATGTAGAAGTCACAACTATTTGAGGTCGGACAATAGAATTTTGGTGTTAATGCATGTTAGAGACATAGCATAATAGACTATGCTCATGAAACATACCACACACAAAATGAATATGCAAATGGTGTGGCCTAATCTCATCCATACTCATGTTAATTTTTCAATCAACTAGCCTTAGGATTTTGAGATATCATAGACCAAATGGAATGAATGAATGAAGAAGGGGAATAAGATGAAGTCGGAGGGGAATGGATCAAAACACAAATTGGTCAAAGGAGGACTTTTACCAAATTAATATCATCCATTCATTTTGGATGATGGAATGTACATTCCATCAATCCCCTAAATCCAATGATATTAACTCAACAAAGTCAAATCAACCTTGACCAAGGCCCAACAAGAATAGTCAAACACAAACAAGTCATCACAAGTGGTCAACAAATTATTTGGCATTTACTCAAATTAAAAATTCTAAAATAAGGCATTTAAATTAAATATGGTTTGTCCAATTCCTAAAACCTCATCAAAACACCAAAGAAATGACCATGAGATTTATCATAGGTCAAACAAGGTCAAAGGACCTTGGAGAAAAATTTTCATAATTTTTGGACATTTAAAAGTATTTTTAAACAATTAAAAACAAATTAAAAATCAATTAAATCATGAAAAACATTAATAATGATCCAAAAAATAATTTTAATTCAGAATATGAAAGAGGAAATTATTTGAAATTTTTTGGCGAAACTCTTTTTTTTTTATCAATATTAAAATTAATATGAATTAATGAAAATAAAAGGATTAAAATGAAAATTAAATGATCAGAAAAAACGTGGACCACTTGATCTCCCTCATTAATTGAGGTGGCAGATCAAGTGGTCACAAGCGCACAATCCACGATACGCCTGAGTCAGCGCACCACAGGAAAAGTAATTCAAACCAACGCACGAGATTATTTCATTTCAAAAGGATCATGTGGCTCTGAACATACCAACTCACCACCGGAGCTACAACTCCGATCTCCTTCTCAGGCGAGCCTTGTCGGACTGGTTCAGTCATAACCATCACCAAAATTAAAAAGAAGGACATGATTTCAAAGTAAAAATGGCATTGAGAAAGAATATGACCTTAATTTATCCTAACTCCAAGTATATTGGGAGATACATGGAGTTGAAATTTGAGGTACATGAACTGAGTTTCTTCGATTTGGCCTCAAAGCAACTCAATCTTCTTACCTACATTGGTAGGACTTTAGACAACCAAGGAATCAAGAGAATTGAGCAAGATTGAGAGAGAATCGAAGAGATTAAAATTTATGGAAAATACCTTCAATGTAGGTCTGGATTCAGCTGTTCTTGCCTTGGCTCGTGCTTGATCTCACTCCAAATGCTTGCAGAAAAAGAATTGAATGCTTAAAAGGTCTTGGATCCCTGGAGTTTTGAATCTCAAAACAGTGAGAATTCAAACTCAATTTCAAGTGAAATTCTCAGGATTATCCTTTGGAATGTGAGGGCTAGAGGTTGGGGATCAAAGCTGGCATGCATGTGTGTGAAATTCTGAGCATATGGAGCTCTATTTATAGCCAATTCAATTGATATTTGCACACTTGAAGTGAACTTCCAAAATTAGCAATGTGTGATGCATGAGTACATGGGCGTGTGCAGGCCCATGAAATCACTCCATCTGATCCATAATTGAGTGTAAGCAAGGTTGAAGTCATGTTGGAATGCTAGGCAATTGTGCATGGATGTTTGAAGTTCAATCTTGCCAAATGATGATACCATGTTCAAGCCATGCGCAGCCTATTCATTTCTTGTCCAAAATGGATGAACTTGGACTTTTTTGAAAGGTTAGATCAAGAGGAACAAATTTCATGTTCAACACTTTTCCATTTGGATCTTGGAACTTGAAGAATTTTGAGGTGGGAGCTTGGAAATTTTAACATATTGAAAATATTTCTAAGTGTCAAGGCATATGTCTCAATATTCCACCTTGCTTAACTTTTTAGGTGAACTTCAAATGAGAAAAGTGTCTTCATCAATGTTGTAGCTCTTTCAAATACCTTAAAAATGGTCACCAATTTCATATCATTTGGATTTGAAATGATAGAGTTATGCATTTTTGAAGTTTGGAAAAATCACTTGATCAATGGTATAGGTCAAAAGTGACCTATAATGTAACCTCATATCACATGCTCATAGAAGTTGAATTAGCTCTCACTCCAAACATAAACGTTGAAGTAGACATCTTGAATTTGATTTTGCAACTTGGAAAGCTTTCATATCATAACAATTGATCAAGTTATGGCCTTGGGAAGATGACTTTCAAATTAGGGTTTAGACAAAATGACCTATCATGTTTCATCATAGAAAATGATTTTACAAGAAAAACTAGATCTAGGTATCAACATGAAAGTTGTTTGGAATTTCACTTAGAGTAAGTTTTCTCTTGGAATAATTTTCATATGGTGAAAATTATAGGAGATAGGGTCTAGGGAGACCCAGTTTTGATCAGATGAATTCATCTGGCCAACCACCATCAACCAACTTGCTAATCTTCAATTCTATTGACTTTATAGGCTCATGGTAGATTATATATGCATAAGATGATGAATTTTGAAGTGTCCCTTGAGAAATTTTATCAATTGGTGAGATAGCTTGTTGGAGAAGTTACTCAAGATACCCAGTCAAACTAGGGTTTCCAAGGCAAATCACCCTCAAACTCTTGAAGAAAACTTAATCAATATAACATGTAGAAATCATTGGGACTCATATATGATGCCCATAACCATTCTTGAATGAATTATTGGTTGTGCTCTTTGTCATGAGGGTCTCAAACCCTAGATGTGAACTTGATAGATCAATGGAGATCATGCCCTACCTACAAAAGAGTTAGGCAAATGCAAAGACATATTTTTTGTATTTTGGTTAGTGCAATGATAAAATACAAGTATGATGCAATCACAAAGTGTTTGGTGACCTCTCCCAAAACAAACCCAATGAAGGAGGGGTAAGGAGGATGCCAAGGTATGATTCCAATGTTAATGCTTATGATGAAATTGCATGTGGGATCTTAGGGTCAAAATTGGGGTCTTACACCTTTCACCAGGGAGCCCCTGGCCACGACATAGAGAACTGCTATCCGATGAAGTATGAAGTGCAAAAGCTTGTGAAAAGTGGGATGGTGTCCTTTGAGGACCGATCGCCTAATGTGAAAGCTAATCTGTTGTCTGGTCATGGTAATACTTCTGTCTACATGGTAGATGGTTGTCCTGGTGAGTACAAAGTTTATGATGTTCGCCATATCAGACAATCTTTGGTGGCAATTCACAAAGATATTTGTTTGGTCAGTAACTATGAGCATGACCATGATGGTTGTATGATATGCAGCGTGAACCCTCAAGGATGTGTTATTGTCAAAAGGGATATTCAGAGGCTGATGGATGAAGGTCTTATCCAAATTTGTCAGTCGAGAGATGTAAATGATGTAAATGTAATTGTGCCAGTGTTCAAGACCCCTGAGCGGTAGTTATTCAATTTGATAGCAGCAACAACAATAATGTTAATAGATCGGTATCACCGTTGGTAATATGGTTAGCAAGCCTTGTTCCATATGCATCCGATAAAGATGTGTCTTATCAGTATAACGCCACAATGGTGGAGAATGGTCAAGAGGTTCCTTTACCAGTTGCAGATTTTGTGGTAAATATTGCTAATATTGCGAAGGTGACTCGTAGTGGTCGTGTGTTCGGTCCGGTTTTTCCAAAGGAGGTAGAAGATGCTACAGTCGGTAAGAAGGCAGAGATCCCAATGGTGAATCCAATTAATGCTCCAGTGTGTCAGTCTGGTGAATCCAACAAACTGAAGGCTAATGATGATGACGAAGTTCAGAAGTTGATAAAAGGAAGTGCGTTTAATATGGTTGAGCAGCTTCTCCAAACCCCGTCAAAGATCTTCATGCTATCCCTATTGATGATTTATGAGGAACATAGAGAGGCGTTGCAGAAGGTGCTCGAGCAGGCTTATGTTGAGCATGATGTGATTGTGGATCAGTTTGACCACATTGTTGCCAATATTACTTCTTGCAATAATTTGATTTGTTGTGATGAAGAGCTTCTTGAGGAAGGCAGAAATCATAATCTGGAACTCCATATTTCAATGAATTACAAGGAGGATGATATGTCCAATGTGTTGGTTGACACTGGGTCATCTTTGAACGTGCTTCCAAAGTCAACTCTATCCAGACTTTCTTATCAAGGCGCCCCAATGAGGTACAGTGGCGTGATTGTCAAAGCGTTTGATGGTTTCCGTAAAACCATCATTGGTGAAGTGGACCTTCTAGTTAAGATAGGTCCGAGTGATTTCAAAATTACTTTTCAAGTGATGGATATCCACCTAGCCTATAGCTTCTTGTTGGGAAGGCCATGGATTCATAAAGCATGAGCAGTGACGTCTACTCTACATCAGAAGCTTAAATTTGTGAAGAACGGAAATCTTGTCGTTGTTGGTGGAGAAAATGCGTTATTAGTGAGCCATATGTCATCCTTTTCTTACGTTGAAGCTGAGGAGGAGGTTGGAACGTTGTTCCAAGGCTTGTCTATTGCTGATGAAGTAAAGAAAATTGGGACACCCATGTCTCCATAAAAGGATGTCCAAAAGGCTATCGAGGCTGGCAACATTGATCAATGGGGCCGTATGGTAAAGATTAATGAGAACAAGAATAGGGCCGAATTGGGATTTAAACCAGGGTCGTTCAACGTCAAGACTGAAGTTATGCAACCGAGTTTCTGTAGGGGGGTTCATTCATGGTAATGATCAACACTCAACTGCTGTTATTAAGGACAGTGACGTTAAAGATGAAGCTTGCGCCAACTTTGTGACGCATGGCCAGACTTGCAACAATTGTGTTGCTATTGACGTTCCTACTGTTATTCATCGCCCTAAGTAATTTGTTTTTCATTTTAAGAAAAATCCTTCTCCTATGCCTAAGGTAGAAGTGAACATTGTTGGGCATTTCAATTAGCATCAATAAAAGACAATTTTATTCATCCACATCTATGATGTTTTATTTTTACTTTTTGCTTTTCTGAAAATGGTAATCACAAAAAACATAAATAAATAATAATATTTCATCTGCAAAATATTTGGTCACAATTCACTTCTCTAAAATCATAATATTAAATCATTATGCAGGTTGGTTTTCAAACCCGTTGAATACAATGATCCTACTCCTTCTCCAAACTTTGATTTTCCTGTGTTCGAGGCTGAGGAAGAAACTGATGATGAAGAAGTATCTGATGAATTATCTCGTTTACTTGAGCATGAGGAAAAAGTCATTCAGCCATTTGAAGAGCAGATTGAACAAGCCAACTTGGGTTCCGAAGATGATTTGAAAGAAGTCAAGATTGGGTCACAACTGTGTCTAGAGGCTAAGAAAGGGTTGATTGATCTTCTTCGAGAATATTCAGATATGTTTACTTGGTCCTATCAAGACATGCCTGGTTTGGATTTTGAGGTTATGGAGCATAGATTGTCGTTGAATCCAGAATACCCGTCGGTCAACCGAAAGTTGAGAATAACTCATCCTGATATGGTAGTTAAGATCAAAGAGGAAGTGCAGAAGCAGATTGATGTTGGTTTTCTTGTTACCTTTGAATATCCGCAGTGGGTGGCCAACTTTGTGCCCGTTCCTAAAAAGGATGGAAAAGTTTGCATGTGTGTTGATTATAGAGATTTGAATAAAGCTAGTACGAAAGATGATTTTCCTCTGCCACACGTTGACATGTCGGTAGACAATACAGCTAAATTCAAAGTCTTTTCGTTTATGGATGGATTTTCCAGTTATAATCAAATCAAAATGGCACCAGAAGATATGGAGAAGACCACATTCATTACACCCTAGGGAACATTCTGTTAAGAGTGATGCCTTTCGATTTAAAGAATGCTGGTGCAACGTACCAGAGAGCTATGACCACTCTTTTTTCATGATATGATGCATAAAGAAATTGAAGTTTATGTTGATGATATGATTTCCAAATCAAGTGATGAAGAAGAACATGTTGAGCATTTGTTGAAGTTATTCTAGCGTTTGAGGAGGTATAAACTCCGCTTGAATCCCAGTAAGTGTACTTTTGGTGTTCGTTCTAGTAAGTTGTTAGGATTTATTGTCAGTGAGAAGGGTATTGAAGTTGATCTTGCTAAGGTAAAAGCAATACAAGAGATGCCTATGCCCAAAACTGAGAAGCAAGTCAGAGGTTTTCTCGGTCGCTTAAACTATATCTCAAGATTTATATCGCATATCACTGCCACATGTGCACCTATATTCAAGCTTCTTTGGAAAGATCAGTCTTGTGATTGACCGAGGATTGCTAAAAAGCGTTTGATAATATCAAAGAGTATATGCTTGAGCCTCTGATTCTGTCTCTACCTGTTGAAGGAAGACCATTGATCATGTATTTGATCGTGCTTGAAGAGAGTATGGGTTGTGTTCTGGGTCAGCAAGATGAATCTGGAAAGAAAGAGTACGCAATTTACTAAGATCCATCAAAGGGCTTGATATTAAAGTGATAAGATGCACTAGATCTACATCTAACAAGATCTAACAGCTATAATGATGAGTGCATGGTAGAGAATCCTGCACAGGAGTCCTTGATCCCTGAGATTTGATGGCTCATAATAAGGCCACGTGGCTCAATTGGACGGAATCTGGCCGGTGACAAAAACATAAGGCGGAGAGAGAGAAGCTCATTTCACTCGAAATTTTCTCCCTTTTCTCTTGTTTTTTTCTCTGGTCTCTCTCTCTCACTTCTAACACATAAACATATAATTTAACCCCAAAAGTAAGATCAATCCACCTCTTTTTCCAATAACACTATGAATCTCTTCAAGAACACCAAGAATGTTCTTGAAGATTTTTTTCCATAAATATTCATAACCCTCACAATCCGAAACTTTTCAACACCAACCCCCTCCCCTTAAATCGTCTCCTGAATATGAATCAACAACCAAAAATAACATTTTAAACATGAATCATGCAACAATCAAAAATCTCATAACCTAAACCCTAGACATACAACAATGTCTGATCTGAACAAATTAATAACTTACATTCCAAATTAGCCTAGGGAAAATGATTATAACCATTGCATAAATATGAATCACGTGGAGAGCGAATGTAAAAGAGATAGATGTACCATACCAGAGCTTGTTAGATTCCCATCAAAGATTCCGGCAAAACTCATGTGATCTGAAGCTTTCAGGTAACTTGATCTTTTCTCTTTTCTTCTCTTTCACTTCACTTTTTCCTTTTCTTATTCTAATTTTCTTATTCTTTTCTGCTACTTCTCCTTTTAATTTCTTTCTTCTTCTCAACTCTACTGTATTATACGTATGTTGTTGTGATGCTAATGTGTGAGGTGAGGGATTATGCTCCAGCTATATTAGAGCTTCAGTATGAAAATCTTAACAAGCTATGGAAGGAGTTTTGCATGAAGGGTTGGGAATGGAAGGATGTGGATTTGGGAGCTTTCTCAATGGAGTTGTTGCTCTGGATTTGCAGGTTTTTGTGGTTGCTGCTTAATGTAGAATATGCTAGTATTTATAGGGATAGATTAGGGTAAAATGGTGATTGTGTGAAGGATTTGTAGGCACGTGAGGAGTGTATAATGATTCTGAAATCGTGTGAAAGAGTGTGTGAATTGATGAACTGTTAAATCATGTTGTTTGGGATAAGGATCATTGAGGGTGTGTGAGGATTTTGTGAGAAAAATCTTTCCTGATTTTATGTAGAGTGGGAGTGAACCGAGTGGTGGTTTTTGGGTGAGGCCATGCGACAATTATCTTGTTGTTATTTTGTTGTAATCGTACTGTGGAATCAATGAATAAAATAAGTTTATTTATAATCTTTTCTACTTCAAATTTATTCTTTATTTATGGTTTAGTTATGATGAATGTTGAATGAGTTGATATGTATGTAATGCAAATGGGATGATAATTGTGAAAATGAACATAAAATTCAAATTCATTTCATATCTAACTTGTTTATTTTGTGACTTTGGTTTTGATCCAAATGTATTTATTTGAAATTGATGAATATATGTATGTAGTATAATGAATATTGAAACAGTAACATGTGATACTATATTGGTTTGAATAATATGAGATGATGCAAAGTATTCATGAAACATGAATGAAAGACTTAAAAGACTCATAGTTAGATCAAACTTAATTGGATTTTTTAATCAAGAACTTTTAATCTTGAGTTTTATTAAATTTGAAAATAGGATGGAAAGGTTCATCCAATCTTATCTTATATTTTCGAATCAAAATAATCATTAATGATAAAGCAATGTATAAATATGAATGAGTGGATTCAAATGCCTGATCCCAAGTTAAATTTGAACTTTGAAAAAAAATGAATACAAACATGAATGCTTGAAGTTTAAATGGAAATGGAGATGTTGATGTAAAAAGTGAAGGTAAATTCAAATTCATATTCTCCTCATAGCTATGGACTTTTGCCATTGAACACTACAATATAGTCTTGACAATTTATGCATTTGCGATGTTACCTCTCTCTTATCATTAATCTCTTATTCTTATGACAAGCATACTACCTTTCTTATTGATTTAAGTTTATTGATTTCTTCTTTTACCCCTTTGATTTTTCCTTCAAAATTCTAAGTGTTGTTTATGTGCCACTCTTTGAGACTTCCTTTAATTAATTTTAATTTTTCTTTGAGGATAGATATCCCTGAACCTTCCACCTTCATGTTTCACCATTATTCTTCAACAAATTTATGGCATACTTTTGTTTCTCTCCAGCAATTTAGCATATGAAATGGATATGATCCCCAATTTAATTTCTTTTCACTCAAAATAAATAGACAATGATCTGATAGCTCTTTGTCTAAACTCCACCGCCTATAAGTCGGTCATATCCTATACCATGCTTCAAAAGTAAAAAAATATGTCGAGCCGACGCATGACTGATCCATTCAATATAGACCATATAAATATTCTGTTGTGTAAAGGTAGATTAATTAACTTTGCTTTTGTGATAAACACTACAACAAATAATACATTTCACGAAAAAGCTTTCACCTCGATTATTTAAAAATCGAGGAGATATATCTTTGGAGCGTCATGTTCTATTTAATATATATATATATATATATATATATATATATAATATATATATATATATATATATATATATATATATATATATATATATATATATATATATATATATATATATATATATATATATATATATATATATATATATATAATATATATATATATATATATATATATATATATATATATATATATATATATATCACTCGAACATCAAAATTCACCGTGTTTGAGGTACGTTTGTTCTTTTTTTTCACGTTTGTTCTTCTTACAACAGTAGGTTTATATCACTGAAATGTATTTCATGTTCTATGAGTTGTTTTTCACTTGCATTTATTTCACTTAAATGGCTTTAGTTTTTCTTGATAATTTGTTTTTTCATTTTTATCACTGAAGTGTTGTTAGTCAGTATGTTTACATGTGTTGGTTATAATGAATGATGTTAGTTAGTATGTTTCTTTATTTAGATAGTCATGGCCGATTCGACAAGCACCTCCCATACAACATCTGATGCAACCTCTATTAATACAAAACGTAAAAGAAAAACTAGATAGAAAAGTGAGTATTTTGGTAGATAGTATGCACGACATTGAAGATGATTTGAAAAAAAACATATGGATCGATATTACGGTATTTATTTTTAATTTTATGATTTATTTTACAAGTATATATGATCATTTATGTTTTTATTTAATACTTATAACAATTGCATTGTGTAAACATAGGACGTGTTTGATGTTAGTCCAAATGATAGTTTTGTGAGAATGAAATTACTGACATATATTGGTGAGTGTTGGAAGGGCTTTAAGATACATCTCATCCGTGATTATATTAATAATCCAAGAGATAAATATGACCCTGAATATATGCCTCCATACTTGATGTATCCATTTATTGATAAGGATGTTTGGGAGAAATTTGTAAAGTCTCGCACCATTCCTAAATTCTTGGCTAAGAGCCAAAAATGAAAGTATAATAAATCTAGAAATATCTATTCACATAGGATGTCTAGCGGAGAATATGAAAAACTTGAAAAGAATATGATTGAACAAAAAAGAAAACAAAAGGGAATTGGAGTTGGGAGATTCTATAAGCCTTGATCACACTCCATCTCCAACATCACGCAATGAGAAATGGAAGAGAGCACGTCAAAAAAAAGATGGTGAGTTCACATCAGAGGCTACACGCGAAGTTGCCGAAAAGATTATAAGTAGATACTTTTTTCAAAAATATTTATTTTATTCAAATCAATTTGGTAAAGATGAAATTTTATATGTGTATCAGGATGTACTGGTTGAAAAACCCAAAGTCGACATCTTCGTTCCACAAGACCGTCATGAAATCTTGGTAGAAGTGATTGATGTAATACCCCAATTTAATTATTTGCTTATTTTAATTATTTATTTAAATTAACTGAGTAATTTATTTAAATAATTATTTTGTGAGTATGTGACATGTTTGGTCGGTGACGTTATTTTTGGTGTTTTGTGTTAATTAATTGGGTTAGTGGGAATAATTTAATTAGAAATTGGTGAAAATTTGTAGAGTTTGACCAATTATAAGAATTATGTGAGTTTAGTGGTGAGAACAGAAAGGTTGTGCTTTAGTTGGGAAAAAAGTCCAATTTAGAGGAATTAAAATAAAATTTTATATATTCTAATGTTAGACAAAAACTAGGTTTTAGAAACTATTTTCTTCAGTAAGTGAAAAGTAATGGAAATGTGAGAAAAGCTTGGAAAGAAGAATGTTAGGGCTTAAAAGAAGAGATCATTTGAAGGTTGTTTTACTGAATCTTTTGGAATTACAAGGTATGCGATTCTTCATTTATGCGTGCTTAATTAATGAAAGGGTAAAGAGGTTTCCCTTAACCTCCAATAGGAATTCTCTCTTCTTGTTGCTTTGTGTTGTTTGATGAATAACATGATTGAAATTATGTTTTCATGCCTTTATTTGAATGCAGATTTGTGTATTGTGTTTAGTGTAATTGTGGTATATAATAACATGTTAGATTAGTAGGAATTAACATGCTATTGTATTATAATCATGTGAGTGATGTTTATGCACTGTTTGAGAGTGTTTAGACTGAGTTGAGTGGGTTTTCGTAGGTCCTACTTTTATTAGCAGGGTGACGTGCATCACCCATATGACGCCCTAGGTGTCATACGTTGTACAACATAGACGTGCGTCAAGCAGATGACGGGGATACCATCATGGTCTCCAAGTGGGTGTGTCTTTCCATATCATCATAAGTGTGACATAATGAGTGATGGTAAGGATGACAGGCATCATCTGTTGACGGGTTACACGTCATCGAGTCAGAACACATATTTTGACCTGATGAGTTGGGTTTTGAGGGTGGTTTTGTCGGACAGTTGAGGATTGGCTATTGTTTTGGTATATTTTGATAAGAATGAGTTGATAAATTAATTTACACAATTAATTGACTAATATTAGGCATACATGTGAGTTATGTATAATTGTGAGTATGTGTAATAGAAGTGAAATTATAATGTGATCTTGATTTTCATTAGCGAGATGTATTTTTGGAGATTTGTGTTATTATTGATGTTGTGAAAATTATAATTATGTACAGTCAAAGAGGGTTTGTATTGCATATGTGGTTGTTGAATATTTATGTATAGTCTGAGTGGGGCAATACTGCATTTTTGTTTGGCATTCATCATATATGACATGGTTATGAAAGAGGCATGTTTGCTAGTTTAGAGTGGGGACTAGTGGCTTGTCCCAAGCCTTAAGTAGGGGCTAGGTGCTCAGAGTGAGGGCTCGGGGTTCGCAGAGATTGGAACCTGATTCGTATGAAGAACCAAACATTGAGTAGGTACCGCATGCATATAAAGTTGAGTTGCATGTCCGATTCAGAATGGGATCGTGAAAAGTATGAGTCGAGTCATTATTAAATTATATTACATGATTGTGAATGGATGATTGTGATGCGGGTGAGATGTGAATAAATGATGCCAGTATGGGTGATTGTGTAGATTTGTGAATCTATCTTGATTTTGCTGTGGGTGAGATGTGAATACATGATCTTGGTGTGTTTTTATGAATTTGTGGATGATTGTGTAGATGTGTGAATCTACCTTGAATGTTTATGCACTATTTAGTATTTGAATGTATTCTCACCCCCATTTTTGTGTTGTTGTGTTTGTGCTCCTCTGGACTACACTTAACCAGGTACCTAAGTATGCGCTTGAGGTTGGGGACGATGTTGTTCCTCTTTAGTTTCTTGTCGTTTGGGTCTATAGTTGGAGTCGCTCTGATACGTAACATGAGGGGATCGGGATGTCCTATATTTATTTTGTTGTGTATCTTTCTGTTTGATTTTATTTTTGCGATGAACCTACCTTTCAAATTAATAATGTTGTTAAGGCTTTTAGGCCAAATGTTTTTGTAATTTTGCTGCTTATTAAACGAGTTATGTTTCTTCATTATGTGTTTCAAATTGGTTTTATGGTTGCGAGTAGCATCCTATTTGGTATTTATTTATGATTTATTAATTAAATTATCGAGTCGAGAAGTAGGGTGTTACATAGTGGTATCAGAGCCTGGTTGATCCATCTGGCCAGGTTGTGTAACTTTGGTTGTTCCCTAGCATGTGACATGTGTGTGAAACACTGTCGGTTCTCATTTGTTTTTCTAACCACGTGTCAGCAGGAGCGGGATTGAAACAAGTGGGGGAAAAAGCTTATTCTTCTATGAGATGTTTCTGGTGTGGAGGGTTGGTTCAGTATGTCGTTGATTTCATAGTGCATGTGTTGTTGAGTCTGCGTTGTTTCCTAAACCCGAAGAGAGTGTGGTTTAGTGAATAATTTATTGGTGTGTGTGAATTGTCATGTAACAATTTTTGGGAGAGATTTCGAGATGAACTTAGTGTATTTGCCTCTAAGTCAGCTTGACATTCTTCTGGCAATGAATTAGTTGGAGTTCAACTATGTGTTTACCCATTGTTTTGATAAGTCATTGCAGTTTCTTGATTCCGTAGAGGGTACAAGGTCGATTTTCATGACCACGAGGTAGGTAGAGATGTCCTTGAGTGAGAGTGCGCAAGTGTCCATGGTGCTCGCGTCCTTGAGTGGGGGAGGAGAGAGGATGATTATGTATCTATCTGTGGTGTGTGATTTTCCTGAGGTATTCCTAGATGACATCAGCGATTTATCCGTAGAACGTGAGGTTGAGTTTTCTATAGACTTAGTACCGAGTATTAGTCCCATGTCGATGGCTCCTTATAGGATGTATGCTTCAGAGCTGAGTGGGATGAAGAAACAATTAGAGGATCTTCTTAAGAAGAAGTTTGTTTGACCGAGTGTTTCCCCATGGGGAGCGTCAATGTTGTTAGTAAAGAAGAAGGATGGGAGTGTGAGACTGTGCATGGATTATTGACAGCTAAATAAGGTGACAATCATGAACAAGTTTATGCTTACGAGGATCGATGATTTAATGGATCAGTTGGTAGGTGCTTGTGTGTTTAT
This sequence comes from Lathyrus oleraceus, assembly GCF_024323335.1. NCBI lineage: Eukaryota > Viridiplantae > Streptophyta > Magnoliopsida > Fabales > Fabaceae > Lathyrus > Lathyrus oleraceus. The sequence continues at coordinate 216,710,856 of NC_066585.1, forward strand.
AAAAATCTATTTATGCTTAACTTATCATCAAATTCGTGTAAAGTCTGACGATATTTTGAAGACTGCTTTCAGAATAAGATATGGTCACTACGAGTATTCAATGATTCTGTTTGGTGTGTTTAATGCGCCTGCAGTTTTCATGGAATACATTAATAGAATATTCCATTCATACTTAGATCAATTTATAGTTGTGTTCATCGATGATATTCTGATATATTTGAAGTTTGACGAAAATCATGTTGAGCATCTGAGAGTTGTGTTGCAGAACTTGAAGGATAAGAAGATGCATGTGAAGTTGTCTAAGTATGATTTTTGGTTAAAAGAAGTGAGTTTTCTTGGTCATGTGATTTCTAGTGGTGGTATTGTTGTGGATCCATTGAAGATGGATGATGTGTTGTAGTGGGAGGCTCCAAAGTCTATTACAGAGAAAAGAAGTTTTCTTGGGTTAGTTGGTTGTTACAAAAGGTTTATCGAAGGATTTTCAAAGTTAGCGTTGCCTTTGCCTCAGTTGAATCAAAAAGGTCAAGCCTACATGTGGAGTGTTCAGTGTGTAGAGAATTTTACAGAACTCAAGAAGAAATTGACATCAGCTCAAGTTTTGATTTTGCCAAATCCGAGTTGTAGCGGCAAATTCATGACCATCGAGCTAAAGGTTAACTCAACGTCAATAAAACCAGAGTCGCCACCGCACTTTTATTGTTTCCAAAGGAAAAGGGGAAAGTACGAACAAAACCCAAAGATAAAAAGTTTTTAAATAAAAACTAATAAAATGTCAAAGATTACAAGTAAGGGGGTTGGTTACACAGAGGGCAGGTATTAGCACAAAAAGTGTCCTAGGTACTCCTAGGGAGCCCTTTTTTTTGTGCAAGTGTTTTGGTTGAAAAGATATTTGTTTTAAAAATAGAATGAGGGGATGAGAAAAGAAGTCATTATTTATAATTTTGTGTTTGACAAGACCTTCGGTCTTATGCCTACGTACTAACATAAAAATGAGGGATAAAAACCTCGTAGTTCATGGTAAAAATTTCAAAGAAATGGGTGGATTAATTTTAACAAAAGCTTAAAGATCTTTTGTTATCAAAGGGGGAATACTCAACCAAACATCCACCGATAATGTGTGCTTTACAATATTTAAGAGGGAGGACTCCAACATGGATTCAATCAAAAAGTATGCCACTAACCCCTAATAAATGGAAAGACTTATAATCAAATATCATGGAAATGGGAGAATTATATCTCAACCAAAGATAACTCAAATCTAAACGCTCTTTTTTTTGAAAGAAAAAGGCACAAAATGGCCAAAAGGAATAGACAAGGTTGTTAGTTCTTTTTGTATTTTGAAATTAAAGTCAATATGGTTAAGTTTATTTACAAGTTTGATTTAAGAAAATGTTTGAAAATTCAATGGCATAAGGATAAAGTTTCTACTCATTAAAACAAGTCTAAGTTGAAAACATAAACAAAGAAGGTTTTAAAATGAGGGAGAGATTTTGAAATTAAAGAAGTGGGAGGAGATGAAGGGATTATCCTAGATAAAAATTAAAAGTTTAGAGTTAAAAAGATCTTACAAATGGGATGCAATCCACAAGACAAAAATGACTGATAGAAACCCATTTCCTTTGGACATTTAAGCAAGCAATAAGCATAACCATCCAAGCAATCAATATGAAGATCATAGACATCAAATAAATATGGCCAACATCCAAGCAAGCACTCCAAAAGAAGGCAGTCTTCAGTGTCTTCAAAATGTATCAGATGATATATTCCTTGTGGCAAACTCATAGAGACAATCACCAGATATAAACAATAAGATAAAAATAACAACTTAAGCACATAGACAAATTAACAAGCAAACAAAAGGGGAACTCAGGGCTTGTCTCAGATGAATGGCATTGGCCAAGATAAATCAGTCTGAAATAATGGCATTGGCCAAGTCCTCAAAGCATAAGGAAGTTTCCTATTCTAAGTCGAAAAGTTCATATCCAATCAAAGGCAGGGGTCCAACAATCCATCAACACATTTTTTAGGGTTTTGTTGTTATTAGGTATTTTAAGGTCCTAAGACCACGAACATAACAAAATCACAAGCATAATATATACAAGCACAAAGATATGGCTCAAGTGAGCAAAGTGAAAAGGATTTAAACATAAACATCTTGCATGAAATGTAAATGGCAATGAATGATAAAGGTACTAAAATTTAAATTACATTAAGTAAATGACATAAAAGTAAAGCAAATACTCCCTCCGTTTTTTATTATAAGTCGTTTTTGACTTTTCACACGTATTAAGAAATGTAATAATTATTGTATGAAAAAAATAAATTATGAAGTGTTTTACAAAATTGCCCTTCATTAATCATATTGAAAAGATAAATTGACATAATTGAAAGGAAAGGGAATAATAAATATTTAAGGGTATAATAGGAAAAATAACATTAATGATTCATTGATATTATAAAACGATTTATATTGTGGTATAAATTTTTTTCTAAAACGACTTATAATAAAAAACGGAGGTAGTAATAAATGAAGTTAGTCAAATGTTAGTGAAGAGTTCAATTTGTTTAACTCATTATTTTGAGAACACACAACCATTCATTCACAAGTATGAAGACATGAACCAAGACATCATCTATGAGAAGGACTCCAACTTGGATAAATCAACAAGTATGTCACTAGCTCTCATAAGTGGAAAAAAGGTCAAGTCTTCACACAATGCCATGACGAACGGGAGACTTACAATCTCACTTGCAAGAATGTTATGCCTTTTGGGACAAATTTAGCTCTATGTCAAGCAATCGTAATTAGACTTATGTAGAAGTCACAACTATCCGAGGCTGAGCAATAATAATATTGGTGTAAATGCATGCTAGAGACAAGGTACAAAGAACCAAGATCCTAAAGCATACCACATACAAAAATAAAATGGGGTGGACCTATCTCAATCAAGCTCATGTTGATTCATCTGAAGCAAGGTCATTGATGAATCAACTAGCATTTTGGTTTGTAGAGAAATCATTGGTCAATGATGGATTAGGAAGAAGAGGGATGAAGATGAAGAGGGAAGGGGAAATAGAAACTGTAGATGTTTGATTGGATGCATTTTATGGTAAAACACTATCTGGATTCTAATGTCTTGACTGATGTCATGACATGCTGTGGAGATGTTTGTTTGACTGCATTGTGTGTTAGATCATCTAATTGTACTCTGATGTCTTGACTGATGTCATGACATACTTGAGTAGTATGCTGCAGGTTTAGCTAATACAGGACTTACTGAATGTCAAACTAGATGTTATGACATTCATCCCTGTCAGCAGATACTGAGGAATAGAACAGTTGGTGTTCTTCTATAACTCAGTATTTATTTTCAGTCTGTTTATCAAGGGAATAACAGACCTGGCACAAGGCCTACTGTCTGAATGTCAAACTGGATATTATGACATTCATCATTGACAGCATATACTGAATAATAGGCAGGTTGGTTTTCTGCTACACTTCAGTATGTATCTCAGTCTGTTCTTCAGGAGAACAACAGACCATGGAATAAGGCCTTATGTGTAAATGTCAAATTGGATATTGTGACATTTACTAATGTAAGCTGATACTGAAGTATGGACGGATTGGTCCTATACAGTACAGCAAATTTGTACAGTCTATTTTCAGGAAAAACAGACTTAGCATATGGTCTATGATGTGGAAGTCAAACTGAATGTTGTGACATTCACTCCTGACAGCATATGCTAAATTGTAGGTTATTTAGTTTTTCTGTTTCAGCATTTTTCTCAGGCTATTCTTCAGGAATTCAACAGCTGAGCTAAAATCTAGGAAACTAACAACTAAGCTACAATTAATGAACCTAACAAATAGCCTATTTGTTAGTACCCTAAGATGTGGAAATTAGGTTAACTTGCTTGACCTTAATTTCAGGAAATACAAGTACAAGGCCCAAGTGCTGCAATATAAAAGGATGGCTATCCTTCATTCAGAACTCGGGGATTTTAGGCGTGAAGATTTTATTGTTTCATATACTTCACTGCTGTATGTTTGTGTGTGTCTTGTATTAGGTGTATCTTGTGAGCCAAGCAACTATCACCTAGATGATTGCATTGGACTAGGGTGTTCATTGAGTTGTAAGTGTTGTGTCACTCTAAGCTTTTAAGCGTGAGTGCTGTGTATCTTGATTAAAGCTGTTAAGAAAAATCAAGAGTTGTTTGAAGTGTGACTTCATAGTTATCTTTAATTTGTTAAGCAAAATCAAGAGTTGTTTGAAGTGTGACTTCATAATTATCTTTAATCTTAATTAAAGGTTGTAATCACTGAGGTGATTGAGGGGGAGTGAGTAGGAACTCTGATCTTAGTGTAAGATTGAAATTGCATTGGGTAGGTATTAAGTGATAGGGTTAAACAGTTGGTTTAAGGTCTGAATTAATACTACTAATAGTGGATTTCCTCCCTGGCTTGGTAGCCCCCAGACGTAGGTCATGTTGGACCGAACTGGGTAAACAATTCCTTGTGATTATTTACTGCACTTACTTTTTAAGTTCTGCATAATCCTTGTCTGCGCAGAATTGGATGTCATAACATCCCGTGTGACATCGAAAGTCTGTTAACTAGAATTTCAGAAACCCAAATTGATCATGAGAGGAATTTTATCTGATCAATACTATCCATTCATCTTGAGGGATGAAATGTACACTTCATCAACCCCTTAAATTCAATAGTATTGATAAAATGGAAGTTCAAATCAAACATGATCAAGGCCAAACAGAAGGTGAACAACAAAAAGTCAACCAAATGGCTTAACAATATTTTTAAACACTTACACAATTAAAAATCAATTTTAAAATGAATAAAAATGATATTTTAAAAGGACAAAACCTCAAATCCCTTCAAATCACCAAATAAATGGCAAAGGGATTTATCCTAGGTCCAACAAGGTCAAAGGACCTTAGACAAAAAAATTGGAATTTTTAGAAAGTCAGAAGTATTTAAAAATATTTAAAAACAAGTTAAAACTATTTAGTTCACAAAAAATATCAAATAAAATTAAAAAAAAAAATGTTTTAATTAAAAATATGGAAATGGAACATGAGGCACGAATCAAATGGATGAGAACCAAGGGATAAGATTAGAACATGAGGCGCAGATCAGATGGATGAGATGAAGCCAGCACAGCACCGGAGCCCTAGCTCCGGTGGACCTCACCGGACTGTTCCACCATAAAAGTTCACAAAAATTCAAGATCCACATACCAATTTAAAGGAAAAGAGTATGGAGAGCACGAATTTGACCTCTAAATTTCCCAATTCTCACTATATAGAGAGATATGTGGAATTGAAAAATGAGGTGTATGAACTGAGTTGCTTCGATTAGACCTCAAAGCAACTCAATCTTGTTTCCTACATTGGTAGGACTTTAGACAACTAAGAATCAAGATATATGATGGAGAATTGAGGGAGAGTCGAAGAAGAAAAGTTTCACAAAAATCACCTTCAGCTTGCAGCAATGGAGCTTCATCTCTCTTCCAATTTGCTTTGCCTTGCTTCTACCAACCTGCTGGAAGTGAATTGGATGAAAAAATGGCTTGTACCCTTGGAGTTTCAAATCCAAAATAGAAAGGGATTTGAAACTCGATTTCAAAAGAAATCCTTAAGGTGTTCTATCAATGGAGGGTGGGAGAGATTGCAGAATAAAGCTTGGGAAAAGGGGTCCTTAATTCTTAGCAGAAAGAGTTGTGTTTATAGCCTTGCAAGTTGCTTTCCACACACTTTCAAATTTATGCCAAAATTAGTAATATGGTGTAAATGGTTGTATGGCCATGCAACAAGGCCCAAAGAATGATTGAAATGAGTCCAAAATTATGCACAAGTGATGTTAAAGCCTTAACATGAAGCCATGAAATCTTGTTTGAAAGTTGACTACAAATGTTTCCAAATAGGGCCATGCATTGCACCCATGCGCATGTCACTCAAAAATAATCTAAATGCCATGATCTTAGACTCTTTAGAAAGTTAGCATGAATGGGGAACAAATTTGATGTTGAAACATTTCCATTTGGAGCTTGGATCATGATGAATTTTGGTGTGGAAGTTGGAAGAATCAAACATAGTTGAAATTTTTCTAAATTAAAAGTCAAATGACCACTTTTTCCACCTTGAATAACTTTTGCTATGAGCTTCAAATGACTTTCGTTCCTTCTTAAAAGTTGTAGCTCTTTCAATACTCTTCTATTAGTCACAATGTTGACACTATTCAAATCTTTCATGAGGGAGTTATGGATTTTAGAAGTGGAGGAAAATTGCTTGTTCAATCATGATGACCCAAAATGACCTATAATGTTTCCTCTTGGTACATGCCCTTGAAAGTGAAATTTGACCTTTCTTAAAGAAGAAAAGTTAGATAATACATATTTAAATTGATAATGAAACTTGTATGGTCTTCATATAATAAAAATTGAGCAAGTTATGGTCCTTGGAAGTTGACCTTCCATCTAGGGCACAAACAAAATGACCTATAATCTTTCACCATAAAAAATGACTTTCTAAGAAACATTAGCTCTTGATGTCAACATGAACGTTGTTTGGAATGTCATAAAGAGTAATTTTTCTCTTGGAATCATTTTCATATGAGAAACATTGTAGGAGATAGGGTCTAGGGAACCCAAGATTTGACCATTTTACTTTTCTGGTCAACCTCCTTGAACCAACTTGCAAACTTGAAGTTCTTTTGCTCTTTGGGGCTCATGGAGAATCATATATGCTTAATATGATGTTAAATGATGTATCCCATAATATCTTTGACCAATTGTTGAAGAAACTTGTTGAGGAAGTCACACAAGATACCCAGATGAATTAGGACTTCCAAGGCAAACAAGCTTCAAAGTCTTGATGAATTCTTAATAAAATGACAAATAAAGAGCATGAGGATCCATATGTGATGCTTAGAACCAATTTGAACCTTTCCTTGATTGATCTCTTTCATTGAGGGTCTCAAACCCTAGATGTGAGCTTGATGAGGCACATGTGTATGCACACACTACCTACAAAATAAATAAAATTATGCTAGACATATTTTTGGTATTTTGGTTAGTAAATAAATAAAAAAATCATGATACAATCAAATATGCTTGGTGATATCTCTCAATGCAAACCCAATGAAGAAGGGGTGAGGAGGATACCAAGGTGTGATCCCAAAGCCAATGCAGATAATGAGATTGCATGAGGGATCTTAGGGTCAAAATTAGGGTCTTACACGAGTGAGTCCTTTGTGGTGTATTGTGGTGCTTCAAAGATGGGCCTGGGTGGTGTGTTGATGAAAAATGGTCAATTCGTGGCTTATGCTTCTAGGAAGTTGAAATTTCATGAAAGGAATTATCCTACGTGTTATCTAAAGTTGGAAGTTGTGGTATTCGTGTTGAAGATTTGGAGACATTATCTGTTTGGCTCCAAATTTGAAGTTTTCAGTGATCACAAGAGTTTGAAGTATTTGTTCGATCAGAAGGAGTTGAATATGAAACAAAAGAGATCGCTCGAGTTTCTGAAGGATTATGATTTTGGCTTGAGTAGGAAGTCATTGCATATGTCAATGCTGATGGTGCAAGAATTAGACTTGATTGAGTAGTTATGAGATTTGAGTTTGGTATGTGAAGAAACTCCTAATAAGGTGAGACTGGATATGTTGAAGATAACTAGTGGTATTCTCAAAGAGATCAGAGAAGGTTAGAAAATTGATTTGGAATTGGTTGACCGTCTTGTATTAATCTATCAAGGCAAATGAGGCGACTTCAGATCAACGAGAATATATGGTGTGATGAGGTTCAAAGACAAGGTTTATGTACCTGATATGTAAGAACTTAAGAAGAGTATTCTTGAAGAAGGACATAAAATTCGTCTAAGTATTCATTCCGGTGCTACCAATATGTATAAGGACTTGATGAAGTTTTTTTTGGTGACCAGGAATGAAGAAGAATGTAGATGTGTTTATTTATGCTTGTTTGACTTGTCAGAAATTGAAGATTGAACATCAGAAGTTGTCGGGTCTAATGCAACCATTGAGTATTCCTGAGTGGAAATTGAAATTCATTTCCATGGATTTTATGACAATTTTGAGGAAGACAATGAAGGATGTGATTCCATTTAGGTTATTGTTGACAACCTGACTAAATCGGCTCATTTCATACTGATTAAGATCAATTATCCTTTACAGAATTTGGTTGAGTTGTACATTAAGAAGATTGTTAAATGGCATGGTATCCCATCAAGTATTGTGTCAGATAGAGATCTGAGACTTACATCGAAGTTTTGGTAGAGTTTGCAAGAATCCATGGGTACTAAGCTGAAGTTGAATTCTGCTTATCATCCGCAGATAGATGGTCAGACAGAGATGACTATTCAATCTTTGGAGGATTTTCTGAGAGCTTATTTTTTGGGGTAAGGAAGTAATAAGGACATTTATTGTTGTTGGTTGAGTTCACCTATAACAACAGTTTCCATTATAGCATTGGAATGACACCGTTTGAAGCATTGTATGGTAGGAGGTGTAAGACACCTATGTATTGGTATGATTTTGTGAGAGTGACGTGCATGGACCTCATATAGTTTAGCAAACTATTGAGAAGATAAAGATGATCAAAGAGAAGATGAAAGCTTCATAGAGTCGTCAAAAAATCAATCATGACAAGAGGAGGAAAACACTTGAGTTCCAAGAGGGATATAACGTGTTCTTGAGGGTTACTCCAGTAACTGGTGTTGGCCGCGCATTGAAGTCTAAGAAACCTATGGTGCGTTTCATTGGTACATTCAAGATTATTAAGAGAGTAGGAGAAGTGGCCTACCAAGTGGCATTGTCTCCATATCTTTCGAATCTTCATGATGTGTTTCATGTGTCTCAATCAAGGAAGTACTTTCTAAATCTGTCTCATGTGATCCAGAGCTTTTCTCATCAGGTAATTTTCGAGGGCAAAAATTATTTTAAATGGAGGAGTTGTAACACCCTAATTTAATTATTTGCTTATTTTAATTATTTATTTAATTTAATTGAGTGTTTTATTTAAATAATTATTTTTTGAATATGTGACATGATTGATCGGTGATAATATTTATGGTGTTTTGTGTTAATTAATTGGGTTAGTGGGAATTAACTAAATTAATTAATAATTTAATTAGAATTTGATGAGAATTTGTAGAGTTTAACCAATTATGGCAATGGTGAGAATTTAGTGGTGAGAAAAGAAAGGTGGAACTTTAGTTGGATAAAAAGTGAAATTTAGAGGAATTAAAATAAAATGCTATATATTCTAAAATTAGACAAAAACTAGGTTTTATAAACTATTTTCTTCAGTACGTCAAAAGCGAGGGAGAAGGGGAGAAAAACTTGGAAGGAAGAGTGTGAGGCTTAAAAGAATAGATTATTTGAAGGTTGTTTTATTGAATTTTCTGGAATTATAAGGTGGGGGAAATTCTTCATCTATGGGTGCTAAATTCATGAAAAGGTAGAGAGGTTTACCTTAACTTTCAATTGGGACTTCTTTATTCTTGTTAATTTGTGTTGTTTGATGAATAACATGATATAAATTATGTTTCATGCCTTGATTTGAATGCTAATTCATGTATTTTATTTGGTGTGATTGTGGTATATGCTATTTGTTCATAAACATGAGTTTGGAGGTGGAATTTAGGTCTTTAAAACATGATTAAATTTTGAGTTTTTGTAGTTGAACCACTATAATAACATGTCTAATATTATTAGGAATTAACATGCTATTGTGTTATAATCATGTGAGTGATGTTTCTACACTGTTCGCGAGTGTTTAGAGTGAGTTGAGTGGGTTTTCGCAGATTCTGCCATAGCATAATGTATTTTTTCTTCTATTAGCAGGGTGACGGGCGTTATCCATATGACGACCTAGGCGTCATGCACTATACAACCTTGACAGGCGCTAGGATTGCATTCATCTGCTTAGGCTTATCACACATTTGCACATATATGGCTTTCTCTTGAGCTACCTAACAATGAGACCTTAGGCTAGTTTTGTATGACCATGCATCTCTGTTTTTTCATCAATCCTACTCCTTTGATTTGGTTTGATCAAATTCCCATTTGATCAGCTAGACCCTTTCATCTGTTACAGTTTCCCTTAGTCTCTGTCAAGTGACCATAAGTCCCTTGTTCACTTGATGGGACTTGCCTCTATCACATTGAAGCTTCAACCTCCCTACAAGTTCAAGACCCTCAGTGAATTACAACTTTTCTCGGTAGATCTTACTCATCCCCCACAAGCATTTTTGGGAAACTGCTTCAACAACTTGTTAGACATTGACTAGGCTTGCATGCCATGAGCCTTAAGCAATAGAGAATGATGAGAGGGAATATTTCCTACACTTTTCTAGAACATCTTTGAGTACGGGATGAATAACCTAGTTGCTAAGAGTATTTCTCTCTATTCTTAGACTTTAGTGCAATTACAGTCAGCTCACTAACAAGTATGCAACTTACCATGTGGCTTCTTTCATCTCTCTTTTTGGTTTAAACACCATTGTAACTTTCTTTTTTGGGATACGCCTTCTTGGTCATTCCCCATTTCTTGGTAATGACACCACTTTCTTTTTGGGATACACCTTCACGGTCATTCCCCATTTCTTGGTTATGACATCACTCTCTTTGGGATACACCTTAATGGTCATTCCCCATTTCTTGGTTATGACACCACTTTCTTTTTTGGATACACCTTTATGGTTAACCCTCATTCCTTGGTTTTAACACCATAATTCAGGAACACACCTCTTTGTTTAACCCCCTATCCTTTCCTAGTTTAAACATCATTCCTTACCATGTGAGACCCATTGCTTTGGTAAGACCCTTGTCATGTGAGTCTCAGGCTTTGACAAGTTCTTGCGTTTCTCCTCACCATGTTTGACCCAGTACTTTGGTAAGACCCTTGTCATGTGAGTCTCAGGCTTTGATAAGTTCATGCTTTTCTTTCTTATCATGTTAGACCCAGTGCTTTGGTAAGACCGTTGTCATGTGAGTCTCAGGCTTTGACAAGTTCCCGTTTTTCTTCCTTACCATGTTAGACCCAGTGCTTTGGTAAGACCCTTGTCATCTGAGTCTCAGGCTTTGATAAGTTCCTGCTTTTCTTCTTACCATGTTAGACCCGGTACTTTGGTAAGACCCTTATCATGTGAGTCTCAGACTTTGACAAGTTCCTTCTTTCCTTACTTACCATATCAGTCCTCGTGCTTTGGTAAGCCCTTTTCTTTCTAGTTTAAACACCACCCTGAATCATCTTCTTTCTTAGTCTTTGTCCTCCGAACTATGGAGCTCTGACTTCCTTATTGCATTATGAGGATACGTAGGCACGAGGATGCGAATCTTTGGCGAGCACCTTTCTCCATCCTTCTTTCCTCTTCCACCTTTTGTTTCTCTAGTTCCACGAACTACGAGGCTCTGACTTTCTCATTGAACCATGAGAATACGTAGGCATAAGGGCCACAATCCTACTCAAGCACTTTTTTCCTAACCCCTTTCTTTTTTACAGGTACTTAAAGATAACAACGCCCATCCAAGCAAGAGAATTCAAAATGGTTCTTATGGAGTACCATGTATGTGAGGGGTTCTAATACCTTCCCCTTGGATAACCGACTTTCTTACCCGTTTCTCTGTTTCCCTTAGGTTTTATCAATATTTTCCCTTGTCTCTTTTTGGGATAAACAAAGTTCAGTGGCGACTTTGTTCTACCTTCGATTGTGCTATGTGTTCGATGGGTATATTTCAATTAGCTTTAGTGGTAGTCAAGCTACTTTACCTAGATCATACAAAAAGTGTATAACATAAAGTCTATGCAACTAGGACCTAGACATTCTTTCATGAGAAAATTTACTAAAGATGTAATCATTTCATTCACATATCATCGATGAACACAACCAAAAACTCATGTAGATACGAATGGAGTATTAGATACATGTACTCCATGAATACTCTAGGAGAGTTAGATACACCAAATAACATCACAAAATACTCGTAATGACCATACCTGGTTCAGAATGCAGTCTTCGGAATATCTTCTAGTTTCACTTGAATATGGTGATATCCTGACCTTAAGTTAATCTTGCTGAAAACACAAGCGCCAACTAACTAATCCAATAGATCATCGACTCTCTGAAGTGGATACTTGCTCTTGATTTTCACTTTATTCAACTGTTAATAATCAACACACGACCTCGTACTATCATCCTTTTTCTTAACTAATAGCATTGGAGCTCCCCACAGTGAAACACTCGGTCGAACAAACTTCTCCTCAGGCAGCTCTTCCAATTGTTTCTTCAAATCACTCATCCCTGAAGCAGGCATTTTATAAGGAGCCGTCAATACAGGACTAGTACCAGGTACTAAGTCTATAGCAAAATCCACCTTGCGCTCTGGCGTAAAATCACTAATATGGTCAGGGAACACTTCGGGAAAATTACATACAACTGGAGGCCATCTTATCTTAGCTTTATTGTCGATCCCCAAAGCAGTAAACATAGAGAACACTTGTGCCTCTTCTTTCAAGAATTCTTCCACTTGCTTAGGAGATTCAAACATCGACTCCCCATCCCCTTCCATCTCTGGAAATAACATAGTCTTGGAAAAATAGTTGATATGAACACGGTTGAACTCCAACCAGTTCATCCCAAGGATAACATCAAGCTGACTTAATTATAAACATACTAAGTCCATCGGAAAACTCTTACTATAAATAGTTAGTGGACATTTCAAACACACCAATGAAGTAGTTAATGAACCATTGGTTGGGTTATCAATAACCTTACTTCCAACCATAGAAGATATCTTTAAATCCAGTCACTTAGCACAATCCAGTGAAATAAAAGAATGTGTTGTACCTGTGTAAATAATAGCAATCCGAGGGATATCATTGATAAAACACATACCTCGAATCAACCTGTCAGCACTAGTAGTCTTTGTCCCTAATAATACAAAACCATTTCCTCCAGACTGGTCCTTCTTCGGCTTCTGGGAATTAGTATTGATATGGCCTTTGATGACTTCTCGATAAGTGTACCAATAACGTTGAAGTGCTAAAAAGATCAAATCCACGTGGGTTGCTATTTAACAAGACAATAATTGTTCAATGTTTAAAAAATACTAAATTAGGGGAGTTTCGAGTTTTAACTGCGAAAAGAAAATAAAGTGTTATGTCAATAATACGAAAGCGGTCAGGTTTTGTATAGAATCCCCTATTTCTCTACTATTGATGTTCGATGTATTGCATAAATGATATCGTTGCTAGAATTCCACGACGAATTAACAAAACCCCTATACCCAATCCCTTGGTGTATAACTCACTAATCTATACTCTGAGCTTTCTATCCCTAGCATGCCACCTTAAGTAAGATTAGGCAATGCAATAAAACGTTCATTCCTAAGCCACTACTCGAGGTCTCCTATCCCTATTCAATCGGCATAAGCACAACAATTTCCCTTGATCCAACACATAGAATAATGGCTAGTACTCCTTATGTGTCCAAATTCATATTAAAATAGTATCTCACATAAAAAGCATTAAGGATAAGGTACAATTGAATAGAATTATAACTCAAATTATTCATGCAATAGCAAATCAAACATATGTCCCAAAAGTATTAAAATAGGTTCATCCAACAAAACCTAACCTAAAGAGAGTTAGTTACTCATAATTCAAATCACAATACCAAATACAAATAAGAGATTTGCATAAGAGGTCCCTTGAAGAACTGGCCCCCAATGGCTTCAAATGCTCTCTAAATATGCCTTCTGGTGTTGTAAATCGTCACTTGCAGTCTAAAATTGCAGAACTCTTGAAAAAGTACCAGACTTCCCCTTTTAAAGCAGTCAGGATGGATCAGAAACGCGTTAGAAAAAGCCCAGAAATGTACCATCGTACGCGTGTTATAACTTGCATTGCACGGTGCCGATTTTTCTTTTCTATCACGCACGCGATGATGCACGTGATTATTCCAGTAGCTGCACGTATTTGCTCCATTTTCGACCTGATTTTCCTAAGTCCTTATTTCTTCATACTTAGTAATTTTTTCATATTTCTTTGGCCTTTATTCCTCATATTTTTTCCCCTATAACTTGTTTTGATCCATTTCTTCGACCGAAAACATGCAATGACAGAGTATCATCACAACCCCAAACTTAATACGTTTTTTGTCCTCAAATAACTCACCTGCAACTGCACATTTCAAACAGAAAAAAAAATGAATTGCAATAATAACGAATTAACATCACCAATTATGTTACCTGATCATCATTCAATTTCCCGGCTTCTATCAAGCAAATTTGGAAAAGTTCTTCCAACATAACAAGTACTCAATCTGTCTCTCAGCTTACTAATTGTTTACTTGAATTGATAGGATAATCACACAATCAACGTACAAAAGTATTTTACCATAAGTTTGTAAAATTTCTAATAAAATCAATCAAAGTCATCTAAACACACACTTTTGGCGGTCTTTCAAGGTTGTAATGGGGCTTATGTTAGGGTAGGATAATTTGCGATAATAAGCTTAAACCTTTGGAGTTAGGTGTCTAGTTTTCCTTATTTTATCATATTCCTTTTAATATCAACTCTTGCTTAATTACTTTGGTAGTAGATATTAACATTTTATAGTCCTAAACAGAGCTTTTCTCTTCTTCTTCTTTTTTTGAAGAATTTGCTTTGACTTCTTGATTTTTCTCATTTTTACTTTTAAATTCTTGACCAAAATCTCTAGTACATCCATCCCAAACTTAAACTTTGCTCACTTCCAAGAGAAACCCCAAACTTATTTTTTTGCATATGACCAAGGAACTAAATTTTCTACCTAACTCCAAAGAGATGGTGGAAAGTTTTAATCTTTCAAGTCAATTGGCTCATTATTGTGGCTATGTCACTAAAAGAAATGGATTAGACTCAAAGTGATTAGCAAATGATATAAACATGATATACAAATTAGTTTCAAAAGACTCAGAGTTCACCACAAACAAGTGCCTTAGTGTGTAATTATCAAACCAATAGATTAAATCAGAAATAATGCAAATTCTAGAAAATAGCAATTATGCGGATACTCTCATAAGAAGGAAAAGTAAATAATGGAATATTTGGCTCAAACCTTGCTAGTTGAGGTATCTGGAGATTGAGTACAAAGTAGTTGGTTGTTCCTTTCTTCCTCAACTCTCAATCTACTAGGAACTTTCCAGATGATTACCTTTGTTTTTTATGATGTTTGTGGTTCATCTGTCACTGCTAAAATTGCAATTTTGTAAATTTGAAAGAAACATCAGCAACAAACTTGTTTATTAAAGACAAACATAAATTTATTGGTACAAAGAGGAACCAAGTATTATAGTTGATACTCTAGATTGACTTGAGAGATTGACTTCTTGGACGTTAAAGGGAATCGCATAAATTAATACAAATTCAGAAAAACTCCAAATTAACATGTCGTTGGAGTGGAAAAAGTCTTGCACGTCTTGCATGATGTTATTGAAGTCTTGGTTTTATTTGGTCCATTTTGCCCACATCTGGTTGATGATGATGCTCGAGAGGAGCGGTTTCGCTTTGGACCCATTTCCTAAAACAATAACAACAACATTAGAAAGTGCAAAGAGGTTTAAAAAAATAGGATTAAAGAGAGTTTTTAGTCTCTCTTTCTTCTTTCAATCCCTTTCTCAAGTTTTTGTCCTACTGCTCCTAAATGTGACATGCTACAGAACAAAAACAATTAACTAAAATAACTGAAATTTAAATTTTGCAAATGAAATAAAAACTTATCTACTGGGTTACCTCCCATTAAGCGCTTCTTTAAGTTCATAAGCTTGACCTTTCAATTTTTGTGTTTGGACGGCATATATGCCACGAAAAACACATCATCCTTCTTCTTCCTTTTGTTTGGTAGGAATTCCATCACTTTCAGGAATTTAAGATTTTTCTTCCATATTCTCTTTAGTTTGATAGTATCGAACAAGGCATAAATCTCGTCCAATACTTTATCTATTTTTCCTCTTTTATTAGCCTTGATGTTAGGTGTAGGACTATTCTTTTGTTGAATATTTTGTAGTTGGATATCTAAGTCTGAACGAATTATTGAACTTGGAGCTTCCTCCAAAATGATATAATCTTCATCTTGCATTCTTTCTCTTGTCCCACATATCTTTTTCACCTTCATTTCTTCTGTTTTTTCTTTTATCTCTTTATCAGGTGTTGTGCATTTTCCTTCTTGTTTATCTTTTTCAACTCCTCTTTCATCGACTACCTCACATTCTTGTTTGACTTCTATTTCAATCTCCGCATCTCTAGGACTATCTAACATATTTTTATAGAACTCTCCACTAGATATCAGTTTTAATGTTAATTGCCTAGATATTTGACCAAGTTGTGTCTCTAAATTCTCGAAGGATGTTTCCATGTTACTTCGCACGGTTTCTTGATGCATGTTGATTTCCTCGAAATTGAGTTGAGTCATCTTTATAAACTGAGTCAAGGTTTCTTCAAGATGAGATGATGAATCCTCTTCCCATAAATGATCAGTGTAAGGCTCTGACTCTGAATAATTTCTCGCATTTTGTTGAATTTGAGTTTTTTGCTGCAAGTTCCTTTGAATAAGCTTCAAAATTTGCCAAGGTAGTATAGATGTCATCTTGCATGACTGTCTTGACCTTGCATACAAAAAGAAAAATACCTTAGTAACATTGCACTAGATTAAAAAAAATTTAAACAAAAGTGAAACTAAAAAGAGAAAGAATAAAGAAAGAAAATGTAAGAAGAGACAAAAATAATTAATTACAAAAAAAAATATTTACAATTGAAAAAAAAAATTAATGTTGCACAAGCGTCGCCTTGTTGAAATTATCAACAATCCCCGACAACTGCACCAAAAACTTGATGACTTCTCGGCAAGTGTACCAATAATGTCGAAGTAATAAGAAGATCGAATCCACAAGGATTGCTATTTAACAAGACAATGATTAAGCAATGTTTAGAAACTACTAAATGGGGGGTGTCGAGTTTTAATTGCAAAGTATTTTGTCAATAATACGAAAGCAATCAGGTTTTTTATATAATCCCCCATTTCTCTACAGTTGATGTTCAATGTATTACGTAAATGATATTGTTGCTATAAATCCATGGCGAATTAACAAAAACGATATACCCAATCCCTTGGTGTATAGCTCACTAATCTATACTCGGAGCTTTCTGTCCCTAGTCCACCAGCGTAAGTAAGATTAGACAATGCAATATAATGTTAATTCCTAAGCCAATACTCGAGATCTCCTATCCCTATTCAACCGACTTAAGCACAACAATTTCCCTAGATTCAACATATTGACTAATGGTCAGTATTCCCTATGTGTCTAAATTCAGATTAAAAGAGTATCTCACATAAAAAGCATTAAGAACAAGGTGTAATTAAATAGAATTATAACTCAAATTATTCATGTAATAACAAATCAAACATATGTCCAAACAGTATTAAAAAAGGTTCATCCAACAAAGCCTAACCTATAGAGAATTAACTACTCATAATTCAAATTACAATACCAAATATAGATAAGATGTTTGCATAAGATATCCTTTGAAGAACAAGCCTCCAATGGCTTCAAATGCGCTCCAAATATTCCTTTTGGTGTTGTAAATCGTCAATTGCAGTGTAAAATCACATAACTCTTAAAAAAGTATCAAACTTCCCCTTTTAAAGCAGTCAGAATGGATCAAAAATGCGTAAGAAAAAGTGTAAGAAATGTACCATCGCGCGTTATAATTTGCATCACGTGCACTGCTGACTTTACTTTTCTATCACGACCGTGATGCTACGTGTGATTATTCCAGTAGTTGCACGTATTTACTTCTTTTCCACCTAATTTTCACTAAGTCCTTATTTCTTCATACTTAGTCATTTTTGCACCTTTCTTTAGCCTTTATT
This sequence comes from Lathyrus oleraceus, assembly GCF_024323335.1. Lineage (NCBI taxonomy): Eukaryota > Viridiplantae > Streptophyta > Magnoliopsida > Fabales > Fabaceae > Lathyrus > Lathyrus oleraceus. The sequence goes on from NC_066585.1 coordinate 216,728,805, forward strand.
CCTTATTTTTCCTCATCTTTAACTTGTTTTGATCTGTTTCTTCGATCAAAAACATGCAATGACAGAGTGTTATCAACCTTGCTCCGCACAATTGTAGCAAGTCACAACATTACTCTTACAATCAACAATGAGGTGCCCCGTCTTCCCACACTTGTAACACATCTTTTCTGCATTAGAGCACTCATTCGCATGATGACTTATCACACCACACCTATAATGTTGGACCAAAGCAGGAGCTCTTCCCCCACTTAGCTTCTTCTCAAATGTAGCTTTCTGTTTACCCTTGTCAGTAGTAGTCACATACGACTTTCCTCGGAACTGTCATTTACCTTTCTTTTCACTAATACTCTTGTAGTGAGCATATCGGGCTCTATTGTCTTCATTATAGGTTCTATACTTATTCAACAGTACAGAAAAATGACAGATCTCCTGGTAACCAACAGCCTGTTTGATCGTGGGACGTAGCCCGCACTCTAACTTGATGCATTTCGAACCTTCAGCGGCAACACTATTATAATGTGGATAGAATCTCACTAGCCCTTCAAACTTTACAGCATACTCTGTAACTGTCAAATTTCCCCACTTCAACTCAAGGAGTTCAATCTCCTTCTTACTACGCACATCCTCAGGAAAGTACTTCTCCAGAAACTGTGCTCTGAATACAGCCCAAGTAACCTCAGTACCAGTAACCTCTGGTCTCTACGTGCACTATCCCACTAATCCTTAGCTTCCTCAGACAACATGTGAGTACCAAACAATACTTTATGCTCCTCAATACTTGCCATTACTCGAAAAATCTTTTCAATCTCTTTCAACCATACATGACCACCCTCTAGGTCATACCTACCCTTGACGTCGGTGGATTATTGTCATACCCCAAAATTTTCCCTCCCCTTTTGATTTTCATCTGGCTCATGATCTTTAATTCATCTGTATAATAATGCCAAAATTGATTCATATCATCCATTTACATTGACATTCTCAAAAGACAAGTATCATGGATTCAAAGAAACTAAGGTTTACCCAAGAATCAAGTCTAAGGATTTAAGTATCTTTGGTGGTGCATTCGAGTTGGAGAGCCTATCTTATGAACCAAGACATAAAACCCTAATTTGCTGACCTTTTGGCATTTGTGGGTCATGGGTGTTGCATTTGTGGTTTTTGGGATTTGATCAAGACTTTCAAGGGTTTGTGACCATTTGTGGAGGTTTGTAGTGGTTTTCAGTGTTCATATATTTTGTCCTCTAAGGGTTTAGGATTGGATTTAATTCAAGGTATTGATACTCAAAGTTCATTCAAGAAGGATCTTGCTAGTTCATATTCAAAGTTGATTCAAAGGGCAAGATTCAAGTTGTCTGCATAAGTTTAATTCATAGGTCATAATTTGGAGGAAGAATTCATTAAAAGTCAAAATACATAAGTTCATTTTTCATTACAAAGTCATCCATCATCCATTTACAAATCATTACATCATTCCACAAATTCTAAACCTACACAAAAAATAATGCAACTTGGACATACAGTTGACTTTGGTCAATTGTTGACTTTTTGGTCAACCAATTGACCAAAATCAACTCTACTAGCCTTAATTCTAGTTACAACTTTCTCCTCAAGTCACCCATAGTCAGGTTCTTCATTGTTCTTCATGGTTTTTGTTTCTTTTCATCAAAGGTTCAATCCTTGATTAAACCCTCAATCCATACCTACTCGTGCCTACAAGAACAAAATCAAAGCATCATTAGCATTCACCAAGTTTTAATCAAATACCAAACCAAACAATCACACTAAAGCTATAACATTCCATTAATTTCATATCATTTCTAATTCAAACATATTCACCAATTCTAATAAGCATCCCATTAAACAATACCTCAAATAGTACACTAACAATCATTCAAGGCTTAGCCTTTATCGTGTTCAAATAATTGCATTGATTTTAATACTAACATCACACTAACTAAATAGGGTTTAACTAACAATTCATCTTTCCTATTTTAAGAAGTCCTCCTAAAATAACTATGTCTTCACTAACAATCATTCAAATTTCACCATAGCATCAAGTTCCATCCAATTTAGCCAAACTTTTGCAACTAACTTTTACTAAGTTGTAAATCTACTAACCAAGTTCATGTTCTCATAATGTTCTTAAAACCTATTTGTGATAGATCATAATTTCAATTTTTACTAACAGAGTTTTAACACACTTCATGAACACATAACAACTTTTGACATCAAATTAGATTAACCAAGTTTTATAATTTTTAACAAACTAGCTTTGAATATTCTAATAGTAATTAACTGATTTAACCAAGTTCAACATACTTTAACAAACCTTCATAACATTTACTGACATAATAAATTCACAACAAAATTTTAACATATTAACATTTTCTTCCCTTTGAACACAAAGGAATTTCAATTACAACTCACAAAAACCGAGTTCACCAACACAAACTAACTGAACTACTCACATTTACTAACCAATTTAATAGAGCTAACATTAAACTAACAAAATTTTCAACACAAGTTAACATCTAACTAACTCATTCTATAAAATCTAATAGACTAACCCTAAACAGATCCATTCCTAACTAACTAGCAGAGTTAACAGATTACAAAACTAAACTAACTCTAACTGAATTGTTAACAGTTTGATAACTTGCAACCAATTTTCACTTGGGAGATCTTACAGATTTGAACTCTGTTAAATTTCAAATCTCTATAAAACCATCACTCCCCAATCATTTGCAGGGATCACCAATCATTAGCATAAAACCTCATAATCCTCACCTCAGAATTGAATCTCTCTCACTGCAAACTCATTCTCAATCTCACTGCACCATCTGAATCTCCTAATCACTCACCTCTCAACTCTCATCAATCTCAAACAAGAACACAATAACAAGAACAACGCAGGGTCATGTGAATTCTCCTACCGGTTATACATAGAAGAAGGAGTATAAAAAGATAGAAATGTGGAGTTTGGAGTTCGAGTTCTTACCTCATTCGAAGCATCTCTGGTTTTTTTATTATCTTCTCCTTCAAGTCTTGCAATCTTGATCGAAGCAACTCACCGCTTCGAAGTTTGGTTCATCCCCTTCAAACTTTCTTGTTTTGTCCAATTCTCGTTACTAGAGGATATCATTAGCATAAAGGATATATAACCCTAAGTTTTAAGTTCCATATTAGGTATCACTTGCATTTATTTTGGATTTGAAGATTTAGGGTTCGTACATTTTGGTCTTTGATTTGAGTTCTGTGGATAGAATTAGAGAAAGGAAACTATGGATTGGGAGATAGGAGGTAGAGACGATGGTTTTCATGGCAGGTTGGGGTCATTTCAGACTCCGCCGCCGCCGGAGGATATTTTCGGTGCGGCGGAGGAATAATCGGATTTCGCTTTAGGGAGAGAGAGGTTTAAGAAAGAAAGAGCTTGTGTGACTCCACGGTGAAGACTTCCCATCTCTTTTGGAATACAACGTGGGCCTCTTGGGCTTGTTGGCCCATGGATGTTACCCTTGCACCCTACATTTCAGCTCATAAACCTCCTTGACTGGGTACAACTAGCCACCTTTGGGCCTCCTCTTGAGCCCAACATCAAATCAGTTGCTATACATCACACCTCCCTTTCAGCGCTACACCTTATTCCCTTTGATTTTTATTTTCTTTAATTGTTTTATTTCCAATTTTCATTTCTTTTTTAATGCATTTTTTAATATGAAAAATACTTAGAAAATGAATGTGATTTTATGTTCTAGTTGTGTTTTTCATTTAATTTGTACTTTTGGAAATAATCAAAATAATGTTTTGTTTAGACATTAACCACTAACTTTTTAGGGTTGATCTTTCTAATTAGATTATAACTAATAACATGCTATGTTCCCCCTAGATTTTAGGCTAACTTTATACTTATTGCATTGATTCCCTGAAAACTTAGATCAATGAGTCCTTATGCTTGATTTTCAACTGATTTCATCCTAATTGATTAAGCTGATCAAACTTCTCTTTAATCAACTAAATCCTTTGACATGTTCTTATTTTATCTGTCTAAGTCAAGTGATCAAAAGTCTCTTGATCACTTGATAAAACTAATTCCCTATACTGGAGCTGCTTTAGATCTCTCAAGATTTTGCATAAAAGTCAATATAAGTCAGACAAGACATTGCATACGGCATAACAAACTTCTTCAACACTTGTCAGTCATGAGGAGAACTGTACACCAGGAGCCTTAAGTAATAGAGAAGGATGAGAGGGGTTATTCCTACCCTTGTCTAGAGTACCTTTGAGTATAAGGTGTAGGCCTTAATTATTCAAAGTATTCGCCTCTGTTCATAAACTTTAGTGCAATTCAAATCAAATGATTGACAATTCTTCTTCCCCATATTTGACACTTTAAGACTTCAACATCTCAGCACTGCAACAACCTCCGTCAATAATACTCTTCTCTTTAGACCAAACACCGCGTTCTTTGGCTCCCATACATTTTATGGGTTAAGCGCCTCATAGTTAAACACCCATCTCTGAATGAAACACTTCATAGATTGACTTATGGAGTTTCATACTCTGGCACCCTTCATGCATTGCCTTGTGAAGCCTCATGCTCTGGAAACCTTCATATCATTACCCTTTGGAGCTTTATGCTCTGGCAAACCCTTTTCTTTTATTTTTCCCTATGGAGCTTCATGCTCTGGAAAATTCTCATGCATTTCCTTGTGGAGCTTCATGCTCTGGAAAACTCTCATGTATTGCTCTATGGAGTCTCATACTCTGGAAAGTCTCATGCATTGCCTTTTGGAGCTTCATGCTCTGGCAACTTTCATACCCTGCCTTGTGGAGCTTCATGCTCTAGAAACCCCTTTTGTAGGTCTTGATCCTTGGATCTAGGCAAAATCCTACATTTCTATATTAGCCATATTCTTTAATTTAGATACACCTAACCTATGGATCCAACAACACAATCATTGGTCCAAGCAATACTTCTACAACATCCTTCACACACATTCCTCATTTTTTTTCTATTCTTTTTCTTACAATTCAAACAACACTTCCAATTCCAATAATTCTCTTTCTTTTAGTTAAATTCAATCAACTCTTTCTTTTTCTTTTATCACTTAATTATTTTAAAGCAAAACAACTTTCCCCTCTTTTCATAAAAGAACTATTATAATTTGTTCCTTAGCAGTCAGACTAAAAACTCAGAGTATCTGAACTAAGATCAATTCAGCTAATATCTAAATACTTCTAGGATACGATTATAATTGTTCCCTAAAATCAACCAGCACACACTTATTTTCTACCACGAACTACAGAGCTCTGATTTCCTTATTGCACTATGAGGATACTTAGGCACAAGCATTCTAATCCTTGGCAAGCACACTAATTATAAACCTTTTTTTCCTCTTTCACAAGTAACCTTTAAATAGTAACACTCATTCAAGCATAAAACAATTAAAATGGTTCCCGTTAAGTACAATGGATGTGAGGGATGATAATACCTTCTCCTCGCATAACCGACTTCCTTACCCTTTTTATCTTCCCCTTAGGTTTTATCGATATTTCCCCTTTCCTTTTTGGAATAAATAAAGTTCGGCGACGACTTTTTTGTATCTTCGAGCGTGCGATGCGCTCAGGTATTTTTCGTGATGTGAAAATTATTCCTCTAAAACTTTCCTAAACCATAGAACTCATCATCATCCTGATTATGTTGCCATTCAGCGCCTGAGCCACTGACTCCAGAGCGTCAGCAATTGTGCGATCGTTTCTTCCAGCCATTCTACACACCACCAAACATATATTAGAAGAAACAATGTATCGACAATATACACAAACATGTTGCATACTAGGTAACAAATAACATGTCAAAAACCTAGCCGAATAGACTGACATGCTCTTATACCACTATTGTAACACTATAACCCCGAAACTTATATAATAAGCATTATATGCTGATTAAAGTCTTACCAACTTCAAAACATCTCAACTTTATTCAAATAGAAGCAGAAAATAAAATTAAAATACTCGACAAAATCATGTTTGTTCTCAACTTCAAAATAACATCATAAAAACTCCTTAAAACATTAATTCGAATTCAACAATTAAAACAGGCGTCCCAACCCCAAAATTACATGATCAGAGCATAGCCACTAAATAAACAATGAACTAAATAGAAATAACTTCGAAAGCTATCATCCACTCACAACATCAACTTCTAATCCTGATTATCTGCAAGATGTCCATGGTGGACAACATCAAAGCAAAGGGGGTGAGAATCCACATCAATAAATTAATGGTATAAACTGCAAGGTAGAATTCAAATATCTACATATTCAACAACAATCAAACAACATCATTCTTACACCCAATCCATCAACTTGCACAACAATCACATATTCATCATTTAATTATGCAATGAGACTCTCAACTTTAACTAGACTCATATACATATGGTACCATATCATCACCAATTGGTTCACTCAGGAAGCGGGTTCACCCTGCTCGAACCCTGAATCCACCTTGCTTGGATTCTGGACAAGTCACCAATCCACCCTGCTCGGATTGCAACTTGCCTCTTTCATAAACAACAACGACATAATGAATGCATGCCATAACACGTCAATGCAACAACAACATAATGTTTAAAGTCCCCTCCCGGCAATAAACAAAACATGCATTGTCCCAACAATAATAGTTCCCCTCCCGAACTATCATCCACAACAACAAACTAACAATTTAACAACATAATCCATGCTCATACAACAACATATCATCATCACAATTCACAGAATTCATCACAACATCATCATCATGTATACACATCTCTATCATTCATTAGTTAATTCAAAAATTTGATTAAATTTGTGTTTAATCGTTAAATCATATGAACCATAATTTAAAACAGTAGTTAACCGAGTATAACAGTACCCAAAACATCCACAAAGTCAAAAAATTGAAATCTGCACTTTAACATCACCAAAACAAGTATCTTTGCTCACCGCAGACCCATAATGGGTTACCCGTCATAGTAGTGACGTCCGTCACCAACCTTAAACATCCAGGTCATCATTCAGATGACGACCGACTTGAAAGATAAGCCTGACCAGCATGACAGGTTACCTGTTACAGTGGTGACGCCCGTCAGCACCCTATGATTTGCAGAATTCGCTTCTACTTAGGGAGTTACTGCATAACTCTTATTTTTTCATTCCAGTCATAAGAATTTGATACATAAACATCACACACATGTTATATTTCATCAGTACATCCAATTACATTAATTCAATACTTTCAATATATAGTTTTCATAAAATTTTGTTATTTTCAAAACCTTCAAACACACAACAATGGTGAAAATATAAATACACATCTAAATAGAATTACATATTAGTGCACAAATTTCCACATCCAAAATAGCATATAACATCAGAACATCATCAAAATTCAGAATTAAATCAAAATCTCAATTGCCCTATTGGAGTGCGCAAATTTCCACATCCAAAATAGCATATAACATCAGAACATCATCAAAATTCATAATTAAATCAAAATCTCAATTGTCCTATTGGAGGTTAAGGACTCCTCAATTCTACCCCTCATGCATATACCCATTATATATATAGTTCTTTCCCTTACCTGGTTTTTCTAGTAGCAATAGCAAAATTCTGGTCTTTGATTGTTCTTCACATCTCTCCAAAGCTCTAACCTTCTATCTCCTTTGTGCCTCTGGTCCTCTTTTCACGTACTGATAAAAAATCTCCTAAACCTAGGTTATCTCTTAATCTTATATAATTAGGGTAAGTTAGTCATAATTATAATTATCTCCCTTACTAACAATTACTCTTACTCCTTCCTCCCATATATTTCTCTTAATTTGCAAAATGAACCTGGACTCTCTAAATTCTTATTTTTAATTAAATAAAGCCACTAAAGTAGTAGTATTTTAATTATTAAAATAAATTCTAATTATTTTAAATAAACTCCACTGATCTCTAATTATCCGACATAATAATTAAATTAAAACACAAACAAATTAATTAAAATAATAACTCGAAAAACTAGGATATTACACTTCAGCCTCCATCGTGCGAGCATACAAGAAGATGTTTAACCGTTCAAATGAGTTAAACACCATTCTCTAAAAACAACCAACACATAAATATTTTTTAACACGAACTATGAAGCTCTAACTTTCTTATTGCACTTTGGAAATACATAGGCACAAGGTTTTGAAACCCTGCCGAGCATAATAAAAAACTAACATTTTTCCTCTTTAAATTTTTTGTAAATATCCATTTTAATAAATAAACAAAAGAATTGCAAACGTTTCTTTAAGAACACTTATCCCTAGCCTATTAGGAGGTTCCCGCTGAGTACAACGGATGTGAGAGACGCTAATACTTTCCCTTTACATAACCGACTCCTGAATGCTCAACTAGTTGGGATGACAATATTTTCTTCATTTAAGGGTTTTATCGATGTTTTCATTCAAATAAAAACTTTGATGGCGAGTTCGTGTCTATTTCGAGCATTTAAGACGCTCAGGTATTTTTTGCGTCGCGACAACCATAATTGATCTCTCTAAGTAACCAAAGATTCAAGTTAGTTTCTAGTTGCTCAAAATTCCAATTACACCAAAACCAGATTTTCATTAGAGACTTGATTCTCGAATAAAAAACATGCCCCTAAATATTCATGTTAGAACAAATGAACAAAAAAAATTAGAAAAAAATAAAAAGATGTGCAAAAAAATGGTTCACATGACACCTCTATTTATACGAAATTTTGTCAAAAATACTCTCTGATTCAATTAGTGCGTTATATTAACATATAATATAAAATATTATATAATTATATTTTATAATATAAGTAAAAAATTAATAAAACCAAAAAGCTCATGTGTAAGCCCAATTGGTGCCCCTTTGAAGCTCAAAGAAGCCACGCCAATTGAATTGATGTTTCTATTATTCATGTGGAGCATGTGCCAATTAGTCTTAAAGTCTCTTTTATATTTAGAGTGTAGGAGATAGTTGATTTTAAGTGTTTTGTACGATTTTGATTTTTTTTTGGTTTGAAACACGGGTATATTGAAAAATATAAAGAAAAAGTTGAGTATTAGGATATTAAAGTTAGAGATATTTATTACTACTCCATCCAGTTCTTTTATAAGATACAAATTACTCTTTAAATTTATTGAATAATCAATGTATCTAATCTAAAAGATAAATTGTATTTTATAAATAAATCCAGAGAGTTTTTCACCTCAATGTCCCTTTTCTTAAATTTAAATCTCAATATACCCTTAAATTGATTTTTTTTATCTAACTAACCTTTTTTTTAGCAAGCTCGATCGTTCATTGGCTAAGAGTATGAAGTGAAAATTTGAAAGACAGAGCTCGATCTTTCAATGAACGAGTAGTCAAATGTATTAAATAATCAAAAAAATGAAAAAATAATATAATATTAGTGATTTCGTCCATTCATTGACCAATGCCCTACGTTTAAAAATTTTAGTGTATCCTCGGTCATTCAATGGCGAGTCCCTTCATCAAATAGGATAGTTTGAATATTTTTTTTAAAGTGGGATGGGTAGAGAATTTTATTTTAAAAATTGAGCAAAGGAATAAAAAAGTCAAATCCGAATGTATGATATTCAGGTAAAAAAAAATGAGTTAGGTACAAATTTAATACATTTTGACAAGTGGCTTCCATATATCCTTTGAAATGATTATACATTTTATAAAAGGCTTTCCAACTTTTTCCTTTTCAATAACTTTGACAAGATGGTTTATTAGGTTATGCAAATAAACAACGGTTTAGTCACTAAACCTTTGCAATGAACCATCAAATAATCACCCATATATCTCCTCCTGTACATACCTTTCACGACACACAAAGAGTTGCAATGAAACAGTACTCGAAACCTTTCTTTCTCCTCGAATTGCAAAACAGCGAAAGTAGGGTCTAAGACTAGCCTAACATAAAAGTAAAGCAAACAAAAAGGCCATGAATGCAAAGAAAGACGAAAGAGACGCAATAAAGGAAAAAAAGAGGGAGCAATGTGCAAATGCAAAGTGACAAAAGAAAAATCAAATGGTGGACAGGACACATTTAGTTGATGTACACAGGAGTAGGATTTTAGGCAGGAAAAATAATAGTGGGACCCACATGTAGCATATTTCATTTGACCAAATTTCTCTCTCCCATTGAATTTCCCAACCAGGGTTAGTTATAATAAGATTCCAAGTTAGATGCCAACACATCACACGTGTGGGAGGGGGCAAGAAACGAGTCAGGGGGCATGGCAGGGAGTGAGGGTTGGTCCAATGGTCCCTCTCTCTGTTGCTGTTGGGTATGTTCCTCTGTTTCATCTCATATAAGAGAAAGCAAACACACACCTTAGCTAAAGAGAATTTGCAGAGCCTTCAGATTTAGCATTATTCTTCTTATTCCTTTTTTTTAATATTTTTATTTTCTCGTACCATTCATTCCTTCTTCCTCTTCTTGTCTCTTAACCCAAAAAAAAAAAAATGCGTGGCTCTTTACAACCCTTGGATTTAGGGATTCAGATTCCCTACCACTTCAGGTGTCCAATCTCTCTTGAGCTTATGACAGACCCTGTTACCGTCTCCACCGGTCAAACTTACGACCGTAACAGCATCGAGTCATGGGTGAACACCGGCAACACCACGTGTCCGGTCACTAGGGCTAATCTCACCGATTTCACGTTCATCCCTAATCACACTCTTCGCCGTTTGATTCAAGAATGGTGCGTCGCAAACCGCGCTTTTGGTGTTCAGCGTATTCCTACTCCCAAACAGCCAGCAGATTCTGCACTGGTTCGTTCTTTGCTTAACCAGTGTTCTTCCCATTCTGCCCCTACTCAAATGAGGCTTAACTCGCTTCGTCGACTCAGGTCACTCGCTCGTGACTCGGATTATAACCGTTCTCTGATTGGTTCTCTCAATGTTCGTCATGTTTTGTTACCTATTGTTTTCGACTACAACGGTTTAGATGAGATGAAATATGAGTCACTCGGTTTGCTTGTTCTTTTCCCACTCAGTGAGTCGGAATGCAGTTCAGTTGCTTCCGATTCGGATAAGATTAACTACCTAACGAGTCTTCTTTCTCATTCTTTGTTTGATGTCCGAGTCAACTCGGCGGCGCTCATTGAGATCATCGTCGCGGGAACTCACTCGGCGGAGATTAGATCTCAGGTGAGCAATGTCGACGGGATCTACGACGGCGTGATTGAGATACTCAAAAATCCGATCTCGTATCCGCGCGCGCTTAAGATTGGAATCAAGGCGTTGTTCGCGCTCTGCCTTGTGAAACAGACGCGTCACCGTGCTGTGGCTGCCGGTGCGCCTGCGGTACTTGTTGATAGGCTCGCTGATTTCGAGAAGTGTGACGCGGAGAGAGCTTTAGCGACGGTGGAGCTGTTGTGCCGTGTTCCGGATGGTTGCGCGGCTTTCGCTAGTCATGCGCTTACGGTGCCGATGCTTGTGAAGATAATACTCAAGATTTCGGATCGTGCGACGGAGTACGCTGCCGGAGCGTTAATGGCGCTGTGTTCGGAATCGGAACGGTGTCAGAGAGAAGCGGTTACGGCAGGGGTTTTGACCCAGCTTTTACTTCTGGTACAGAGTGATTGCACGGAGAGAGCGAAGAGGAAGGCGCAACTGTTGCTGAAATTACTTCGGGATTCGTGGCCTCAAGATTCCGTCGGAAATTCCAACGATTTTGCATGCAGTCATTTTGACTGATTTTTTTTTTTTTTTAATTATTGTAATATCTCAATTTTAGAAAATTATTTAGATTTGATTACAAAAATAGAGAAAAAAATGGACATAATTGTGAAGTTCAGCTTAGGATCTTTTTATTTAGACGGAAAAATAGAATTTAAATTCTGTATTTTATTAATTTTTCCTCTCTATGTATTTAAGTATTATTATTATTATTATTATTATTATTATTATTATTATTATTATTATTATTATTATTATTATTATTATTATTATTATTATTAATAATAAGAATAAGAACAAAATGTTTCGTTAGAGTTATAATTTTGTCCCATGGAAAAACATTCACTGGCATTTGGTTGAAGTACACGTTTCTGAAAGCTTTATGGACAGAGAAGTGTGTTTGACTTCCAAGGTAAATCATTTTGAATAATCATTATGTTGGGGACTCTTATTCATGGCTGCTCCTGCTCACCAAAGAAGAAAGATACTCACCTTTCTTATTTTATTTTCTGTAGTCCATACATCAATTCTAACGTTTTTCTTTCTTGCACTCATTTTACAATGACCCAACTCAGTTTTATTTAATTATTCATATTGATGCAATGTACCGATGAAAAATGTAAATTGGATTACACAGTTGGTTCTAGGGTGAAGAGAAATAATTATGAGTGAACTTGATTTTGGTTAAAATCGAGTTTGTTATAAATGATTTATATTTGAATATATTTATGTAAAAATGAGTTTAATATATATATAATGTCAAACATATTAAGATATCTTGCACAATCTTGAGTAAAGTTCTCATGATTTTGATATTTGAAAAGAAAAAGTGTATTTTTTTTTGTCTAAAAAGGATGATCACTCAGATTAGTTTGTTGATGATAGCCTTAAGAAAATAGGATCGGATCTCAAAACTTCCTTTTGGAAGAATCCTTGGTTGGGACCTTCTCCCCTTATGGTTAAGTTCTTTGGTCTTTTTTCTAACTTTGTCCGATAAGAAGGGATGGTGGGAGAGATTTGGTGAGTGGAAATGGGGTTATCATCTGGGATTTTAGGTGGAAAAGAACATTCTTTCTTAGAGAGCTTTCTACGTTTGAAAATCTGTCATCTCTGCTCTGAGATGTTACTCTCTCTATAGATAGAGATAAATGGATTCGAAAGCATTCTATAGAGAGTTTATTTTCTGTTTCCAGGGTATATCATGTTTAATTTGTTGGCTCTTCTTAATTATCAGTGGAAGAGGATTTGATTTCCCCCTCATCTAGTGAAAAAGAACATTCTTTCTTAGAGAGTTTCCTACCTTTGAAAATCTTTAATCTCTGCTCTGAGATGTTACTCTCTCTAGATAGAGATAAGTGGATTTGGAAATATTCTATAGAGAGTTTTATTTTCTGTTTCCAGGGCCTATCATGTTTAGTTTGCTGGCTCTTCTCAGTTATCAATGGAAGAGGATTTTAAGCCTTTGGATTATAGAATTTAAAAAGCGACATATAACTAACAAAATTGTGGTTCTATGTGTTGTGCATGTTATAGTGTTACTATATGTGTTTCTGATGATGACAAAAGAACAAAGCAAGATTAATCTCGAGCATCATCAATGTTGAAAAAGATTGAAGTTTATAAAAAATCTAAGTTAAAGAAGGTTCCATAGTTTGAGCAAAGATAATCAATGAAGGTGAGAAAAACACGAGAATGAGGGTTGAATTGTGTTGGATTTTTCTCCTTAAGTTTTTTCTTCTTCTGCCTCTGATAGTTCTCAACCAAATTTCGAACACTTAGTTCAGAGTCTGACTTAGAAAAATAAGGCTAGCTTTTGAAAGTTCTTATCAGATTCTGAACCAGAATCTGACTTAAAGTTGAATAGTTGATAGCAGCGGAATAGTAAGATCAGAAAGCGGGAAAGTAAAAGGAAGAACACACATCAATTATCCTGGTTCCTCTCACAACTTGAGAGTAGTCCAGTCCCCTTGTACTTCCAAGGGATTTTCACTATAACCAAACTGATTAAAAATTCTCAAGCACCAAACAAGAGATTTCTAATGCTCAAACCCACAAGGAAGAGAATTCTTTGCTCAAGCATACAAGCAAAAGACTTCCAATGCTCAAACCCACATGTAAGAGACTTCTTTGTTTAAGCATACAAGCAAGAGACTTTCAATGCTCAAATCCACAAGTAAGATAATTTTATGCTCAATCACACAAGCAAGAGACTTCAAATACTAAAGCACTAAAGCAAGAGACTTCTGACTCTATAACAAACTGTTAAAAGATTCGGTAAAAACTACACTTTATATACAATCAGAGGTGTAGACAAAATATAATTTATAAAGACTCTAACACTTAAGAACTTCTAAAATATACAAAGTGTTAGGATGTTCAAAGTCTATCAATTTTGACAGGGTGACTTCTCTTTGAATGTCAATGATTCAGAGTTTGGTATTGCAATGTATTTTACTTCTTCTTCGGGTATTTTGCTCCTCATATAGAGAGGAAGAAAAGAGATGTTGAAGACTTTCACAAAAAGGTTGGATAACTTTTGTACTTGATTGGACACAATAAGAAAACAACTTTTTGCAAGAGGAATTATCCGTTGAAGATCAGAAAACAATGAAGAGATTTTTCCTTAAGTCTTCACGTGATCAAAAGGTCTACGAGTCTGTCAGAGTTGCCTCGATTAAAGAGATATAACCTTCAGAGATTGACTTTCTTCAGACTTGATTCTTTAGAGTCTGCTTTTTGGCTTTTGAAGCCCTAGAGTTTGGATCACCAGAGGCTGACTTTCTTCAAAGTTGACTTCTTCAAAGTTTGGTTCTTCCGTTAGAGCCAGAGTCTTTAGAAGTGATCTTCGCAGCTAGAGTCTGAACTTTAGATTCAAAATCATCAAGCTTCTCTTCATTTGTCTTTAGTCTTATAATCCTGCATACTTAAACAAATGTCAGAATATCCAATTGTTCTTTAAATACTTTATTATCATCAAAACCCAAGGGATATGGTATCAACCAATTTTGTTTCAATAATCAATAAAAATATCAAAAGGAACTGAGGTTGTGAAAGCTCGCCTAGTCACATGCTTTAGTTTATACTTATCTGTTTTGCATCAATATTGTATAAATTAAACAAGAGTACCTCTCAAGGTACTAAGGCAATGCACATACACATTAAATAATTTTACAAAACTTCATGTAAAAATCTTTTTAAAAATAATTTATGGCCACTAACTAATAGATTAGGAAGCGTCCTAACCAATTAGGAAAGCAAAATCTCTCTCTAATCGATTAGAACTTATATATAATCGATTAAGGAGTACTGAACTCACCACCTAATCAATTAGGAACCCTTTTAATCAATTAGGCTTTGAATCTGAGTAATATATTTCCATATTTGACAAGTCTAACCGATTAGTGTCGCATGCCAATCAATTAGAGAGCGACCAAAGCCCATGATTATTTCCTTTTTGAGCCAATTTTTTTTCATTTTTGTGCACTCTTATAAGAACGAAAATTTGATTTACGATTTCTCTTCCTCCCCCACACTCTTCATATATTCTGTTTTTAATGCACTTGTCATTATCTTAGTGCCGAGAGAGCAAAAGGCTTAAAGTAAGAGTTGTGTAATTTGTTGTTCTTATCACATTGTGTTGCAATTGTATATCAAGAGCTTCATTATCTTGTAACACTATAAGTGATATAAAAAGGTTGTAAGTTGGACCCAAGTAAAAGCTTGGTGTAAGAAGGTTGTGGACTGATCTTGGTGGAAAAGATCAAGGTGTAAGTAATAATCTCAAGAGAAAACTCTTTGGAACTAGATTAGACTGCATGATTTGAGACCAAACCAATATAAATCCAACTGCGATCTCTCTAATTCTTCTATTTTTATATTTGTGCAATTTATCTTCCATTTTTTATTTTTTGCTTCATCTTTTTTCTTAAAACTGACAAAATTAAGGTTTCAAAAACCATATAACACAATACACCCCCTATTATGTTTGAAGCCACTTGGCCAACAAGTGGTATCAGAGTCTAATTCCTATAATAAGACTAATTGTCTCAGGAGGTAGAATGATGGTTTCAAACACTTTTTCAATAAGAAGTCTTCCCATGAGCAAATCTCCATCGTTTGATGGTAAAAGGTATAGCATATGAAAAGTAAGAATGAATGTTTTAAAAAACTTTTGATTTTGATTTAAGTTTAATCAAATATGGTCCTTTTGTTCTCTCTCATTTAATAAATAAGGAAGTGGTGAATAAAACGAGAAATTTATGGACCAGAGAGGAAAAAATAAAAGCGCAACACAACTTAAAAGCCGAATAACTGATAGTTAGTGCATTAAGCATTAAAAAATATAATTATGTATTTAACTATAACACTGCTAAAGAAGTGTAAGATACCCTTAAATGATCTATGAAGAATCTACTGAGATCAAATAGAATAAGATGAACAAATTATATCTAAGAGTCTTGAAATTCCAAAAGATTATGAAGAAAATCTTCAAAATTGTTTCTCTAATAATATTAATACTCCACAAGGTAAATTTCTCAAAAAAAAATTATCTAACAAGTTTCTTGGCTTTGAAAACTGATATTGGAAATCTACATAAGTTTTAAAATCAGATGATACACACTCTAAAAAATCAGTTGCCAGATTTGATAAATTACAAGAGATACTCCATGAGTTAAACGTTATCAAGAAACATAAAGAGGGAGAATCATTACAAAAATACAAGTTTCAAAATAATAGTAGAAAACAAAAAGGTCCTAAAAAGATGATGAGGTAACTTAGGCAAAAGCAATTTTTCTCTCAAAAGCAATTATGTATGCATTAAATGAAAATGAAAATGAGAACTTAAAAAAAATAATTGCGTCTAGAAATCATATAACTTCTTTAAAAAATGAAAATCTATCAACTTAGAAGTAATGTCTTAAATTATATTTTTACATCTTATGATAACATAATATCAAACGTGAAAATTTTAATTACAATAGAATTAAAATCGAAGAGTTATATGAAATTTTTAATAAGTTTATCAGAGGTAAAGATAATTTAGACATGATCCTATGTAGTCAAATAATGGCCTATAATAAATTTAATCTAAGTTATCAACCTAATAATAATCCCAAATCTTTTAATAAATTTTTTCATTCTAAAATAAAAACCAATCACACCATTTTTACGTGCAATTATTATGGTATAAATGGTCTTATTGCTCTTTATTGTGAAGAAGAAAATTAACAAGATAAAATGGACTCATAGGCCTTCTTTTCAGTTCTCCAAAAATAATATGAGCCACTTTAAATCAACTAATAAAAATAACCAAAAAAGATTTCGTACCAAATATTAAAAATTAGAGTTGTTTTGGAGGTATGTTTTATAACATCAAGTTCTAAACGACCAAATACAAATATTTATCTAAGAGTTAAATGAATTTTTATCTTTAACTCCAATGTGGAAAGATGATTCCACTAATGAATTTTTTTTTCAAATTTTTTTTCAAATGTTTTTCAGAAAGAAAGCTCTAAAAAATAAATTGAAAATGTCGTTCATATAAATAAAATCCAAAAAAATTATAGAAAAGTGAAATTTCTTTCCCAAAATAGTAAAGGGAAAAATGATATCTAAATATGTGTGAAATGGCAAGAAAGGGGTAAATCACTTGTTAGAAAAATATTAAAGAAAACTCTGTATACTATTCTCTAAAGTGATAAATAGCTAACTAATATTTTCAATTTATCAGCCGTGTGTTTAAGTAATTATCAAAAAGAAAAGAGCTCAAAAAAAATATATTTATGCGGATAGAAATCGAGCTCAAAAGGCATAAGCAGGCTAAAATTATCACCTTCTAATGGATTAGACATTTCTATTAGAACCTTTTTAAAAGTAGAATTCAGAGTGTGCTAATCAATTAGACCAAAGATCTAATTGATTAGATTTTAAAAAGTCTATAACTTTTTCATTATCCAATCAAATAATCAATTCATTAAAGCTCTAATCTAATAGGGTATCTTCCAATCGATTAGAATCCTCTTATAAAAAGATACCTATATTTCCTTTTTATTTCATCACTCATTGTCGCAACCTGCGAAAAAACAACCGGTGAGAAAAGAGAAAGATAGAAGAGTCGCCACCGTGCGTTATTTATCCCAAAGGAGGGAAAAGGAACACTCGAAATAAACCTGGAGAAAGGAAAGGAAAAGACAAGGTCTCGCAACCAAATCTTGGGTTCGGGAGTCGATTATGCGAAGGAAAGGTATTAACACCCCTACGCATCCGTAGTACTCTACGGGATCCACTATTGTTGTTCTTGTTTAAAGGGTGTGTGTTTATCTAATGTACTATTTACTAAAAGAAAGGGTCAAAAGAAGATGACTCGCACGGATGTCGCATCCACTGCATATGTATCTCATCTGAATATGAGAATCAGAGTCTTCGTAGCTCGGCTACTTATGGGTTAAAAAGATGTGTGCTCGCTAAGACATCGCGTCTTATGCCTACATATTTCATCTGGAATGAGAATCAGAGCAAGACGTAGTTCAGCTAACTACGGGAATAAGGGTCTCGATTGCAACTAGGGCAAGAGAAAGGGAAAGTCTCGATCGCAACGAGGGCGAGAGAAAAGAATCGCAACGAGGGCGAAAGTAAGGATTAGTTGTTAGTTGTCAATCAAAAACTCGGCAAGACATCGCATCTTGTGCCTACGTATCTCATCTGGAATGAGAATCAGAGTTTCCGTAGTTCGGCTGAACTACGGGTTGCCATCTGAACATGGACTTACAAAGGAAGACACCAGCTGTGTCAAAGGAGAGTGGGCAATGTGTTTCACGTCCTAGCAGCAGGTGTCACAGCTCGCTGAATCGAGTCTTAGGCAATTACCTCTTTGCAATAGAACGGAGTGACATGCCACAAGATCGGAGACGCACGGAAGGTCTAAAGAATGGGGAAGCTCTGCGCTAGAGTTGTCATGCAATGTGGACCTATGTGTTAGGATTTACAAATGAGAACCTCTACCTAATGTTAGCATGCAAAGAATAAGGGAATTCTACCTATGTTATCATACAAAAGAATAAGGGAATTCTACCTATGTTATCATACAAAAGAATAAGGGAATTCTACCTATGTTATCATACAAAAGAATAAGGGAATTCTACCTATGTTATCATACAAAAGGGTTCTACCTAATGGGTACTACCTAAACGAAACAAGAATCGACGAATGGAGCAAGGAGAGGATAAGGGTAGATGGCGATGCACGAAGCAATCGACTTACAGGTGGTAGATGGCGATGCATGAAGCAATCGACTTACAAGAGAAATGGCGATGCATGAAGCAATCGACTTACAAAAGAATGGATGAATACGTGCTAGTTCTGTTAAGTTTGGAAAATGATTACTCGACGTTGGATCGAGGTTTTGATCTTGTTTTTGAAATGGTTATCGGATGTTTGTTTTATTTCTTGTATTAACAGATGAATAAAGAATGAAAGAATAAACATTATACAATTCATGGGAGAGGGGTACATTTGTTATGAATTAGGGTTGTTCATGGCAAGTAGACAATAAAAATATATGCCTCATACAACATACAAGTAGGCAACAGTTTAATCAGTACAGATAAATAAACAAGTGTATGATCAAATCAAATAATCAAAGAATGAAATGAATGAACATTAGACAATGTATGGAAAGTATAAACATGTTAAGCAATCAAACATTAGAAGCATGGATGAAAGAAACAAGTATAAAAAATGTCAGATGAATCAGACAGGTGAAACTATGCACACAAAGGATCACTGAATAATTTAATCGGAAAATGATGCAAGGATCAAATAAAATCAAGATGAGAGGCCTCTAATACATGGCCTATGAGATGAACAAGGGAGGATCAAAAGATCTCTTCAATTGCCTTAAGCAATCCCTTAAGTCAAACATCAATCATAGAAAAGTCAATTGTATAGTCAAGTCAACTTAAAAATGTCAAATAAATAGCAAATTAATCAAATAAATTATGAAAAGTTAAACTAACTAAGGTGGGGTCAGGACATCATCATCCCCCAAAAAGATTTCAAAAATAATGTAAATTGATGTATAAATTAATTGAAATAAAACAGAAGTCAAATGAAAAGTCAACCAAGCAAGCTAGGTAAAAAATAAATCCAAAATAAATTAAAAAATGGGAAATAAAATTCCAATAAAAGGTCAGATTGACCATGAGACATTGGTCAACCCTCATCCCAAAAATCAGAAGTTAAAAATAATTCTAAGTCATGAAAATAAAATAAATGAAAAAATGTGTGTCAAAATGGACTATTTGAAACAAATAATTAAAATAAAATATTAATATTAAATAAAATATGAAAATAAAAATTAAATAAATTAAATAAAACATTAAGGAATTTGAAAAATATTTTTTGGTATTTTTATGAACAAATAAAAATATTTTTATTAATTAAAAAGCAAAATAGAAAAATAAAAATGAATTAAGAAAGAAAAAGAAAGAATGAAAATAAATGGGATAATGGGCCAGAATGGAGGGGTACAGCTAGCGCGCGCTGAAGCCCAGCCCGGATGGATGCAGCGTGACACCATTAAAAATGTACATTTAAAAAATGCATGTGACTAAAGCATCAATCGGTCCAATTATTTTTTAAACACTAAATGACAAAAACGGCGCGGACGGTTGAGATCAGAAAGGCCATGCGTGATCTGAGGGCTGTGAGGACGACACATCGTCGTCTCTCCATGCAACATGCAAAAGCCCTAATTGTAACACCCCGATAAAAATAAGATAATTATTTAATTTAAGTTAATATTATATTTATTAATTTAATTAAATAATTGGAATTATTGGAATATTGTTATTATTATTATTATTATTATTGGAATAATAATTATTGGAAAATATATATAAGTTGGAAATAAGGAAAAAAGAGTTCCATTTTTGGTAAAAAGAGTTTTCACGTGAAAGCAGAGAAGCGGCTGAAAAGAGGAAAAGCGCAAAGAGGCAGAGCAAGAGGAAGAAGGTTGGAGAAGAGAAGAGCTTGAGGCTAAAAGATTCGCCAGATTAACTCAGGTAAGGGGGGTTTATCGTCGGTTAATGGGCAGGGCGTTAACCGGTTAACACTGTTGAGTTTTGCCAGAAAGCGTGTTCTGTGTTGCGTTAACCGGTTAACCCAGGGCGTTAACCGGTTAACACTGTTGGAAATTGAAAAAAATTAATATTTGAATAATGTGTGCATAATTGGTGTTTGGCCTATATTGGCGTATGATGTAATAGGGATTAATTCCCGCTGTTTTGAGCAGTATAGGTATTAGTGGAGTGTGCTAATACTGTGATTGATTAATTGGCATGACACGATATGATTATGTGATAAATATACTGATGATGTGTGAAAATATGCATAATGTTGTGAATGTATATATTATGCATGTGTTGGTGAATGGACTGTTTTATGGCTTAGAGTGTGAGCATATGTCCATTGTGGATTGTTGTTAATGATGTTGCATTGCTAGGTGAATTAGCATGCATGTTGTGGCCTTTATGGTGGTAGCTAATTCCCATGGTGAGGAATTAGTGAGTAAATCATTGTGGATTATTGTTGATGATTTTGCATTGCTAGGTGATTTAGCATGCATATTGTAGTCTGTATGGTGGTAGCTAGTTCCCATAGTGAGGAATTAGTGAGTTGGTGGTAGCTAATTTCCGTGGTGAGGAATTAGTGAGTGAGTCACTAGGTCTCAAATGAGTGGGACTAGTGGGCTTGGTAGCCGTATCTGGATTTGATCGGTGAGGTGAACTATATGTTCACGAATAGTCGGTACCGCATGCATGGAGTCTCATTGCATAATGTATGTATTGTGTATAATATGAATGGATGTGTTCCAATATTATACGTGTGTTTTGATGTTTATGTTGAGTATGATTATGAGTATGAGTTGATGTTGCCGTTACTGAATGTGTGATATAATTAGGGTGATTAATGTGTTATTTACTTAGCATTACATGATATTTTATAATGCTTTTTTATATCGATTGAGGAACTCACCCTTACAACTATTTTTCAGGTAACGAGCAGTGATTGAGTAGAAGCTAGTGCTTGGAGTCTAGTGTAGTCTCCTTAGTGGGTCATGCTCTGATAGATGTAACATCGGGACGGGATGTTTTACCTTGTTGAATAATTTTACATGTAAAGTGTTACATGTTTTGCATGATTGATTTGATTTCTATCCGCTGCGTATTGTGCAAATGCTTTATGTTTTGAATTAATAAAAGAGCATGACAGTTATTTGGTGAATGGTGTGAAATGATTGTGTGACACCCTTAATTGCATAATTACTCTGATTGATATATTGCTATTTTAATTAAATATTTGGGGTATTTTAGAAGGGTGTTACATTAGTGGTATCAGAGCATAGTCGGTCGAGTCGAGTCGTAATTATTCTGTTTCCCCTGTACGTGATAGGTGTTGTGTAACCCTATCAGTACTTATTGTTTTATCTTGTTGGGTTCTCAGAATAGAGATGGCTGGAAGAGGTAGAGACGATGCTGCGATTGCTGAGGCTCTGGGTATGCTA
Source organism: Lathyrus oleraceus (assembly GCF_024323335.1). NCBI lineage: Eukaryota > Viridiplantae > Streptophyta > Magnoliopsida > Fabales > Fabaceae > Lathyrus > Lathyrus oleraceus. The sequence continues at coordinate 216,751,110 of NC_066585.1, forward strand.
GCTGGAGTACTTGGAGGAAATCCGAATGTTGTGGGAATGGGAGCTGCTCGTCAACTGAGTGAGTTCCAGAAGAACAATCCTCCAATGTTCAAGGGAGCATACGATCCAGATGGTGCTCAGAATTGGTTGAAGGAGATCGAGAGGATCTTCCGAGTGACTGAGTGTGCCGATAACCAGAAGGTCAGGTTCGGTACGCATATGCTGTCAGAAGAAGCAGATGATTGGTGGGTTGCTACCCGCACTGAGTTGGAATCTGCTGGGAATGCTGAGATCACTTGGGCTGTGTTCAGAGAGAGATTCCTGAGGAAGTACTTTCCAGAGGATGTCAGAGGAAAGAAAGAGATAGAGTTCTTGGAATTGAAGCAGGGCAACCGGTCTGTTACTGAGTATGCTGCTAAGTTCACAGAGCTGTCGAAGTATTACACTCCCTATGATGAGGCTACTGGGGAATTTTCAAAATGTGTGAAGTTTGAGAACGGGTTGCGTCCCGAGATCAAGCAGGCTATTGGATATCAGCGGATTAGAGTGTTTTCTGATTTGGTTGACTGTTGCAGGATTTTTGAACAGGATACCAAGGCCAGAGCGGAAAGCTATCAGCAGAGGGTTGATAGGAAAGGCAAGAATCAGAATGATCGTGGGAAACCGTATGCAGCTGGCAAAGGTTTCCAGAGACAGAGTGGAATGAAGAGGCCTAGTGGGGGAGACTCTAGTGCCCCTGCTAAGTGTTACAGATGTGGTCAGGCTGGACATCGTGTCCATGAGTGTACCAGTGCTGAGAGGAAGTGTTTCAAGTGTGGCAAAGGTGGTCATTTGGCTGCAGAGTGCCGGTCGAAGACTGTGACTTGTTTCAACTGTGGAGAGTTGGGTCATATTAGCCCACAGTGTCCTAAACCGAAGAGAGAGAACCAGTCGGGAGGCAAGGTCTTTGCTTTATCGGGTTCTGAGACTTCTGCAGATGATCGTTTGATCCGAGGTACGTGTTATATTAATGGCTTTCCTCTTGTAGCTATTATTGACACAGGTGCGACTCATTCCTTTATATCTTTGGATTGTGCTGTGAAACTTAAGTTAGAGATATCTGAGATGCATGGAAGTATGGTGATTGATACTCCTGCGAAGGGTTCAGTGACTACTACTTCAGTTTGTTTAAATTGTCCTTTGAGTATTTTTGGTAGAGACTTTGGAATAGACCTAGTGTGTCTTCCACTAGTGCAGATTGATGTTATTCTGGGTATGAACTGGTTGGTGGGTAACCGAGTTTATATCAACTGTTTTGATAAGACTGTGATCTTTCCTGAGATTGAGGAAGGAAAGGATTTGTTTCTATCAGCGAGGCAGGTGAATGAGGCAGTAGAAGATGGGGCAGAGTTGTTTATGCTGTTAGCGACTTTGGAGGCTAAAGATAAACTGGTGATTTGCGATCTAGCTGTGGTGTGTGATTTTCCTGATGTGTTCCCGGAAGAAGTGAATGAATTACCGCCAGAGCGTGAAGTTGAGTTCTCGATTGATTTGGTACCTGGTACTAGGCCGGTGTCGATGGCTCCGTACCGTATGTCTGTTGTTGAGTTAACTGAATTGAAGAGTCAGTTGGAAGATCTGTTGGATAAGAAATTTATTCGTCCGAGTGTGTCACCGTGGGGTGCACCAGTGTTATTGGTTAAGAAGAAAGAAGGTACTATGAGGTTGTGTGTGGACTACAGGCAACTGAATAAAGTGACGATCAAGAATCGGTATCCTTTGCCGAGGATTGATGATTTGATGGATCAGTTGGTTGGTGCGAGTGTGTTCAGCAAAATAGATTTGAGATCTGGGTATCATCAGATACGTGTGAAAACTGAGGATATTCAGAAGACTGCTTTCAGAACAAGGTATGGACATTATGAGTATTCTGTAATGCCTTTTGGTGTGACTAATGCGCCTGGAGTATTTATGGAGTATATGAATAGGATTTTCCATCCGTACCTAGACAAGTTTGTTGTGGTGTTTATTGACGATATTTTGGTGTATTCGAAATCTGAAGAAGAGCATGCTGAGCATTTGAGAATGGTTTTAGGAGTTCTACGAGAAAAGAAGTTATTTGCTAAACTGTCCAAGTGTGAATTTTGGTTAGAAGAGGTTAGTTTTCTTGGTCATGTGATTTCAAGAGATGGTGTTGCTGTTGATCCTTCTAAGATAGAAGCGGTATCTAAGTGGGAAGCTCCGAAGTCAGTTTCTGAGATAAGGAGTTTTCTTGGTTTGGCTGGTTATTATAGGAAATTCATTGAGGGATTTTCTAAGTTGGCGTTACCGTTGACGATGTTGACTAGAAAGGGGCAAGCGTTTGTTTGGGACTCAAAATGTGAAGAAGGTTTCCAAGAGTTAAAGAGAAGGTTGACTACTGCTCCTATTCTGATATTACCGAGTTCGTCGGAATCATTTGAGGTTTACTGTGATGCTTCATTGTTGGGCTTGGGTGGTGTGTTGATGCAGAATAAGCAGGTTATAGCTTATGCTTCGAGACAACTGAGGGTTCATGAGAGGAACTATCCGACACACGATTTAGAGTTGGCAGCTGTGGTATTTGTTCTGAAGTTATGGAGGCATTACTTGTACGGGTCAAGATTTGAGGTTTTCAGTGACCATAAAAGTTTAAAGTATTTGTTTGATCAGAAAGAGCTGAATATGAGACAGAGGAGATGGTTAGAGTTTCTGAAGGATTATGACTTTGGTTTGAATTACCATCCGGGTAAAGCAAACGTAGTGGCTGATGCATTGAGTCGGAAATCATTGCATATGTCTATGTTAATGGTTAAGGAATTGGATTTAATTGAGCAGTTTAGAGACTTGAGTTTGGTGTGTGAGAGTACTCACAATAGTGTTAAATTGGGAATGTTGAAGTTAACGAGTGGTATTCTGGATGAGATTAGAGAGGGTCAGAAATCCGATGTGCTTTTGGTTGATAAGTTGACTCTAGTGAATCAAGGTCAAGGTGGTGAATTCAGAGTTGATGAGAATGGTGTTTTGAAATTTGGTAATCGGGTGTGTATTCCGGATGTTACCGAACTTAAGAAGAGTATTCTTGAGGAAGGACATCGTAGTGGCCTGAGTATTCATCCTGGGGCTACGAAGATGTATCATGATTTGAAAAAATTATTTTGGTGGCCGGGAATGAAAAGAGAAATTGCGAGTTTTGTTTATTCTTGTTTGACTTGTCAGAAGTCGAAGATTGAGCATCAGAAGCCGTCTGGGCTAATGCAACCGTTGGCTATTCCAGAGTGGAAGTGGGATAGTATCAGTATGGATTTTGTTTCTGGTTTACCGAGGACAAGTAAGAATTTTGAAGCTATTTGGGTGATTGTTGATAGATTGACGAAATCGGCTCATTTCATTCCGATCAGAATGGATTATCCGTTAGAGAGATTAGCCGAGTTGTATATTGAGAAGATTGTAAGTTTGCATGGTATTCCGTCGAGTATTGTTTCGGACAGAGATCCTAGATTTACATCGAAGTTTTGGGAAGGTTTGCAGAAGGCTTTGGGAACTAAGCTGAGATTGAGTTCTGCATATCATCCGCAGACTGATGGTCAGACTGAGAGGACGATTCAGTCACTAGAGGATCTTTTGAGGGCTTGTGTTTTGGAAAAGGGAGGTACTTGGGATTGTTATTTACCTTTGATTGAGTTTACCTACAACAATAGTTTTCATTCGAGCATTGGTATGGCACCGTTTGAAGCTTTGTATGGTAGGAGATGTCGGACGCCTTTATGTTGGTATGAGTCCGGTGAGAGTGCTGTGGTTGGACCGGAGATTGTTCAACAGACTACGGAAAAGATTAAGATGATTCAGGAGAAGATGAGAATTGCTCAGAGTCGTCAGAAGAGTTATCACGACAAGAGGAGGAAGTCACTTGAGTTTCAAGAGGGAGATCATGTGTTTCTTCGTGTTACTCCGATAACTGGGGTTGGTCGAGCTTTGAAGTCGAAGAAGTTGACACCTCGATTTATTGGTCCTTATCAGATTTTGGAGAGGATAGGGGAGGTAGCCTATCGTATCGCTTTACCGCCGTCACTTGCGAATTTGCATGAGGTTTTTCATGTGTCTCAGTTGAGGAGGTACATTCCTGATCCGTCGCATGTAGTCCAAATAGATGATGTACAGGTGAGAGATAACCTGACTGTTGAAACATCACCTATGAGGATCGAGGATCGAGAGTTGAAGCAGTTGCGGGGTAAAGAGATTGCTTTGGTAAAGGTAGCTTGGGGAGGACCAGCAGGTGGCAATGTGACTTGGGAACTTGAGAGTCAGATGAAGGAGTCTTATCCGGAGTTATTCGCTTGAGGTATGTTTTCGAGGACGAAAACTCTTTTAGTGGGGGAGAGTTGTAACACCCCGATAAAAATAAGATAATTATTTAATTTAAGTTAATATTATATTTATTAATTTAATTAAATAATTGGAATTATTGGAATATTGTTATTATTATTATTATTATTATTGGAATAATAATTATTGGAAAATATATAAGTTGGAAATAAGGAAAAAAGAGTTCCATTTTGGTAAAAAGAGTTTTCACGTGAAAGCAGAGAAGCGGCTGAAAAGAGGAAAAGGGCAAAGAGGCAGAGCAAGAGGAAGAAGGTTGGAGAAGAGAAAGCTTGAGGCTAAAGATTCGCCGGATTAACTCAGGTAAGGGGGGTTTATCGTCGTTTAATGGGTATTATGGGTTAACATGTAATGGGTAGTGATAAGCCGTTGATTTGACCCTAATTGGATTATGAATGCTGAAAAATTGTGATGAATAGATGATGTGAAACTGTAATTGAATCTGTATTTGTGTGAGTTGTGATTTCCCGAACGTATAGCTTTTTACGGAATCGGAATCGGAGGTCCGGAAGTCCTCCAACGGCGGAAAATGCGGAGAATTCTGCATTCTGCTTCGTGTTAGCGCAGGAACAGCTTTCTGTCTTGCGTTAACCGGTTAACCCAGGGTGTTAACCGGTTAACACTGTTATGAATGTGAAAATATTGCTGTTTTGCTTGCGTTAACCGGTTAACCCAGGGCGTTAACCGGTTAACACTGTTGTGATTTCTGAGAAATTGCTGTTCTGTCTGCGTTAACCGGTTAACCCAGGGCGTTAACCGGTTAACACTGTTGAGTTTTGCCAGAAAGCGTGTTCTGTGTTGCGTTAACCGGTTAACCCAGGGCGTTAACCGGTTAACACTGTTGGAAATTGAAAAAATTAATATTTGAATAATGTGTGCATAATTGGTGTTTGGCCTATATTGGCGTATGATGTAATAGGGATTATTCCCGCTGTTTTGAGCAGTATAGGTATTAGTGGAGTGTGCTAATACTGTGATTGATTATTTGGCATGACATGATATGATTATGTGATAAATATGCTGATGATGTGTGAAAATATGCATAATGTTGTGAATGTATATATTATGCATGTGTTGGTGAATGGACTGTTTTATGGCTTAGAGTGTGAGCATATGTCCATTGTGGATTGTTGTTGATGATGTTGCATTGCTAGGTGAATTAGCATGCATATTGTGGCCTTTATGGTGGTAGCTAATTCCCATGGTGAGGAATTAGTGAGTAAATCATTGTGGATTATTGTTGATGTTTGCATGCTAGGTGATTTAGCATGCATATTGTAGTCTGTATGGTGGTAGCTAGTTCCCATAGTGAGGAATTAGTGGTTGGTAGCTAATTCCCGTGGTGAGGAATTAGTGAGTGAGTCACTAGGTCTCAAATGAGTGGGACTAGTGGGCTTGGTAGCCGTATCTGGATTTGATCGGTGAGGTGAACTATATGTTCACGAATAGTCGGTACCGCATGCATGGAGTCTCATTGCATAATGTATGTATTGTGTATAATATGAATGGATGTGTTCCAATATTATACGTGTGTTTTGATGTTTATGTTGAGTATGATTATGAGTATGAGTTGATGTTGCCGTTACTGAATGTGTGATATGATTAGGGTGATTAATGTGTTATTTACTTAGCATTACATGATATTTTATAATGCTTATTATATCGATTGAGGAACTCACCCTTACAACTATTTTTCAGGTAACGAGCAGTGATTGAGTAGAAGCTAGTGCTTGGAGTCTAGTGTAGTCTCCTTAGTGGGTCATGCTCTGATAGATGTAACATCGGGACGGGATGTTTTACCTTGTTGAATAATTTTACATGTAATGTGTTACATGTTTTGCATGATTGATTTGATTTCTATCCGCTGCGTATTGTGCAAATGCTTTATGTTTTGAATTAATAAAAGAGCATGACAGTTATTTGGTGAATGGTGTGAAATGATTGTGTGACACCCTTAATTGCATAATTACTCTGATTGATATATTGCTATTTTAATTAAATATTTGGGGTATTTTAGAAGGGTGTTACATTAGTGGTATCAGAGCATAGTCGGTCGAGTCGAGTCGTAATTATTCTGTTTCCCCTGTACGTGATAGGTGTTGTGTAACCCTATCAGTACTTATTGTTTTAGCTTGTTGGGTTTTCAGAATAGAGATGGCTGGAAGAGGTAGAGACGATGCTGCGATTGCTGAGGCTCTGGGTATGCTAGCTGGAGTACTTGGAGGAAATCCGAATGTTGTGGGAATGGGAGCTGCTCGTCAACTGAGTGAGTTCCAGAAGAACAATCCTCCAATGTTCAAGGGAGCATACGATCCAGATGGTGCTCAGAAGTGGTTGAAGGAGATCGAGAGGATCTTCCGAGTGACTGAGTGTGCCGATAACCAGAAGGTCAGGTTCGGTACGCATATGCTGTCAGAAGAAGCAGATGATTGGTGGGTTGCTACCCGCACTGAGTTGGAATCTGCTGGGAATGCTGAGATCACTTGGGCTGTGTTCAGAGAGAGATTCCTGAGGAAGTACTTTCCAGAGGATGTCAGAGGAAAGAAAGAGATAGAGTTCTTGGAATTGAAGCAGGGCAACCGGTCTGTTACTGAGTATGCTGCTAAGTTCACAGAGCTGTCGAAGTATTACACTCCCTATGATGAGGCTACTGGGGAATTTTCAAAATGTGTGAAGTTTGAGAACGGGTTGCGTCCCGAGATCAAGCAGGCTATTGGATATCAGCGGATTAGAGTGTTTTCTGATTTGGTTGACTGTTGCAGGATTTTTGAACAGGATACCAAGGCCAGAGCGGAGAGCTATCAGCAGAGGGTTGATAGGAAAGGCAAGAATCAGAATGATCGTGGGAAACCGTATGCAGCTGGCAAAGGTTTCCAGAGACAGAGTGGGATGAAGAGGCCTAGTGGGGGAGACTCTAGTGCCCCTGCTAAGTGTTACAGATGTGGTCAGGCTGGACATCGTGTCCATGAGTGTACCAGTGCTGAGAAGAAGTGTTTCAAGTGTGGCAAAGGTGGTCATTTGGCTGCAGAGTGCCGGTTGAAGACTGTGACTTGTTTCAACTGTGGAGAGTTGGGTCATATCAGCCCACAGTGTCCTAAGCCGAAGAGAGAGAACCAGTCGGGAGGCAAGGTCTTTGCTTTATCGGGTTCTGAGACTTCTGCAGATGATCGTTTGATCCGAGGTACGTGTTATATTAATGGCTTTCCTCTTGTAGCTATTATTGACACAGGTGCGACTCATTCCTTTATATCTTTGGATTGTGCTGTGAAACTTAAGTTAGAGATATCTGAGATGCATGGAAGTATGGTGATTGATACTCCTGCGAAGGGTTCAGTGACTACTACTTCAGTTTGTTTAAATTGTCCTTTGAGTATTTTTGGTAGAGACTTTGGGATGGACCTAGTGTGTCTTCCACTAGTGCAGATTGATGTTATTCTGGGTATGAACTGGTTGGTGTTTAACCGAGTTTATATCAACTGTTTTGATAAGACTGTGATCTTTCCTGAGATTGAGGAAGGAAAGATTTGTTTCTATCAGCAAGGCAGGTGAATGAGGCAGTAGCAGATGGGGCAGAGTTGTTTATGCTGTTAGCGACTTTGGAGGCTAAAGATAAACTGGTGATTTGCGATCTAGCTGTGGTGTGTGATTTTCCTGATGTGTTTCCTGGAAGAAGTGAATGAATTACCGCCAGAGCGTGAAGTTGAGTTCTCGATTGATTTGGTACCTGGTACTAGGCCGATATCGATGGCTCCGTACCGTATGTCTGCTGTTGAGTTAACTGAATTGAAGAGTCAGTTGGAAGATCTGTTGGATAAGAAATTTATTCGTCCGAGTGTGTCACCGTGGGGTGCACCAGTGTTATTGGTTAAGAAGAAAGAAGGTACTATGAGGTTGTGTGTGGACTACAGGCAACTGAATAAAGTGACGATCAAGAATCGGTATCCTTTGCCGAGGATTGATGATTTGATGGATCAGTTGGTTGGTGCGAGTGTGTTCAGCAAAATAGATTTGAGATCTGGGTATCATCAGATACGTGTGAAAACTGAGGATATTCAGAAGACTGCTTTCAGAACAAGGTATGGACATTATGAGTATTCTGTAATGCCTTTTGGTGTGACTAATGCGCCTGGAGTATTTATGGAGTATATGAATAGGATTTTCCATCCGTACCTAGACAAGTTTGTTGTGGTGTTTATTGACGATATTTTGGTGTATTCGAAATCTGAAGAAGAGCATGCTGAGCATTTGAGAGTGGTTTTAGGAGTTCTACGAGAAAAGAAGTTATTTGCTAAACTGTCCAAGTGTGAATTTTGGTTAGAAGAGGTTAGTTTTCTTGGTCATGTGATTTCAAGAGATGGTGTTGCTGTTGATCCTTCTAAGATAGAAGCGGTATCTAAGTGGGAAGCTCCGAAGTCAGTTTCTGAGATAAGGAGTTTTCTTGGTTTGGCTGGTTATTATAGGAAATTCATTGAGGGATTTTCTAAGTTGGCGTTACCGTTGACGATGTTGACTAGAAAGGGGCAAGCGTTTGTTTGGGACTCAAAATGTGAAGAAGGTTTCCAAGAGTTAAAGAGAAGGTTGACTACTGCTCCTATTCTGATATTACCGAGTTCGTCGGAATCATTTGAGGTTTACTGTGATGCTTCATTGTTGGGTTTGGGTGGTGTGTTGATGCAGAATAAGCAGGTTATAGCTTATGCTTCGAGACAACTGAGGGTTCATGAGAGGAACTATCCGACACACGATTTAGAGTTGGCAGCTGTGGTATTTGTTCTGAAGTTATGGAGGCATTACTTGTACGGGTCAAGATTTGAGGTTTTCAGTGACCATAAAAGTTTAAAGTATTTGTTTGATCAGAAAGAGCTGAATATGAGACAGAGGAGATGGTTAGAGTTTCTGAAGGATTATGACTTTGGTTTGAATTACCATCCGGGTAAAGCAAACGTAGTGGCTGATGCATTGAGTCGGAAATCATTGCATATGTCTATGTTAATGGTTAAGGAATTGGATTTAATTGAGCAGTTTAGAGACTTGAGTTTGGTGTGTGAGAGTACTCACAATAGTGTTAAATTGGGAATGTTGAAGTTAACGAGTGGTATTCTGGATGAGATTAGAGAGGGTCAGAAATCCGATGTGTTTTTGGTTGATAAGTTGACTCTAGTGAATCAAGGTCAAGGTGGTGAATTCAGAGTTGATGAGAATGGTGTTTTGAAATTTGGTAATCGGGTGTGTATTCCGGATGTTACCGAACTTAAGAAGAGTATTCTTGAGGAAGGACATCGTAGTGGCCTGAGTATTCATCCTGGGGCTACGAAGATGTATCATGATTTGAAAAAGTTATTTTGGTGGCCGGGAATGAAAAGAGAAATTGCGAGTTTTGTTTATTCTTGTTTGACTTGTCAGAAGTCAAAGATTGAGCATCAGAAGCCGTCTGGGCTAATGCAACCGTTGGCTATTCCAGAGTGGAAGTGGGATAGTATCAGTATGGATTTTGTTTCTGGTTTACCGAGGACAAGTAAGAATTTTGAAGCTATTTGGGTGATTGTTGATAGATTGACGAAATCGGCTCATTTCATTCCGATCAGAATGGATTATCCGTTAGAGAGATTAGCCGAGTTGTATATTGAGAAGATTGTAAGTTTGCATGGTATTCCGTCGAGTATTGTTTCGGACAGAGATCCTAGATTTACATCGAAGTTTTGGGAAGGTTTGCAGAAGGCTTTGGGAACTAAGCTGAGATTGAGTTCTGCATATCATCCGCAGACTGATGGTCAGACTGAGAGGACGATTCAGTCACTAGAGGATCTTTTGAGGGCTTGTGTTTTGGAAAAGGGAGGTGCTTGGGATTGTTATTTACCTTTGATTGAGTTTACCTACAACAATAGTTTTCATTCGAGCATTGGTATGGCACCGTTTGAAGCTTTGTATGGTAGGAGATGTCGGACGCCTTTATGTTGGTATGAGTCCGGTGAGAGTGCTGTGGTTGGACCGGAGATTGTTCAACAAACTACGGAAAAGATTAAGATGATTCAGGAGAAGATGAGAATTGCTCAGAGTCGTCAGAAGAGTTATCACGACAAGAGGAGGAAGTCACTTGAGTTTCAAGAGGGAGATCATGTGTTTCTTCGTGTTACTCCGATAACTGGGGTTGGTCGAGCTTTGAAGTCGAAGAAGTTGACACCTCGATTTATTGGTCCTTATCAGATTTTGGAGAGGATAGGGGAGGTAGCCTATCGTATCGCTTTACCGCCGTCACTTGCGAATTTGCATGAGGTTTTTCATGTGTCTCAGTTGAGGAGGTACATTCCTGATCCGTCGCATGTAGTCCAAATAGATGATGTACAGGTGAGAGATAACCTGACTGTTGAAACATCACCTATGAGGATCGAGGATCGAGAGTTGAAGCAGTTGCGGGGTAAAGAGATTGCTTTGGTAAAGGTAGCTTGGGGAGGACCAGCAGGTGGCAATGTGACTTGGGAACTTGAGAGTCAGATGAAGGAGTCTTATCCGGAGTTATTCGCTTGAGGTATGTTTTCGAGGACGAAAACTCTTTTAGTGGGGGAGAGTTGTAACACCCCGATAAAAATAAGATAATTATTTAATTTAAGTTAATATTATATTTATTAATTTAATTAAATAATTGGAATTATTGGAATATTGTTATTATTATTATTATTATTGGAATAATAATTATTGGAAAATATATATAAGTTGGAAATAAGGAAAAAGAGTTCCATTTTTGGTAAAAAGAGTTTTCACGTGAAAGCAGAGAAGCGGCTGAAAAGAGGAAAAGGGCAAAGAGGCAGAGCAAGAGGAAGAAGGTTGGAGAAGAGAAGAGCTTGAGGCTAAAAGATTCGCCGGATTAACTCAGGTAAGGGGGGTTTATCGTCGTTTAATGGGTATTATGGGTTAACATGTAATGGGTAGTGATAAGCCGTTGATTTGACCCTAATTGGATTATGAATGTTGAAAAATTGTGATGAATAGATGATGTGAAAACTGTAATTGAATCTGTATTTGTGTGAGTTGTGATTTCCCGAACGTATAGCTTTTTACGGAATCGGAATCGGAGGTCCGGAAGTCCTCCAACGGCGGAAAATGCGGAGAATTCTGCATTCTGCTTCGTGTTAGCGCAGGAACAGCTTTCTGTCTTGCGTTAACCGGTTAACCCAGGGTGTTAACCGGTTAACACTGTTATGAACTGTGAAATATTGCTGTTTTGCTTGCGTTAACCGGTTAACCCAGGGCGTTAACCGGTTAACACTGTTGTGATTTCTGAGAAATTGCTGTTCTGTCTGCGTTAACCGGTTAACCCAGGGCGTTAACCGGTTAACACTGTTGAGTTTTGCCAGAAAGCGTGTTCTGTGTTGCGTTAACCGGTTAACCCAGGGCGTTAACCGGTTAACACTGTTGGAAATTGAAAAAATTAATATTTGAATAATGTGTGCATAATTGGTGTTTGGCCTATATTGGCGTATGATGTAATAGGGATTAATTCCCGCTGTTTTGAGCAGTATAGGTATTAGTGGAGTGTGCTAATACTGTGATTGATTATTTGGCATGACATGATATGATTATGTGATAAATATACTGATGATGTGTGAAAATATGCATAATGTTGTGAATGTATATATTATGCATGTGTTGTGAATGGACTGTTTTATGGCTTAGAGTGTGAGCATATGTCCATTGTGGATTGTTGTTGATGTTTGCATTGCTAGGTGAATTAGCATGCATATTGTGGCCTTTATGGTGGTAGCTAATTCCCATGGTGAGGAATTAGTGAGTAAATCATTGTGGATTATTGTTGATGATTTTGCATTGCTAGGTGATTTAGCATGCATATTGTAGTCTGTATGGTGGTAGCTAGTTCCCATAGTGAGGAATTAGTGAGTTGGTGGTAGCTAATTTCCGTGGTGAGGAATTAGTGAGTGAGTCACTAGGTCTCAAATGAGTGGGACTAGTGGGCTTGGTAGCCGTATCTGGATTTGATCGGTGAGGTGAACTATATGTTCACGAATAGTCGGTACCGCATGCATGGAGTCTCATTGCATAATGTATGTATTGTGTATAATATGAATGGATGTGTTCCAATATTATACGTGTGTTTTGATGTTTATGTTGAGTATGATTATGAGTATGAGTTGATGTTGCCGTTACTGAATGTGTGATATGATTAGGGTGATTAATGTGTTATTTACTTAGCATTACATGATATTTTATAATGCTTTTTATATCGATTGAGGAACTCACCCTTACAACTATTTTTCAGGTAACGAGCAGTGATTGAGTAGAAGCTAGTGCTTGGAGTCTAGTGTAGTCTCCTTAGTGGGTCATGCTCTGATAGATGTAACATCGGGACGGGATGTTTTACCTTGTTGAATAATTTTACATGTAAAGTGTTACATGTTTTGCATGATTGATTTGATTTCTATCCGCTGCGTATTGTGCAAATGCTTTATGTTTTGAATTAATAAAAGAGCATGACAGTTATTTGGTGAATGGTGTGAAATGATTGTGTGACACCCTTAATTGCATAATTACTCTGATTGATATATTGCTATTTTAATTAAATATTTGGGGTATTTTAGAAGGGTGTTACATTAGTGGTATCAGAGCATAGTCGGTCGAGTCGAGTCGTAATTATTCTGTTTCCCCTGTACGTGATAGGTGTTGTGTAACCCTATCAGTACTTATTGTTTTAGCTTGTTGGGTTTTCAGAATAGAGATGGCTGGAAGAGGTAGAGACGATGCTGCGATTGCTGAGGCTCTGGGTATGCTAGCTGGAGTACTTGGAGGAAATCCGAATGTTGTGGGAATGGGAGCTGCTCGTCAACTGAGTGAGTTCCAGAAGAACAATCCTCCAATGTTCAAGGGAGCATACGATCCAGATGGTGCTCAGAAGTGGTTGAAGGAGATCGAGAGGATCTTCCGAGTGACTGAGTGTGCCGATAACCAGAAGGTCAGGTTCGGTACGCATATGCTGTCAGAAGAAGCAGATGATTGGTGGGTTGCTACCCGCACTGAGTTGGAATCTGCTGGGAATGCTGAGATCACTTGGGCTGTGTTCAGAGAGAGATTCCTGAGGAAGTACTTTCCAGAGGATGTCAGAGGAAAGAAAGAGATAGAGTTCTTGGAATTGAAGCAGGGCAACCGGTCTGTTACTGAGTATGCTGCTAAGTTCACAGAGCTGTCGAAGTATTACACTCCCTATGATGAGGCTACTGGGGAATTTTCAAAATGTGTGAAGTTTGAGAACGGGTTGCGTCCCGAGATCAAGCAGGCTATTGGATATCAGCGGATTAGAGTGTTTTCTGATTTGGTTGACTGTTGCAGGATTTTTGAACAGGATACCAAGGCCAGAGCGGAAAGCTATCAGCAGAGGGTTGATAGGAAAGGCAAGAATCAGAATGATCGTGGGAAACCGTATGCAGCTGGCAAAGGTTTCCAGAGACAGAGTGGAATGAAGAGGCCTAGTGGGGGAGACTCTAGTGCCCCTGCTAAGTGTTACAGATGTGGTCAGGCTGGACATCGTGTCCATGAGTGTACCAGTGCTGAGAGAAGTGTTTCAAGTGTGGCAAAGGTGGTCATTTGGCTGCAGAGTGCCGGTTGAAGACTGTGACTTGTTTCAACTGTGGAGAGTTGGGTCATATTAACCCACAGTGTCCTAAGCCGAAGAGAGAGAACCAGTCGGGAGGCAAGGTCTTTGCTTTATCGGGTTCTGAGACTTCTGCAGATGATCGTTTGATCCGAGGTACGTGTTATATTAATGGCTTTCCTCTTGTAGCTATTATTGACACAGGTGCGACTCATTCCTTTATATCTTTGGATTGTGCTGTGAAACTTAAGTTAGAGATATCTGAGATGCATGGAAGTATGGTGATTGATACTCCTGCGAAGGGTTCAGTGACTACTACTTCAGTTTGTTTAAATTGTCCTTTGAGTATTTTTGGTAGAGACTTTGGGATGGACCTAGTGTGTCTTCCACTAGTGCAGATTGATGTTATTCTGGGTATGAACTGGTTGGTGTTTAACCGAGTTTATATCAACTGTTTTGATAAGACTGTGATCTTTCCTGAGATTGAGGAAGGAAAGATTTGTTTCTATCAGCGAGGCAGGTGAATGAGGCAGTAGCAGATGGGGCAGAGTTGTTTATGCTGTTAGCGACTTTGGAGGCTAAAGATAAACTGGTGATTTGCGATCTAGCTGTGGTGTGTGATTTTCCTGATGTGTTTCCGGAAGAAGTGAATGAATTACCGCCAGAGCGTGAAGTTGAGTTCTCGATTGATTTGGTACCTGGTACTAGGCCGATGTCGATGGCTCCGTACCGTATGTCTGCTGTTGAGTTAACTGAATTGAAGAGTCAGTTGGAAGATCTGTTGGATAAGAAATTTATTCGTCCGAGTGTGTCACCGTGGGGTGCACCAGTGTTATTGGTTAAGAAGAAAGAAGGTACTATGAGGTTGTGTGTGGACTACAGGCAACTGAATAAAGTGACGATCAAGAATCGGTATCCTTTGCCGAGGATTGATGATTTGATGGATCAGTTGGTTGGTGCGAGTGTGTTCAGCAAAATAGATTTGAGATCTGGGTATCATCAGATACGTGTGAAAACTGAGGATATTCAGAAGACTGCTTTCAGAACAAGGTATGGACATTATGAGTATTCTGTAATGCCTTTTGGTGTGACTAATGCGCCTGGAGTATTTATGGAGTATATGAATAGGATTTTCCATCCGTACCTAGACAAGTTTGTTGTGGTGTTTATTGACGATATTTTGGTGTATTCGAAATCTGAAGAAGAGCATGCTGAGCATTTGAGAGTGGTTTTAGGAGTTCTACGAGAAAAGAAGTTATTTGCTAAACTGTCCAAGTGTGAATTTTGGTTAGAAGAGGTTAGTTTTCTTGGTCATGTGATTTCAAGAGGTGGTGTTGCTGTTGATCCTTCTAAGATAGAAGCGGTATCTAAGTGGGAAGCTCCGAAGTCAGTTTCTGAGATAAGGAGTTTTCTTGGTTTGGCTGGTTATTATAGGAAATTCATTGAGGGATTTTCTAAGTTGGCGTTACCGTTGACGATGTTGACTAGAAAGGGGCAAGCGTTTGTTTGGGACTCAAAATGTGAAGAAGGTTTCCAAGAGTTAAAGAGAAGGTTGACTACTGCTCCTATTCTGATATTACCGAGTTCGTCGGAATCATTTGAGGTTTACTGTGATGCTTCATTGTTGGGTTTGGGTGGTGTGTTGATGCAGAATAAGCAGGTTATAGCTTATGCTTCGAGACAACTGAGGGTTCATGAGAGGAACTATCCGACACACGATTTAGAGTTGGCAGCTGTGGTATTTGTTCTGAAGTTATGGAGGCATTACTTGTACGGGTCAAGATTTGAGGTTTTCAGTGACCATAAAAGTTTAAAGTATTTGTTTGATCAGAAAGAGCTGAATATGAGACAGAGGAGATGGTTAGAGTTTCTGAAGGATTATGACTTTGGTTTGAATTACCATCCGGGTAAAGCAAACGTAGTGGCTGATGCATTGAGTCGGAAATCATTGCATATGTCTATGTTAATGGTTAAGGAATTGGATTTAATTGAGCAGTTTAGAGACTTGAGTTTGGTGTGTGAGAGTACTCACAATAGTGTTAAATTGGGAATGTTGAAGTTAACGAGTGGTATTCTGGATGAGATTAGAGAGGGTCAGAAATCCGATGTGTTTTTGGTTGATAAGTTGACTCTAGTGAATCAAGGTCAAGGTGGTGAATTCAGAGTTGATGAGAATGGTGTTTTGAAATTTGGTAATCGGGTGTGTATTCCGGATGTTACCGAACTTAAGAAGAGTATTCTTGAGGAAGGACATCGTAGTGGCCTGAGTATTCATCCTGGGGCTACGAAGATGTATCATGATTTGAAAAAATTATTTTGGTGGCCGGGAATGAAAAGAGAAATTGCGAGTTTTGTTTATTCTTGTTTGACTTGTCAGAAGTCAAAGATTGAGCATCAGAAGCCGTCTGGGCTAATGCAACCGTTGGCTATTCCAGAGTGGAAGTGGGATAGTATCAGTATGGATTTTGTTTCTGGTTTACCGAGGACAAGTAAGAATTTTGAAGCTATTTGGGTGATTGTAGATAGATTGACGAAATCGGCTCATTTCATTCCGATCAGAATGGATTATCCGTTAGAGAGATTAGCCGAGTTGTATATTGAGAAGATTGTAAGTTTGCATGGTATTCCGTCGAGTATTGTTTCGGACAGAGATCCTAGATTTACATCGAAGTTTTGGGAAGGTTTGCAGAAGGCTTTGGGAACTAAGCTGAGATTGAGTTCTGCATATCATCCGCAGACTGATGGTCAGACTGAGAGGACGATTCAGTCACTAGAGGATCTTTTGAGGGCTTGTGTTTTGGAAAAGGGAGGTGCTTGGGATTGTTATTTACCTTTGATTGAGTTTACCTACAACAATAGTTTTCATTCGAGCATTGGTATGGCACCGTTTGAAGCTTTGTATGGTAGGAGATGTCGGACGCCTTTATGTTGGTATGAGTCCGGTGAGAGTACTGTGGTTGGACCGGAGATTGTTCAACAGACTACGGAAAAGATTAAGATGATTCAGGAGAAGATGAGAATTGCTCAGAGTCGTCAGAAGAGTTATCACGACAAGAGGAGGAAGTCACTTGAGTTTCAAGAGGGAGATCATGTGTTTCTTCGTGTTACTCCGATAACTGGGGTTGGTCGAGCTTTGAAGTCGAAGAAGTTGACACCTCGATTTATTGGTCCTTATCAGATTTTGGAGAGGATAGGGGAGGTAGCCTATCGTATCGCTTTACCGCCGTCACTTGCGAATTTGCATGAGGTTTTTCATGTGTCTCAGTTGAGGAGGTACATTCCTGATCCGTCGCATGTAGTCCAAATAGATGATGTACAGGTGAGAGATAACCTGACTGTTGAAACATCACCTATGAGGATCGAGGATCGAGAATTGAAGCAGTTACGGGGTAAAGAGATTGTTTTGGTAAAGGTAGCTTGGGGAGGACCAGCAGGTGGCAATGTGACTTGGGAACTTGAGAGTCAGATGAAGGAGTCTTATCCGGAGTTATTCGCTTGAGGTATGTTTTCGAGGACGAAAACTCTTTTAGTGGGGGAGAGTTGTAACACCCCGATAAAAATAAGATAATTATTTAATTTAAGTTAATATTATATTTATTAATTTAATTAAATAATTGGAATTATTGGAATATTGTTATTATTATTATTATTATTATTGGAATAATAATTATTGGAAAATATATATAAGTTGGAAATAAGGAAAAAAGAGTTCCATTTTTGGTAAAAAGAGTTTTCACGTGAAAGCAGAGAAGCGGCTGAAAAGAGGAAAAGGGCAAAGAGGCAGAGCAAGAGGAAGAAGGTTGGAGAAGAGAAGAGCTTGAGGCTAAAAGATTCGCCGGATTAACTCAGGTAAGGGGGGTTTATCGTCGGTTAATGGGTATTATGGGTTAACATGTAATGGGTAGTGATAAGCCGTTGATTTGACCCTAATTGGATTATGAATGTTGAAAAATTGTGATGAATAGATGATGTGAAAACTGTAATTGAATCTGTATTTGTGTGAGTTGTGATTTCCCGAACGTATAGCTTTTTACGGAATCGGAATCGGAGGTCCGGAAGTCCTCCAACGGCGGAAAATGCGGAGAATTCTGCATTCTGCTTCGTGTTAGCGCAGGAACAGCTTTCTGTCTTGCGTTAACCGGTTAACCCAGGGTGTTAACCGGTTAACACTGTTATGAACTGTGAAAATATTGCTGTTTTGCTTGCGTTAACCGGTTAACCCAGGGCGTTAACCGGTTAACACTGTTGTGATTTCTGAGAAATTGCTGTTCTGTCTGCGTTAACCGGTTAACCCAGGGCGTTAACCGGTTAACACTGTTGAGTTTTGCCAGAAAGCGTGTTCTGTGTTGCGTTAACCGGTTAACCCAGGGCGTTAACCGGTTAACACTGTTGGAAATTGAAAAAAATTAATATTTGAATAATGTGTGCATAATTGGTGTTTGGCCTATATTGGCGTATGATGTAATAGGGATTAATTCCCGCTGTTTTGAGCAGTATAGGTATTAGTGGAGTGTGCTAATACTGTGATTGATTAATTGGCATGACACGATATGATTATGTGATAAATATACTGATGATGTGTGAAAATATGCATAATGTTGTGAATGTATATATTATGCATGTGTTGGTGAATGGACTGTTTTATGGCTTAGAGTGTGAGCATATGTCCATTGTGGATTGTTGTTAATGATGTTGCATTGCTAGGTGAATTAGCATGCATGTTGTGGCCTTTATGGTGGTAGCTAATTCCCATGGTGAGGAATTAGTGAGTAAATCATTGTGGATTATTGTTGATGATTTTGCATTGCTAGGTGATTTAGCATGCATATTGTAGTCTGTATGGTGGTAGCTAGTTCCCATAGTGAGGAATTAGTGAGTTGGTGGTAGCTAATTTCCGTGGTGAGGAATTAGTGAGTGAGTCACTAGGTCTCAAATGAGTGGGACTAGTGGGCTTGGTAGCCGTATCTGGATTTGATCGGTGAGGTGAACTATATGTTCACGAATAGTCGGTACCGCATGCATGGAGTCTCATTGCATAATGTATGTATTGTGTATAATATGAATGGATGTGTTCCAATATTATACGTGTGTTTTGATGTTTATGTTGAGTATGATTATGAGTATGAGTTGATGTTGCCGTTACTGAATGTGTGATGTAATTAGGGTGATTAATGTGTTATTTACTTAGCATTACATGATATTTTATAATGCTTTTTTATATCGATTGAGGAACTCACCCTTACAACTATTTTTCAGGTAACGAGCAGTGATTGAGTAGAAGCTAGTGCTTGGAGTCTAGTGTAGTCTCCTTAGTGGGTCATGCTCTGATAGATGTAACATCGGGACGGGATGTTTTACCTTGTTGAATAATTTTACATGTAATGTGTTACATGTTTTGCATGATTGATTTGATTTCTATCCGCTGCGTATTGTGCAAATGCTTTATGTTTTGAATTAATAAAAGAGCATGACAGTTATTTGGTGAATGGTGTGAAATGATTGTGTGACACCCTTAATTGCATAATTACTCTGATTGATATATTGCTATTTTAATTAAATATTTGGGGTATTTTAGAAGGGTGTTACACTAATAACATGCAGCAACACACGAAAACGCGAACATATTTTCTCCAACTTCCAACCAAAATATCTCATGCTATGGTGCTCCAAATGAGATGATACAAAAAGCAAAGTTCAAGTTTGAAATGAGTAGAACACAATGGTGCTTTGTTTAGATGAAAATAATGGCCTTAGCATGTAGAAAAGTGAACAACAAGATGGCTTCATGAACATGGATAACAAAAATTTCATAACACAAACTCAATCACAATGCCTCATGGTGAGGGCTTCATAGACACACATGGCATATTATTTACATGGAAAATAAGCATGGAACAAGCATGGCATAAATGAAAAATAACATGAAGTATGGATGGTAAGCATGAAATGAACATGAAAATATGATGAGCAAGCATATCATAAGCATGGAAGAGAGTGATAAAATGTTTACCTAGTGGATGCAAGGTCCACTGCCTCTTGATGTTGGAGAGGATGGAAGAAAAATGGAAGCTTTGAAATTTCAAGAAACTTATGAAAATGAAATGGAATAAAACTTGGTCTTTTCCTCTTGCCTTGCTTGCTTGAAAATAGTGGCAGCCTCTCCTTTCAGATTAGGGTTTTTGAACTTTAAATATGTAGGGTTTAAAGTACTTAATGGGCTTGAAGTGTTTGGCTTGGATTATGTGCAAAATATGCAAAAATGAGGTGTAAAGAAATGGCTAAATGTGGCAAAACTTAAGTGAGTGAACCAAAAGCAAATGGCCAAATGAGGTAAAAAGTGTGTGTTGGTCGTTTTTGGTTTGTGCAGCATGGCATGGAAATAAGTCCAACAGGGTGACTTTGAGGCTTTGTATCTTGATGAATATGTAACCAAATGGCAAGGCAATGCAAATAGTAGAAAGAGGGCATGGAGATTAACATCTTTCATGTTGAACACAAGTTGAAATGATGAGGGGAAATAGGTGAAAAATGGCCATAAAGTTCAGGTTCCATAACTGCAAAATGGTTGGGCCAGTTTGGCCTAAATGCTGCCTAAAAATTCAGTCCATGAGGCCAACTTTAGATGAGTGCATCTCTCAAACCAATGATCCAAATGGGATGATTCAAAAAAGGTGTGAAAGAGGATATGGCAAGGTACAAATATCATGAAGAAAGTATTCTTAAAAGATTCCTTGAAGTGAAAGAAAACTGGCCCATAAGTCTTGACAAATTTTGCAGATTTTGGACTTAGAAAATTTTCTAAGTGTTCTAAAATAATGTCTCACTTTGACCAAGCATAACTTTCTCAATTTTAATCCAAATGAAACAAACTTTATATCTCTAGAAAGCTTGAAACAAGAGGAACAACTTTCATGTTGGGGAAATTTTCAAATTGAGCTTTCATCTTGATGGAAAGTGGGCTTAAAGTGGATGCAAAAATCATAAAAACTTGCCCTAAATGGAAAGTAAACTATTTCCAAATTTAGTAACCTTTCAAACTCCTGATTAAATGATGAATCCATGATCCAACCTTGATAAAATTTCACACGTAGGCTCACTTAGGCATGAATTTTGAGATTCCACTTTCAAAGTTTCAGGAGTTGACTTTTCTGGCCCCACAGTTGACTTTTCCCAAACTGTCTGATTCTCGATTCCATTGATCAATTGAAGCACCTCTGGCTCAAATGAAGAGCTGATTTTTTGCATGTAGACCCTTGTGGACATATGGAGGGCCATGGAAATGAGTTTCACCCAAGGAATCAGAAATAAACCTATTTTATGCCAAACCCTAGTTTTAGGGCAAAATGGTCAAGAACTGATTGCACTGCTTGCCAATGGATTTTTCTGAGATAATTGTGGATCTTCCTAGGCCAAGATGCCTCTCTAATCATGACATGAATGAGCCCCCTTTTCTTCCCACCAAACATTGCCTGTTGCAGATAGCCATGAAACCCTGATTTCTGATTTAAATGCAGATGCACACTTTGAGAGCTCTGAATCTTCCACTAATGAACTGTAGACCACCATAAGATACCTGGACCACCTTGAGACCCTTGATACTTGTATACATAGAAAATGA
This sequence comes from Lathyrus oleraceus, assembly GCF_024323335.1. Lineage (NCBI taxonomy): Eukaryota > Viridiplantae > Streptophyta > Magnoliopsida > Fabales > Fabaceae > Lathyrus > Lathyrus oleraceus. The sequence continues at coordinate 216,772,685 of NC_066585.1, forward strand.
AGTTCAATTCTCAGTCTTGCTTTGTGTGGGCTCCTTCTGTTAAGGAGTGATCAATCAAACCCTGATTTCCCAGGTCACTAATGCAGTATGCAATGAGTATGACCTAGTATGATGCTAATGCAATGTAAGACACAATCCCATGCTTCCATGAAAAATGAAGGGTAAATTTTGGGGTATTACACTCATCATCTTCTCTCTCTCTTTGTTTGTTATCTTTTTGAAATTTATTGTGCTATCACATCATCATGTGTGTAGATTGAGAAAGTGTTTATATGGGTTGAAGTAAGCTACAAGATAGTGGTACAAGAAGTTTGAGTCTGTTATGTATGATTAAGGATACAATAAGACTACTTCAGATCATTGTGTGTTTGTTAGAAAATTTTCTAACGATGATTTCATTATCCTGTTGTTATATGTTGATTATATGCTTATTTTAGGGAAAAGTATTTCTAACATTAACAAGTTAAAGAAAAAATTGGGAGAGTCATTTTCTATGAAAGACATGGGAGAAACTAAATAAATTCTTGGCATCATAATCATGCGTGACAAAAAAGAGAAGAAACTTTAGATTCCACACGAACATTATATCAAAAGAGTGCTATAAAGATTCAAAATGGAAAGTTCTAAGACGGTAAGCACTCCTCTTCCTACTCATTTCATGTTGAGTTCTAATCAAAGTCTTTCAGGTGAAGATGAAGTGTTTGATATGAAACATTTTCCTTATGCGTATGCTATGGGTATTTTGATATATGCAGTGGTGTGTATAAGACCAGAAATAACACATGTTGTTGGTACAATTGGTAGATTTTTGTCAAATCCGGGTAGAGAGCATTGGAATGTAGTAAAATGGATTTTAAGGTATCTTTTAAAGGTGTGAAAAACACAAGAAATGGGGATTTAAATTGGGTCTTACAAGCAAAAGTCTTTCCCAAAACAAGAACACCAATAACAAATTAATAACAAAGAGATAAAAACACAAGTATTTTTATCCTAGTTCGCTTGAAACTCAAATCTACTCCAGTCCATCCGCCAAGGTGATTTTGCCTTATACACAAGGACTTAATCCACTATAATCAACAGATTACAGTAATCACAAAGAATACCCTTCTTTGTCTTCTCAAGGATCCAACTAGACCCTAGTCTCCTTAAGGACTCACAAAGAACAATCTTCTTTTTCTTCTCAAGGATAGTCTCCTTAAGAAATCATACAAACAGTTTGAATAATATTTTGTGTGTTACAAGTTGCTTCTATACAAGCATATTTTACACAAATGATAACCAAACACTTAAAGAAAAACTGTGTACAAAATAATGATAGCTTTTCACAAAGAAACATGCTTGTCAAAATATTGTATCACCAACGACTTTTCTTCATGTCTCCAAGTCTCACTTATAGAGCATAAGAAGAAGATTGTTGAAGGGCAAAATGGGGAAAGCTCATAGAGCGGTTTTTCACTGTTGGATGGTGAAATAAGTGATACTGAGTACTGTCTTTTGCCCATAAAATCAGTGACAGGTGTGATGTATAGTACTGTCTTTTGCCCACGAAATCAGGTAGTGGAAAAGATATTCGATTTGTACTATGTACTTTTTGATCACATTCCCATTTGATCTTATCTTCAATTTCACTGGCTTCTGATGAGAGTTGATGAAACATAAAATGAAGAAACAGAAAGTTGGATTCAGAAACTTCATAATCTTTGGTCAGAACCTTGACAACGTCAATAGTTTGGCTTGAGATCTTCAATATCTTCAGAGTCTTCAAAATCTAGAGTCAGAACCTTGATAACCTCAATCGTCTGGCTTCAGATCTTCAGAATCTTCAGCTACGTAACATAACTTCAGAAGCTTGCCATTCTTCAGAAGCTTGGTGATCAGAATCACGTCCAGAAGCATGGTGATCAGAATCACGTCCAAAAGCATGAATCGAGAGAACATTACAGCAACAACATAGCGTTTCCTCATAAGCTTCTCAGGAGTTAACCAGCACAGAACTAGATAGATCATTGTATCAATAACATTGAATATCTTTCAGAACTTCTAATAACTGGCACATAAGAGGATTTGGAACTCATTGTTCAGAAAATGATGACGTTTTACGTCATATACTCAGAATCAGAACTGGATGTTAAAGCTACACAATAATAAACCATTAGGGTACCAAAATTATTCTCACCTAAATATAACATTGTTATCATCAAAACTCAAGGTATAGATGCAAAACCAAATCTTGTTCTAACAATCTTCCCCTTTTTGATGATGACAAAACATGTATTTTGATGAACAGTTTTGTACAGGATAATCACAGAAGAATACATATTATAGAAGCACAAAGCTCCCCCTAAGATGTATAATTCTTAAAAAGATAAAATCAGAAAGAAAGAACACTTTCGTGATTAACCTTTTGAAGTACCAGAGTGATTTTCAATCAGAATCTGTTTTATCTAAAGAAGTTGCATGATGTTGTCCAGAGCACTGGTTTGTTAACATCAACATTCTAATGAGCGTCACTTCAGAAGCTTTGTTGAGTTCTTTTAAAGATGCTTTAGAGCTGGTTGTCTTCAGTCAGAACATGAATTATGGTTCTATTTGAAATTCTCTTTCAGAGCTGGATTGCCTTTGAAGAGCTCTTCAAAAATAACTTTCAGAACCTGGTTAAAAATTCTTCTTAAAAGAAACTTGATTTCCAAGTTTGATTACTATGGAGGAAACTCTTCCTCATAGTTAGATGCCAATGCCAAAATTTTCCAATTCTTCAGAACTTGATGGAAAGTACCCAATGTTCTAAGTTCAGAACATGTTTATTCCTGACTCATCAACATGAAGGTTTTATGGACTCAGATAGAAGACCACTTCCTCATAAACTGGTAACTTGTATTCTGATATTTGAAACTTCCTGAAAGCTTTTGATGCTTAACCATAATGGCTTAAGAACTTAACCCTGCAAAATAGTTAACAAACTATTCTTCGAAGTAGTTGTTAGCAGAAAACATTAAACAATGTTTGGGTCTTTAGTTAGGAATTTAGGTACATCAAAAATAATTATGCATCTTCCCCTTAGATATGTTTCTCCCCCTTTGTCATCAATCAAAAAGACATAAACAAATAAAGATAGTAAAATAAATAAAGAGAAACAAAGACACTTTTCATTAAATAATGCCAAAAGGCAGAAAAGATACAAATATAAGCATTAAAAACAAAACATTTTTTTAAGAAAGTAAAGAGCTAGGGGTTCTAAGGAGGAGGCATAGGGAGTCTGGATAGAATCAATTGAAACATCATGTCCTGTTTGTGTATACACTCTTTAACCAACTCATTATCAGCTTTGATTTCCTCAATGGTCTTCCGAAGCACATAAGGAATATCTCCAGATGATGTTCCAGCAAATTATTGAGAAACATAAGCTTCAACTTGTTGAGTCTCAGAAATAACTATCTGAGCATCGACTTCTTCCATGACACAATCATGATGTCTAGAATAAACCTCACCATCCTGAACAACTTCCTCATTCACTTCTGGAATTACTTTCTTAACCTATGGAGCAAGAAGACACAACTGGGAATTTCGTAGCTTCCAGATTTCCTTTAAGGGAATAGACCCAGAACAAAAGTTTCTTTAAGATACTTTATACCCGAAGTTCTTCAACTTGAGATCTTGGAATTAATCCATCTTTTGTAGGCTTCCCAAACATAATCACTCTTAGCCGGATTTGCTGAAGACTGACTTATTGTCATTGCTTCATGCAGACAACTTCTTGGTTTTGATTCAAACTTCCTCAGAGTGTTACTAATGTTGGGAGAGGGTTTGGGCGATTTGGGGAAACTTATAGTGAGGTCAATTTTTGTTTCACCAAGATCAGGACCAAAAATAATTGGAAGTGATGGGGTAGTGATTAAAGGTGTTTCTGGATCATATATAACAGGTCCAGGTTCAAAGTTGAACATGCCCTCAGGAGTGCCTTCAGACACATGGTCTTCAGAATCTCTTGAAGGAGATATTATGGGGATTGTTATATTTGGATTTTCTGTTTGGATAGTAGAAACAAATGGAGCTGGAGTGGGTGAAGTTTGTAACTATGAATGAGATGGTGTTGATGGTATTTGTTGATGTTGTTGTTGTGACAGAGTTTCGGAAACTTGAGAAGTTTCTGTAATAGATTCTATAATGGGTGTTTTTGGAGGAGGTGGAAGTAAAATTAGTTCAGATATTTGGGAAATAATTAGAATGGATTGAGAAGTGGGAGAAAGCTGGATTAGTGAGATCCTTTTGGAAACTATAGAATCAGAAACAAAAGGAGTGCTAGCTTCAGGAAGCTTACTAGAAGTAGTGTCAGAAGCTCTTGAAGATGGTTGGACAACTCCATAAGTATCTTTCAAAAGAATAGCTTTCCGGAACTCACTGAGAGGAACCTCATCTTCATCCAGAAGTACATCATCTTTCTTCTTCTTCTTCTAAGGCCTTGAAGATCCTTCACCTCTTGATTCCTTCTTCCTTTTCCCATGAACATATGGATATGTTTCAGGTAGATTGAAAGGCTCAACCATTGGATCAATTCCATCCTTATGACAACTTTCCAAATAGTACTATAGAACCTCTAGAGAATCAATCTTAGTAAAGATTGGAAAGTCGTCTACTAGAGTTCTCATTGCACATATATCATCCTAGCAATTTGAACCAAAGGCAATTAGTTGTAATTAGTTGTAAAGGGGGTGCATGCTAGAAATTTGAACCAAAGGCAATTAGTTGTAAAGAGAATGGGCCAGAATAAGGGGGTGGGAAAAAAAAAAGAAACACGGCTCGGTCCAAATGATAATCATAAAAATTAAAAATAAAATAAAATGGATGTGTCACGTTTTAAATCATGTGGAACATTCATCAACCAGTCACTTTTCATTTAAACAAAAAAGGACAAAAACAAACCATGGCCAATCACACGCTGCCACCTTTTTGTCTTCAACCTCGGCCATGCATCAAAAACCCTAAACAGAACCTTAAACCTGATCCCCACCATGCAACTTCTCCCTCAAATATCTCTCGCATCCCTCCACCAAATTAAGTGAAATTTGAATCAAAATTGAAGTGCGCAATTAGGAGAACAATATGGAATCTTTATTTTTCAAAAATGAATAAAGGAACATGTAGAAATATGGGCAAGAACATACGGTTCCAAACATGTTTAAGCAAAATCAATTCAAAGTTGTAAATGAAAATGTTAGCCTAGCTCCATGATCTACTCAAGAGTAGATCTTCCATATGCATATGCATGATTCTAAACATGGTAAATGACTAAGCATGAAGAGAACAAAGTGTAGGATGCTTACCTGGTGGAGAATGTCCACTGCACCTTTGATTCTTTGAGAAAGAAGAAAAGCAGGACAATTAGGAAGATGATGAGCAAGATAAATGATCAAGAGGGAGCTTCAAAATGGAGAAAAAATGAATGAGAGTGAGTTATGCTTCAAATCTATTAGGCCTCCTTCCAACGTGTCCCCCTAGGTTTAGAGAATGAGAATGATTTTTATATGGAATCTAGGTGATGGCAGAAGGGTCAGTGCACACCACAAAGTTGGTTATTTCAAATTTGGAAAAAATGAGAGTGAGTGAGCATGAGACTTGTGTGCTGCGTTTTAGATGGGATTAAGGTGAGTTTTATGTCATTTTTGGAAGCTGAAAGGAAATGGAAAAGGGTCAGAACTTGTAGGACTTTGTGAAGGAGAATTGCGGTCTAAAACGCAGTGGAAATTAAAATTTTTCTCCTTTAGAGATCCTTACGAATGGTCATGATCAGTGATAGAATATTTACCTCTTGTGACGATTGAAACCTTTGGTGCAGATCTCTTGTGACGATCAAAACCTTTGATGCATATCCACGGAGCGATCACGAACGTTGAACGATGACAACGTCTCTACTCAGTCCACATGAACGGGTTCCTTCAATCTCAGTGCTAGCTGGTACAAATGAAGGCTTTGAGTGAGAGAGAGAGAGAGAAAACGAAAATGCAACCGCAATGAATGCTTCTGCACAAGGGTTCTATTTATAGAACCACTTGTGTGGGCTTCAAGCTAAAAGGCCCACTTAAGTGTATTTTGGCCCATATCTTATAATATGCCCAAAATCACTTAAGCCCATGGTACCTTACCATATTTCGTATTCTACTCAAGTACACCGTACCTTACGATGTTCTATAATTTACTTAAAGGCACCGTACCTTACGGTATTCCTTAGTTACTCTATCTCTCATCAATCCGTCCTTTGTGTGTGACCCTGTAGGTTTTCGTGACGTTGGCAATTATATTAAATCACGCATTTAACATAATAAACAGTGAGCGGTATCTAGCAACACATCACTGCTACCCAAGACACGAAAATGTCATGTGACCTGACAATTCCTTCTGTGATAATACTTATGTGTATAATTACCCTTTTGCCCTTATGTCTATATTGAACACAAGGCATAAACCGTGTCATCCTTGTCCAGTTCAATATTGGGCCCATAGACATTTATCCTGTTATGCAGGATGGACAAATTCCATCTAGGTCACTCATGTCCCTCAGCATGCTTTGTGGAGTACCCATCAACTGTCTTTATGGTTATCCAGTTACGGACAACGTTGGATCAGCAATAAAGCACTCGACTCTACATCTAGGATCCATAGTGGTTTCAGGTCGAAGAGTGGAATACACTATTATCACCATGAGAATAACTTATGACACTTTGCATAACTTTCTATATAGTATTCTCATAGCGGGTCAATCCGGTATAAATATTACTCCTAACATTCATACCTATGTTTAAGACTTGATAACTCTTTATCCATGATCCATGAGATGTGATCATCAGTCTACAAACATAATAGTCTTAATGCTTTAATGTTATCCCACTTCACACTAAAGCTCGACTGCGGATACTTTAAGAATAGTGTCCTTATGTTTAATGTGTTTTCATGATTAAGTCACACTTAATACATTAAACGGACTATCTATTCCAGGGACTTTATTAATCAACCATAATAAAGAAAATGCCTTTTATTATTAATAAATAATTCGATACAAGTACCAAAAAGTATTGGCCTCTAGGGCTTACACCAACACTTTGGAGAGAGTGGTGAGAGAAGGAATGGACAAAAGGAGCATTTCCTTATTTGGCCAATTTTATGCATGGTGTACATGCATGATATAAGCATGTGGTTTGGTTATAAGAGGCAAGGAAAAGGTGTGACATGCGTGTGAAGTTGGCCATGCTGCAAGCAAATGGTGAAAAAATGCATAAAACCAGTAACACTCATGATAATGAAAGTTAATGATCAGCCATGCTCAAGCTATCGCAACTGCATGGTTTCTTGACCAAATGAAGCAAACTTAGGCTTTTTGGAAAGAGGGAAGGAAGATGAACAAGTTTCATGGTTGAGGAAAATTGAGATAAAGCCTAGAAGTCCATTAAAAATGGCCACAAAAGTAGCAACTTGAAACTACATGCATGCATGCAAATTATAGGTCATTTGGAAATTTTGAGGACCCAACTTTGCAACTCTATAACTTGATCATTAAGCCACCAAATGAGAAACTTTCTGAAGCCAAAATAGAGAGGGGAATGTTATCTATAACTTTGATGTTGAAGTCAATTTGAAATGAAGCCAAGAAGCAACTCAAATGTGGCCTTGAAAGTGATCACTTGGAACTGACTAAACACTTAGCAAAAAATTTACTAAGTATAAAACCAATTACAACTTCAAGTCCTTGACTCTAGAAGAGAATAACTTGAGTTGTATCCAACCAAATGAGGAGTTATTAGAACCATTGGAAAGCGAAAGATTAGTACTACATTTTTCATGTTGAAGTTGTCTTGAAATGGAGCTTGAATTTGGGTGAAAAATGGCCATGAAGTTGACTAAAGTTAGTTGTAAACTTGCCCAAAATAGTTTACCTTTGTTTAAAACCCTAATTTCCAATTTTGGCAACTTTTCATAATCCTTGATTTTTGATGAATCTCTTGACTTTTCTTGATAAAATTTCCACCATAGACCATATTTGACTTGTAGAACACAACTTTGACCAAAAAAATTGAGAGTTGACTTTTTAATTTGCTCAGTTGACTTTTCCTCCAATTGAATCAAACTATTGATCATCTGAGCAATTGAACCTCTTCTGATTAAAATTGATGGCCAATTTTCCACACATAGATACTCAGGGACACACAGAAAACCATGGAATCAAGTCTTGCTCAAAAAAGTAGAAATAAACTGATTTTATCATAAACCCTAATTTTAGCCAAAAAAGACAAGAGGTGAGTGCACAACTTCACAACTTTGATTCCTCTAGGGAAAGTGGAAAAACTTTTGAACAAAGATGCCTTGTGTAATGATATGATGAATATGATTCAAAATTTTGTACATGGGTATGCCACATCCTGAAACAATCAACACTCCTAGCTTAGGGCCCAAAAGATAAGAGAATGTGATCAACTTCCATTCCCTTGCAACTTTCCATCAATTGATGAAGTAATAGAACATTTGAGATATATTAGGGCATAAGGAACCCATTATAGCTTGAGTGATCATGAAGTTGAGGATATCTCGCCCTCTTTGCATTGATTATCACCTGTATCTCTTTTAAAGCTTGAAGAAGGCCAAAAGAGAGATACCTTGATCTCATAACCATAGAACCAATGATATGCATGAATGTGCATGATGATAAAACATAAGCTAATAAGATTGAAAAGAAGAGGGTAAATTTTGGGGTACAACACCAGCCTTACAGGACTTTTGATTAAAAATGATATGATAACCATTGTCACTAAGTTAACTAATAGACAATAGGTTATGCATCAAACCATCAACTAAAAGAACATTAGTATTAGAAGGAAGTTTATCATTACCTATAGTTCCAGAGTCAATGATCTTTCCTTTCTGGTTTCCTCTGAAACCAACGAAGCCTCCAGGCTTAAGTTCCAAATCTTGGAACATAGACCTTTTGCCCGTCATGTGTCTCGAGCATCCACTGTTCAGGTACCATGACTGGTGTTTCAGTTGACCTGCTAAGGATGTATGTAACATAAATTATTTTATCCTTAGGTACTCACTTTTTGGGTCCTCTCTTATTAGTTTTCCCAGAGTTTCTTACAACTTTGAGTCTTTTAGCAAAAGAATAATCACGAGGAATTTGTGCATGATACTTAGGTTTCAGAACTGAGTTCTTATCCTTTATAAGTTTCCGTGTCTGTGCAGAAATATAAAGCTCAGTGCCAGCAGGCACAAAATGCACATAAAAAGGTTTTGGTTTTACCTTCTGAATTTCGTCAGGTTTTATAGTTTATGTACAACCCAAATATTTCTTTCCATTTATGCTAAATCCATAGATCAGAGAAGCCATTTTACTTCTATATATGTTTTTATCTAGAAAGTATTGTAATGCTCTGTCCTATCTAATGACGCAATTAGTACCAGAAGCTTCTGAGATTATTTCCTCCTCTAGTTTTGAAAATTTACTTTTTAAAGCAGAGTTGTTACTTTCTAAAAAAAATACTTTTTCATTTAGAGATGAAATATCTTTCCTAAGCTCATTGCGAGTTTCAGAAGCAACTACTTGGACTTGTTTAAGGTCCTTGTATTTACTCTGAAGACTCTGGTACTTTTCCAACATTTTAGAGAAACATGATTCAAGATCAGAATGAGATAGGTTAGAAAATACCTCTTTAGAATCAGAGTCAGATTCCGATTATGATAATACCTTGTCTTCTAGTTCTTCTAAACCTTCGGGATCATCTGTATTTGCCATCAATGTAACATTGGATTTTTCTTCGTCATAATCTTCTTCTTCGGATTCAGAGTCATCCCATGTGGCCACCAACCCCTTCTTGCCTTTGGAAAAAAGTCTTCTTAGGCCTTCTATCCCTTTTCAGCTTAGGACAATCATTTTTGTAGTGGACTGGATCCTTGCACTCAAAGCAAATAACTTATTTTCTAGAACCTTGATTCTTCTATCCAGACGAAGAATCAAAATGACCAGTAGTCCTATTGGATCCTCTGAACTTTCCTTAACCATTTTTCCTGTGCTTCTAGAGTTCATTGGATCTCTTTGAAATCAGAGATAGATCATCATCATCTTTTGAGTCTTTATCATATCCTTCTGATTCTTCCTTAGCTTAATTAGCCTTTGTCTTCCCAAGCTTAGACTTTAGAGCAACAAATTTACCTCGCTTCTGAGGTTCATCTTCCTCGAGCTCAGTCTCGTGGCTTCTTAAAGAACTAACAAGTTCTTCAAGAAAGATCCTGTTTAAATCCTTTGCCAACTTTAAAGCAGTTACCATATGTCTCCATTTTTGGGAAGACTTCTGATAATCTTCTTGACATGATCAGTTGTAGAGTATCCTTTGTCCATAACTTTCATTCCTACAACAAGCATCTGATACCTTGAGAATATAGTCTCAACTGTTTCATCATCTTCCATTTTGAATGCCTCGTACTTCTGGATTAAAGCTAAGGCCTTTGTCTCCTTTACTTGAGCATTCCCCTCATGAGTCAACCTTAGAGAGTCAAAATTAATTTGGCAGAATCTTTGTTTGTTATCTTCTCATACTCAGTATAAGAGATAACATTTAACAATATAGTTTTGGTCTTATGATGATTTTTGAAATCTTTCTTCTGATGACCAGTCATAACACTTCTTGCTATAATATTTCCTTCAGCATTAACTGGGTGAACGTAGCCATCGACTACAAGATCCCAGAGATCAACATCGTAACTAAGAAATAAGCTTTCTATTCTATCTTTCCAATGATCAAATTTCTCACCATAAAAGATTTGTGCTTTTGCACTGTAGTGATCTCTTTCATTATTGTTAACAATGTTAGCATCGACCGTTGTTTCTCACACAAACTGGATTGGTACTGAACACGGTGAAGTGTTGATAAATATTTTACCATAATAAGAACTGGAGCTCAGATACCAATTGAAGGTGTGAAAAACACAAGAAATGGGGGTTTGAATTGGGTTTTACAAGAAAACGCCTTTTCCAAAACAAGAACACCACTAACAAGTTAATAACAAAGAGATAAAAACACAAGTATTTTTATCCTGATTCGCTTGAAACTCAAAGCTACTCCAGTCCATCCGCCAAGGTGATTTTGCCTTATACACAAGGACTTAATCCATTATAATCAACAAATTATAATAATCACAAAGAATATTGTTATTTGTCTTCTCAAAGATCCAATTATACCCTAGTCTCCTTAAGGACTCACAAAGAATAAACTTCTTTGTCTTCTCAAGGATAACCTCCTTAAGAAATCAAACAAACAGTTTGAATAATATTTTGTGTTATAAGTTGCTTCTATACAAGCAAATTTTACACAAATGATAAACAAACACTTAAAGAAAAACTGTGTATAAAAGAATGATAACTTTTAACAAAGAAACAAACTTGTCAAAATATTGTATCATCGACGACTTTTCTTCAAGTCTCCAAGTCTCACTTATATAGAATAAGAAGAATACCGTTGGAGGGCAAAATGGGGAAAGCTCATAGAGCGACTATTAACTATTGGATGGTGAAAGGAGTGATACTGCGTATTTTCCTTCGCTCACAAAATCAGTGACAAATGTGATGTATAGTACTGTCCTTTGCCCACGAAATCAGCACTACGCCAAATAAGGGAAAAGAGGGCGCTTATTTTGGCCTATAACAGCGCTTTTAAGCGCCCTCTAATCTGGCGCTGGCATAGGTAAAGACAGCGCTTTGTTTTCCTGGAGAAAGCGCTGTCTAAAGGCCCACATTATAGTGCGCTTTATGAAAAAAGCGCCCTCTGGAGTGGTCCATAAAGGGACACCTTAGAGGGCGCTTTCTGGAAAAAGCGCCCTCTAAAGTTGTCAATGTAAAGTGTTTAGAGGGCGCTTTCTGGAAAAAGCGCCCTCTAAAGTTGTCAATGTAAAGTGTTTAGAGGGCGCTTATTTTTTTAAAATAACTAACACTTTAGAGGGCGCTTTCTGCAGAAAGCGCCCTCTAAAGTTGTCAATGTAAAGTGTTTAGAGGGCGCTTTCTGGACAAAGCGCCCTCTAAAGTTCTCAATGTAAAGTGTTTAGAGGGCGCTTCCTACAGAAAGCGCCCTCTAAAGTGTTAGTTATTTTAAAAAAAATTGTTTGAAAAACAGTGGATATTTAATTGGTAACCTGTTCGCATGCTGCAAAAGTGTAAAATTCATATTGATTTCATCCTTTAATCCAATGTTATACACCATTAATCCATTGATATATACAACATGAATCCATTTATATACAACATTAATCCTCCATATATACAACATTAATATATGATTCTTTGATCAACAATATACAACAACATATTCATGATTTAGTAAAAGTACAACAACAATATACAACATATATACAACAACAGCATACAACAACAACATTCCATACATATATGTACAACAATATACAACCTAGCTATATGATTCTTTGATCAACAATGAATTGACACAATTCATCCTTCATTTCATCCAAATGAGCTCTTGAGTAAGATTTGTATTCCTCAAAGTACTACAATTAAGAGAATAAAACATATTCATGATTTAGTAACAAATTAGATTAGTTATCCGATAATATTAAAATAAACCCTAAGTTATTATTCCATACCATTTTTGGGATGTCTATACAATTCAATGCAATGATATCTCTCATAAATCTCAATACAAAAAATCCGCAATCGACCGAATTATTTTGCTGAGGACACTACACAGAAAAACAAACAATATATATATAGTTAATTTCTTACAAACACTATTATAAGCAAAAAAACAAACACTATTATAAGCAAAAATAAGATACTTAATATATACCTGAACTCTGACCCAGGTAATGTCCTTCCTAATGCGGTAATTCTTTTTCGATCTAAATTTTAGTATTGCCCTAACAAAATAAAAACGTATATTGAGATCAATCTGACAGACATAATTAAATATAGAAATACACACGAATATTTAGGGGAATTTCACTTACGTGTCAACCGTCTTCTTCAAACCCGGATATTTACTCCAATCACCCGATAACGAATCGAGATAATACACTATTAGTCTCGAAAGATCCATAGCAACCAACACCCAGTGGCCACTGTAAAATAAAACAAAAATTTAGTTGAATGAAAATTTTCTACGTAAAAGATATACATAGATTAGAATGAAATTATTAGAAAGAAAATCTAACCCGTTGCCAGAATTAAACGGTAAAAAAAACAAACTGCGTGTAGTATTATCGCCGGCCGCCATGAATCTATCGACTAGATCATTCTTTACGGATGTTGGATTTTTCGATATTAACGTTGCGTTGACACGGGAAGCAGCAATAAAATTGAAACGGTTACACAATTCAGTTCCCCGCATCAATTTGTCATACATATACCTTAAATAGAAACATAATAAATATTAGACTACTCATTGAAATGTGTAAATAAATTGTTCAACTAAGTAAATTATAGATTGATCGGAGTACCATATGTATGTATGAATGATAGCGATGCCCAATTCGTCGTGCTCAAAAAGTTGTTGCATGTCCTCCTTTCCAATTATTTCGAAATGAGCTTTTCCGAAAACACCTTCATCAAAATCTATACTACGAATGGACCCGTCCATAATATCGGACTCTTCCACCATTTTCTCAAGACGCATCATAATTTGAGATTTTGTCCCGGCCGTCGTTGGAATATCCTTCGTTGGAATATCCTTCGTTGGAATATCCTTACCATCGCTTTTCAACTTTCGACCGGGAACCTAAAAATTCATATAAAATAAATCATTACTTTTTGTGATGCAAAAGAATCGTTGTGTATATAATTCAATGGGTATATATATTTGTACCTCTTTTTGAGATGCAACCGACTCGATGCGTCTTGAAATCCCTTTACCAGCTTTAGGGGTGGGTCTTGTAGGAGTCTAACATTACCATGTAATAAGGATTGATTAAATATCATAATTGTAGCTGAATTGAAATGTGAATTCTAAATATTCATAATCATTTAGAACATATATACCTCGGCATCAGGGAAAATTAGATCTGACGGCCAACCAACAAAGGATCCGACTGCATCTCGCAGCAACGTTGTCTCTGAAACAACGTCGGGTAATGGTAGACGGGCGTCCGTATCTAATACGAGGTCAACCGAAACTTTCATAAATCCCACCGGGAGGGGATTATGGTGAAGTAATTCACCCGAAGTATTGTGCACTTTTCCCTTGCCAACCATGCGATAAGTTGGTGACGATAGATACAGCTGACAAGGTGAAATGCCCTAAACCAATAATAAATGTTATTGTTAACTTGTATATGTGTCAAGTAAAAAAGTGCTATTTTAATTTCATAATAACATATATAATTACCTCGGGAAATTTCGGTTGATGATTGATACTAGCTCGGTCACTAGTATCTTTTGCCTCGGAAGCGCACCTTTCCTCTCTATACCTTGCATTCTCGTTTTGCAGTTGGAGTACTTGTGCCCTTAACTCCGCCAAGGTCTCCATCACCTCTTTGTTGGTAGGATTTTTTGTTTTTGTTTTTTTATAAATGACGACGGAGTCACACCAAAACCCTTACCCCTCACACGACCGGAATACTCAGGAACATTTAGTACTCGACTAAGTACGCTCCTGCAATCCTGGACCTCGGTTGAAGGGGTTTGGGATAAAGTCTCCTGAAATATTATTAGAGGAGATTAAAAATGAATTATATGTCTAACAAATTTTTCGATATAATTAAAGAAATAATGTTACATATACTTACACATTCGTCATAAACATTTTGGACCGCTTCAACGACAGCCCCATCCTTCCCAACCCGAGCAGCCTTCCATAATACGTGGTCCGGAAGAGATGTTGCGTCACTTTTCTCCTCGGCTAGCTACACATTGAATTAGATTATAAGATCATCAATTATAACATATTGTGACAATGTATAAGCTCATAGCATTTGAATATACTCACAATTCTTTGTTGTAACCGTGCATAACCCGTACGCCCTTTTTTGTACGGATACGCGAGTTTTGATGCCCTTTTCCTATTTATGTCGCTTATTTCCTGGATAAAAAAGTTTAAGGCATATTAGAACCAAGTAACTTAACAATTGTATAATACCATAATTAATAGACATTACATGGAATTTTTCGTTTCTTCGTTTGGCGACAAAGTTATCCCATTCATCGGCTGAAATAATCTCGGCATACTTCATTGGCCGTTCTCCTTCAACAAATTTTCCTTCCTCATCCTTGAGAAATTTGTTGCACAAAAAGGATCGAAATCCTCGGAGTCTTTTTCCGGCCAATTGAATACAATTTTTTTGCCGGCTTTCATCGATGTGAAAGGATCTCTAAAAAACATACAAATGGAGTGTGTTATTATAAAGTAATATTATAACAATATATGGTTAACAAATAGTCAACAAAAAAAACATATAACAATATATGGTAAGTACCTGTATCTCCGACCATATTTTTTCCTTGCCAACCTTCAAGTCCGGACTTCTCCAATTATCACATGTAATCGGAATATGTTGGCGAACAAGGAAACCAATGTAACTTGCCAACATTGAACCGTTAGGCTCAATTAGTTGGTCTTCAGCACTCCAATGTACTTCAAATTTTACACCCTTGTCTCTTGCACGAATGATTGACTTCATAACAGTCAATCCTCGTTTGATTTCTTTTTCAACATTATTACGTGATTCATTCGCGGCATGGGTATCGTCTTGGTTAGCCATTTTATCTGTAATATAGAAATGATTCAATAAGACCCAAGTAAGACAATGATTCAATACGTGAACACATTTACTGCATGCACAAACTTACTGCATACACATTTACTCACACACACCTACTGCATGCAAAAGACCAATGCAAACTTATGGTGTTTGGAACATGAACAAACTTGCATCCATAATCATCAAACTTCCAAGCACAAGCTCAAACACACTTCAAATATATCAGTTTTCAATCAGAAATAAAAAACTCAGTTTGCCCTAAACAACATTAATCAACATAATGCACAAAATGAAAAACTAAGTTTAGAAAATGCCCTAATCAAACACATGAAGAAAGTGAACGGTAACGATGGAGAAGAGAAATACCTTAAAGGTGACGGTAACGATGGAGAAGAAAGTGAACAGTGACGGTGGAAGAGGTTAACGCAGTGAACGTGAACGGTGAGGGAGGGAGAACGAACGACGACGATGACGGTGAGGGAGGGAGAACGAACGGAGGACGAGAGTAATCGCAGTAGAGAGTAATCGCAGTTGAGAGAAAACCCAGTTACGTAAACGAAATAGCTTATAGAGAGGGAAAATAAAGAGACATGCAGTATATGTTATAATTTTAATGTTTACTAAAGGGGACCTTAGAGGGCGCTTTTTTAAAAAAAGCGCCCTCTAAAGGGGGCCTAAGAGGGCGCTTCTGAAAGCGCTCTCTAAGGCTTTCCAAAAGCGCCTTCTAAACTGGAAATGTACATGGACTTAGAGAGCGCTTCTTCAAAAGCGCCCTCTAAGGGTAACCTTAGAGGGCGCTTTCACAAAAGCGCCCTCTATTGTTGTCCCTCCATTTTTTTTTTGGCTTCACTTTAGAGGGCGCTTAGTGACAAAAGCGCCCTCTAAAGGGGGCCTAAGAGGGCGCTTCTAAAAGCGCTCTCTAAGGCTTTCCAAAAAGCGCCTTATAAACTGGAAATGTACATGGACATAGAGAGCGCTTTTTTAGAAGCGCCCTCTAAGGTTACCCTTAGAGGGCGCTTTCAATAAAGCGTCCTCTATTGGTGTCCCTTCATTTCCTCATTATTTTTTCGCTTCACTTTAGAGGGCGCTTTGTTACAAAAGCGCCCTCTAAAGTGCGCTGTCTATTCAAGTTGTTCGCTCCTTATTTTTTCTCTTCACTTTAGAGTGCGCTTTTGTAATAAAGCGCCCTCTAAGGGGCGCTGTCTATTCCAGTTTTTGGCGTAGTGCAGGTAGTGGAAAGGATATTCAATTTGTACTATGTACTATTTGATCACGTTCCCATTTGATCTTATTTTCAAGTTGATTCGATTCTGATAAGAGTTGATGAAGCATGAAATTAAAAATAGAGAGTTGGATTCAAAAACTTCAGAATCTTTGGTCAGAACCTTGACAACGTCAGTAGTTTGGCTTGAGATCTTCAGTATCTTCAGAGTCTTTAGAATCTATAGTCAGAACCTTGATAACCTCAATCATCTAGCTTGAGATCTTTAGAATCTTCTGCTACATAACATAACTTCAAAATCTTGCCATTCTTCAAAAGCTTGGTGATCAGAGTCACGTCCAGAAGCACGAACTGAGAGAATATTGTAGCAACAACATACTG
This sequence comes from Lathyrus oleraceus, assembly GCF_024323335.1. NCBI lineage: Eukaryota > Viridiplantae > Streptophyta > Magnoliopsida > Fabales > Fabaceae > Lathyrus > Lathyrus oleraceus. Next base: position 216,790,026 of record NC_066585.1, read on the forward strand.
TTTCCTCAAAAGCTTCTGATGAGTGAATCAACACAGAAGCAGAAAGATCATTGCAGCAACAACATTAAATATCTTTCAGAACTTCTAATAACTGGCGCAGAAGCAGATTTGGAACTCATTATTCAGAAACTAATGACGTTGCACGTCATATACTCAGAATCAGAATTGGCTGTTAAAGCTACACAATAACAAACCATTAGGGTACCAAAATTGTTTTCACACTAATACAACATTGTTATCATCAAAACTCAAGGTATAGATGCAAAACCAAATCTTGTTCTAACATCTTTGTGGTACCACTTATGTGAGGCTTTGTTTTGGAGGAGATAAGCCTACTTTAGTGGGGTACTCTGACTCTGATATGTAGGAAGACATTAGATCCAAAAAGTCCACTTCGGGCTACATGATTAAATTTATAGGGGGAGTTGTGGCTCGACAATCTAGATTGCAAAAGTGTGTAGCATTTTCTACTACGAAAACTGAGTTCATTTTCATTACCGAAGCATGCAAAAATTTATTGTGGTTTAAGAAATTTTTGCAGAAGCATGGTTTTGTTCAAGACAAATATGTGTTATTTGTTGATAGTCAAAGCGCAATTCATCTTGGTAAGAATATGACCTTTCATAAAAGGTCCAAACACATTGATGTGAGATATCATTGGATACATGATGTTTTGGATGCTAAGTTGTTAGAGTTAGCTAAAGTTTATATAGATGATAATGGTTATGATATGATTACTAAAGCATTATCAAGAGGAAAGTTTGAAGCTTGTTGTGATACACTCGATTTGGATATTTCCTCCAAATAGTTGCGAGGGGGAGATTGTTGGGAAAAACACAACATAGAGAAAAAAGAGAAACATAATCACAATACAATAATATAATGTGGAAACTCCAAAATCGGAGAAAAAACCACGACCATTGTCAAATGACAACCAGAGAATAACATTAATTGAAAATTGTTACAACACATAATATACACTCAACTAACTCAGGCCCCCCAATACGCCCACATCCTCCAAAACAAATATTTAACTACATCTTACAACATTCTAATATAAGAGCATAAGAGAACAAAGAAAGTCAATTGCTAGCTTAAAGTGCTTTTGACTGATGCATATTGGAATGAAGAACTTGAATCCTATAAATAGCATTGAACTCCCTCTTCTTTCACAAAACTAAGTGATGTAGGACTTCAAAGAATTTGTATCATATAAATAGCCTTAGACTCTTCATTCACAAAACTAAGCGATATGGGACTTCTTCAACATGTATATTTTCAACCAACCTCAACAATCTCCACTTTAATTGAAAATAATACATAAGCTTTTATTGTCTTCAAGGACAATCACACTCAACCATAAAGAGTATAGTCACTTGAAGCTACAACACTCCAAGAATTTTCACATTGTCTTCACCGACAATCATAATTTTAAAAACTATCATACTCTCGCATGAATAATATATTTCACTTGAAGATAAACCACTTCAAAAATTTCACGTTGTCATCACCGGCAATCCTATACTTTGTCATGAAGAAGAAATTTCACTTAAAGGTAAACCACTCCAAGAATTTCATATTATCTTCATCGATAATCATAGTTTTAAAAACTATCATACTCCACCTAAAAAAAAGTATACTTCACTTGAAGCTAAACCGCTTCAAGAATTTTTACATTGTCTTCACCAACAATCATAGTTTTAAAAAACTATCATACTCCGTCTAAAGAAGAGTATATTTCACTTGAAGATAAATCACTTCAAGAATTTTCACATGTCAAAAATCAGGTTGAAACATTATGGTGCAACTTCCTTGTTGGCAGGAAACTCTTCAACCATCAACATAATCTTGCACCTTGTGTAATCTTGATTGTATCAACACATCTTTAACTCGAACTTTCCACAAGTCAAAAACAATTCTTTCATCAATTTTCTCTAGCCTAAACTGCACATCGAAATTTGTGGCTGCAATTCAACAACTCTTTCACAACACTATCCTTCTTTTCTGATGTGGAAGATCAAACAAAACTGTAATCACATAACATACTAAGAACACTTATCCCTGCATCAAACCAAAAACTCTGATACTAGTTGTTGGGAAAAACAAAGCATAGAGAAAAAAGAGGAACACAATCACAACACAAGAACATGATGTGAAAACTCAAAAATCGGAGAAAAACTACGACCGTTGTCAAATGACAACCAGAGAATAGCGCTATATGAAAATTGTTACAACACATGGTATACCATAACTAACTTAGTCCCTCAATACACCGATACCCTCCAAAACAAATATTTAACTACATCCCACAATACTCTAACACAAGAACATAAGAGAACAAAGAAAGTTAAATACAAGCTTAAAGTGCTTTTGACCGATGCATCTTTGAATGAAGAACTTGAATCCTATAAATAGCCTTTGATTCCATTTTCTTTCACAAAACTAAGTGATATGAGACTTCAAAGAACTTGTATTTTATATATAGCATTGGACTCTCTCTTCATTCACAAAACTAAACGATGTGTGACTTCTTCAATATGTATAGTTTCAACCAACCCCAATAATCTCCACCTTGATTGAAAATGATACATAAGTTTCCATTATCTTTACCGACAATTATACTCAACCATAAAGAGTATCAACATGTATATTTTTAACCAACCTTAACAATGATTTGTTGGGTTTGGTCTCCCTTCCTATATGGAGAAATGCCTAAATATGATTAGCCCATTTATCTCACTTATTTAAGTGGAGAATATCAATTTAGGGTTGAGAGAGATAGAGAGAAAAAAAGAGAGAAATCTATTTCCATTTTTCTGCAACCAGTCTCACTAAATTGACGATCCCAAATTCGTTAACCGATCCAGCTCAAATTTGGAGGGCAGGTTCGCAACACCTGTATCTAACTTTTGATCGTTCATAATTTCAAAACAAGGTTTGAGCTGAGAGATATTTGTTTCACACTGAAGTTGCAGATTTGAATAATTTTTCAGCTTTTTTATTCTTATTTGTAAGCTAGTTTGCTTTGTGATTTGTGGTTGTTAGCACTAGTTTGTGAATCACTTTAAGTCTCTCTTGTACCCTTAATTGATTATAGTTGAGTTATTTCTTTGGTCTGGACGACTCGTGATTTTTACTCTCATATTGAGGGTTTTCCACGTTAAAATATCAGTGTTCTTTTGTGTTTTTATTTGTTCGATTTACCATTTTATATTTGTTATTGATCCTTAAGGTTCTTACAAGTGTTGAAAATTTAATATCCACTACGTATTGCAATTGGTATATTATTGTGTTTTAATTTTCCATCAAATTTTCTATAGAATGAGACTCTTTCCCATTTTCACCAACATATAACTTCAGACTTGTTCGTACTATCTCTTCAAACCTAATTCGTCTCAAAACATATGAACAAATCACGACGTGCATTATTCAATCTGATAAAGACATAATTAATTTGTTCTACCTATAATTTTATTTATGTTTAATTTATCTTTTTAATTTACGTTTATGTTTATATTTGAAATTTAGAATTTAAAATTAAAAAAATTACAATCTTATAAATATTTTAAATTTTAAAAGAGTTTTTGAAAATTTAATAGTGACAGAAGAAACTAGTTCATTGGTCTTGGCCCCAATGTAGAACAATAATTAACAAATAAACAAATAATTTAGAAACTAGTGTGACTGTTTCAATGAAAGGCTATCTGATATGGGCCATTATTGTTATCATGTAGGTAAGTAACAGTTATAGTCAATGACTAAGAAGTTTGAGCAAGAACAAAACAGAGAATACAGCAGAGTTGCACGGGTTTGAAACGTCTTTGAATAAAAAGGAAAAGAAAGGCACATGTGAGGAAACATGGTGAGGTCTAGTGGGTCCCACTAAATTGACATGAAAAAAAAGTTTGTGATTTACAAATAGAAGAGGGCGTGGTTAATGGTCACACATGTTGGTGGGAGTGGGAATATAACCATGGAATCATCACATGGCTACATGGGTGCTTGCTTATTTGTTACTATTCTCTTAGACCCCTTTTCATTTTATGTATATGATGACTATGATTATGAATTTTTGAATAAGGTGAATACGGTAAATTACTCTCTTTTTTAGTTTACAATAAATTTAGATTAGTTAGATTCTATATTCTTAGGAGTTGATTTAGTGCGAGGATCTGAGACATAACTGTGTTTATTTTAAAGTTTTAGATTCGAATTAGGTTAGATTTTGTATTGATTTTAACGATGCTGCAAAGGTTGGATTGATATATGTGGAATCATAAGATTGAATATGAGGATTTAAAAAAAAAATTCTAAAACTCAAAAGATTTGCTCTGTCTTTAAACGGCATCCACAAGTGGATGGTAAGAAAGATACCCTTAATTAATTTATCGCAAGGTCGAATACTAAGATTTTAAAAAAATAATTATCAAATAGCTCATAAATATCATAACAAAATATTGTTTAAAGAGATTGTTCTAGGCTGATTACAAGATAAAAGGAGGAAGTTCAATTTCTGGCCCAAAATCTCTCCCCCAAAACATTGGAGGTACAATATAACTTTACTCTAAAACTCCACATAAGAACCACGCCACACACTATTACCTACCATTAGATGTCATCAACGACTTCTCGCATTTCACGTCGAAATAGTAGAGAACATCCATAACCGTCTCTCATATATGAGGCATCTCACATCCAAAAGAATTCTCTCGATCATAATTATATTATTCTTTATTTTATCACTAATATTGAAATATTAACTTTGTGGATACACCTCCGTTCCGTCGTAGCATAGATATGTTCAACCGCATTAAAATTCTATTCCATAATTTTTACCAAGTATTTAATTTCTTAGACGAACAAAGATATTGGTATATTATCACATGATTACAAAATCATATGATATTGGTATTTAAGTTCTAAAAATGTAGTTATTGTAAAATAAAATTTACTTTAAATTCAAACATGAGCAAACACATCACATGTTGAACCCAACTAAACTTTTGTTTCTGATGCACAGTCCCTAACAGATAAGAATTCAATTTGTCATTCAACCCCAAGATATGTAGCACTTGGGACCCATTATTCACTATGACAGCTTTTAGCTTTTTCTAATCATTCATTTATTCCCCCTATAGTGACACCAACCACTCAAAAACTACTCTACAAGGTGAAACACATAACCTAAGGAATGAGGTAATGGGGTAACCTTGCCAGCAAGTTTTCAACAACAAAAGAATTTCAAGTCAGAGATTATATATTACTACTATATATTACTCTCATGTAAAGAAACATTGGGTAAGATTTCATTCAAAATTCGTCTGTGTCTTGCTGCTTTTGGGCCATATCCAAGAAAATAAGTCAAATTGTTTCTCCTCTTTAATTGGAGGATGATATGAAATCATTGATATTCTTGACAAAGAGGCTGTTTCAGTTCATTCGCGTGCATGATAAGTTGTTTTCATGTTTCAGAAATTTTACTGTAGAGTTGAATGGATTTTCTGTACACAATATTCATGCACTACAGTTAAGGTCTGCGCCTAAGATTTGAGGGCTAGAGACAATCTCTGTATAAACGTGGTTATTTCATATTCGGATTCAATCAATACCATCATGTTCACACACTATTGAAATTACAAAAGTGAGGTGAATTACTTACAACACGTGCTCTTCTTTACTACCTGGAATTCAAATTCATGTTGACAAAATGTCGGTCACACTTAAATCCAACTGTTGGAAAAACTATTTCTTCGGTTCTATTATGAGTCATTCGATTGATCATTTTATCCATATTAAAAAAAATAATAATAAAAAAGAGAAAATAATATTTTTATATTTTATTAAATATTAAAAATAATAAAAATAATATTAATTAAATATTAAAATTGAAAAAGATACATTATAAATTGAAATGAATAATTCATTTTAGAACACTTATTTATTCTAAATGAATAACTTATTGTGGGACAAAGGGAATAGTATAAAGAAAAATAAAAAATACCATTCCATCACCCTGTGATGGAAATTTAACTCATTTCTAATGGACACTATAACGGGTAGGATAAAAGTCCACAAAAATAACTACAACGTTGGCTCGAATAGTAACTCATAAAAATAAACGGGTATGTGTGCGGGTATAGGCACCTTGATACTCATTCCGCCTCATATCCGCACAATATATATTTATATATTTTAATTTTTATTATTATATAAAAAATGTATGTCTATCAAATTTTAAAATATATCAATCTTAATCCATTACGTATTAAATATAAATGTTCGTTTATTTTAACAATAAATTTTTCGAATTTTTAAAAGTATTTTTAGCTACTTAAAATGATATGATATTTTATAATTTATCTATTTATTTTCAATAGGAATGTGGGTAACGAGTACGGGTATGAGTACTTAGATACCCGTAGAACACAAATAACTTTGGCGCCCAAGTGAGTATGGGCTCGGATACGAGGATTTTTTTTTTCAAATCACGGATATGGGGATGATTAATATAGTACTCAGTCTAAAGTCTGTCCATAGTCATCCTTACATCATAATAACATAAAAGGGAGATTTTAAAATCGAAGAAAAAATTACAAATATTCTCAAAAGACAATCAAAGAATAATACTATAAAAAATGTTATAAAATATAATCTATCCTCAACCACCTCACAACTAATAGACACCTAGATTCTTCAAAATAAATATTTAATTATATATCACAACACTCCAACACAAGAGTGTAAAAGAGAATATATAAAGTTAAATAAAAATTTAAAATATTTTTTATTGATGCAATTTGTAATTAACAACTTGATACCAGTATATAACTTTGAACTCTTTCTTGCTTTTCAAAACTAATCGACATGAAATTTCTCCAACTTGTATATTTTCAACCAACACCAACAATTCACACATTCGTTAAAAATAATATTCAATTTCTATTGTCTTCGTCGACAATCATAATTCAAAAAACCTATCATACTCCACCATAAAAAGTATAGTAATTTGAAAATACATTACTCCAAGAATTTTCACACTGCCTTTATCGATGATCATAGTTCAAATGAACTATAATATATACCACAAAGAGTATATTCATGTGAAGCTACACCACTTCAAGAACTTTTGCATTGTCTTCACCGACAATCATAGTTCAAAACTATCACACTTTATATGAAGAATACATTTCATTTAAACCTAAATCACTCCAAGAATTTTAGATTTTCGTCACCAACAATCATAGTTCAGAATAACTATCATACTCTATTATAAAGAATATATTTTGCTTGAAGTTAAATCACTACAAAAATTTCACATGTGAAAAACAGACTAAAAAATTTATGGTCCAACTTCCATGTTGACAGAAAGCTATTCCACCAACGATATAGTCTCACAATACACCTTGCATCAATTCTTATGTACTAACAACTAACCATCATCTTATTTAATCTTGTTGTATCAACACATTCGGGTTGAACTTTTCACATGTCAAAAACATTCTTCTATCAATTTTCTATAGTATAAACTGCACAACGATCAACAACCCTTTCACTAAACCGTCATTCTTTTTTGATGTGGAAGATCATAAAAAATTTCAACCACATAGTACACTAAAAGCTCCTATACTCAGATTGAAACCAAAAATTATGATATCAGTAAGGTAAAATTTGTTGAATTGTAATTCCTTGTGTCGAAGCAGGTTGCTCGACAGAGTAAGGAAATGTCGAACCACCTATGCCTATTTTAGTAGTGTTAGCTATTTTGGCCTTTTCCTTGAGGTCCAATTTAGCCTAAATCTATAAATAGAGGGAGTAACCCTTATTTTTGTAATTAAGTGAATAGAGCATTCATAACATTGTATTCATAGTATTTTGTAGTTGCAAAGTGAAAAAGAAGTTTTCCACAGTTTGTGGACAGAGAGAAACTCTGCAGAATTTTAATTGTTCTTCTCCTTCATTGTTCTTTACACTCTTTCTTTCTCCATTGTTCTTCTCTTTTCATTGCTATTGTGTGGGTAATAACAATCTTGTTCATCAAGATTGATTGAAATTCTCCATAGGTTTTGGGGGATTTCTAACATCTGGTATCAAGAGCTCCGGTTAAACGATTCGTGGGAAGAAAATCACCATGACAATGAATCATCCAAACAGGAATTTTCCAGCAAATCTTCCGATTCTCAAAAACAACAATTATGAGAATCGGTGCAAGTAGATAAAAGTTATATTCTGTTATCAAGATCTTTGGTATCTTGTGAAGGAAGGAGTAGCAACTCTTGCAGAAGACGCGAAAGATCAAGAAAAGGCAACACATAAAGAATTGAAGAAGAAAGATTATAAAGCTCTCTTTATAATCCATCAATATGTTGATACATATAACTTTGAAAAGGTTATTGATGCAGAGTCAGCGAAAGAAGCATGGGAAATTCTGGAGAAATCATTTGGAGGCGCGGAGAAGGTGAAAGAGGTGAGGTTACAAACTCACAAAAGGACGCATGAATTGCTTCAGATGGAAGACAATGAAAGCATAACTTATTTCTTCACCAAGGTTACGAAACTGGTGAATGAAATCAAGGTATCTTGTGAAGGAAGGAGTAACAACTCTTGCAGAAGACGCGAAAGATCAAGAAAAGGCTGCACATAAAGAATTGAAGAAGAAAGATGATAAAGCTCTCTTTATAATCCATTAATGTGTTGATACATATAACTTTGAAAAGGTTAATGATGCAGAGTCAGCGAAAGAAGCATGGGAAATTCTGGAGGCGCGAAGAAGGTGAAAGAGGTGAGGTTACAAACTCACAAAAGAACGTATGAATTGCTTCAGATGGAAGACATAGAAAGCATAACTTATTTCTTCACCAAGGTTACGAAACTGGTGAATGAAATCAAGGTATGTGGAGAAGTGTTGACATCAAGATCTGTTGTTGGAAAGATCTTGAGGTCGTTGGCTCCAAAGTTCGACCACGTGGTAGTAGCCATAGAAGATTCGAAAGATTTGTCAAAATTGACAAAGGAAGAGCTTCAAGGGACACTTGAATCTCATGAACAAAGAATGGCTGAAAAAGCTACAGAAAAGTAGAAGAGTGATATGGCTTTGCAGGCTCAATCAACAAAAGAAAGAAAAGGAAAAGGAAGCTGGAATGACAACAAAGGCAGAGGAGGCTACAACAATTCGATTGGTCGAAACCAGCAAGAAGGAAACTGGTCGAATCAGAGAAGACCCTGGAACCAAGGCAACCAAAGAGGTGGTGCTGCAGGTAGAGGAAGAGGTGGCGGTCAAAAGCCAGACAAGAGTAACATTCAGTGTTACAATTGTCAAAGGTATGGTCACTATTCTAGTGATTGTCCAGAAAAGCAGAAGAATCAAGAAACTTATGCAAAGCTGGCGAAACACGAAGAAGAAGAGACATTGCTGATGGTTACAACAAGAGAAGAAGAGAGATTCAAGGACCAGTGGTACTTGGACTCAGGATGCTCATCACACATGTCTGGAAGAAAATATTGGTTTGTCAACATAAAGCCCTCAATGAAGAACATGGTGAAATTTGCAAATGACAACACTCTACCAGCTGAAGGTGTTGGTGATGTTCTGATTATGAGGAAAGATGGCAAGAGACCAGTAATTTCAAATGTGTTGTACATACCAGGCATGAAGAGTAATTTGCTCAGCATATGGCAGTTGGTCGAAAAGAACTACAAGGTTTCGATCAAAGACAAGATGATGAGAGTTCTCCATTCAAATGGAAGGTTGATCTTGAAGGATTCAATGTCTCAGAATAGAACCTTCAAGATTGAACTAAATGTGGTGGAGCATAAGTTCCTTGCAACAGCAACCATCAGAGATGAATGGATATGGCATTATAGACTTGGCCATCCTAATATCAAAGACATCAGAGATTTGAAGAGAAGAAATATGGTTTCAAGATTACCAAAAATCGACATTCCAAACGAAGTGTGTGAAGAATGCGTGCAGGCGAAGCAGCATAACAACAACTTCAGTAAGGATGCAGGAAGCAGGTCGAAGGCAATTCTTGAAGTCATATACTCTGATGTATGTGGTTCTCTCCAGGTAGATTCGATTGGAGGTAACAAATACTTTGTTACATTCATAGATGATTTCAGTTGAAAGTCGTGGTCTTACCTGATCCAGAAGAAAAGTGAAGTGATCGAGGTATTTGCCAAGTTTAAATCTATGGTAGAAATACAGAGCGGTCGAAAGATCAAGATTTTGAGAACTGATGGTGGTGAAGAATATGTGTCGAAAGACTTCGATGCATTATGTGTGAAAGAAGGGATTATGCATGAGGTGGTGCCACCCTACACTCCACAGTAGAATGGAGTTGCATAAAGGAAGAATAGAACCATCATGAATATGGTTAGAAGTATGTTGAGAGGCAAGCATCTACCCAAATAATTATGGGGAGAAGATGTGTCGATTGCGACATATATCCTGAACAGATGTCCGACGAAGAAGCTAAAAGGAATCACGCCAGAAGAATGTTAGTATGGTGTTAAGCCTAGCTTGAGTCATCTGAGGGTGTTTGGATCTATAACACATAGACATGTTCTGGATTAGTTGAGAAGAAAACTTGATGACAAGTCGAGTCAGATGATCCTGATAGGATATCATTCGACTCGAGGATACAAGTTGTTCGACCCAATGAATAAGCAGGCGGTGATCAGCAGGGACGTGACCATAAATGAGCTTAAGGAGTGGGATTGGACTGAGAATGTCAAGAAAGATTCAGTGAGAATATTTTGTGATGAACCAGTTAGTGAAGTCGAAAGAGAAGTTCGTCAGGAAGAAGTTAGAGGTGAAGCAGGCCCAAGCAGACCTCAAAGAACAAGACACATGCATGCAAGGTTGCAAGAATGTGTGATTACATCAGATGATGTTATTGATGAAGAAGGTGAGCTGGTACATTATGCTTTCTATGCAGATGTCAAACCTGTCAATGCAGCTGAGGCATTGAAAGATTCGAAGTGGATGAAAGCAATGGACGAAGAGCTGAAGTCAATCGAAGTCAATAACAATTGGTCACTTGTTGAATTTCCCCAAAATAAGCAGGCAATCGATGTGAAGTGGGTATACAAGGTGAAGTTAAATCCCAAGGGAGAAGTGACTCGACACAAGGCAAGACTTGTGGCGAAAGGATTTCTTCAGATAGAAGGAATTGACTTCGATGAACTTTTTGCACCTGTTGCTAGGATCGAAACAATAAACTTGGTTTTTGGTCTAGCAAACATGAACAACTGGAAGATGTCTCAGATGGATGTGAAATATGCATTCCTTAATGTCCCCTTAGAAGGAGAAGTTTATATTTCACAACCAGTTGGGTTTGTGAAACATGGGGAAGAAAGAAAGGTGTACAACTTGCATAAAGCCATGTACGGACTTAAACAAGCTCCAAGAGCTTGGAACAAGAAGATAGATGGATTTCTAAGGGAGAAGGAATTTGTGAAGTGCACAAGTGAACATGGAGTATATTTAAGAAGAAGCAAGAGTGAACTGCTTATACTATGTATCTATGTCGATGACCTGCTGATAACAGGTAGTTGCAAGAAGGAGATCGAAGACTTCAAAGGTGATCTCAACAAGGAATTTGAAATGTTAGATCTGGGTGACATTTCATATTTCTTTGGCATCGGATTCTACAAGAGTGGTAGAGGTTTGATGATGCATCAAAGAAGGTATGCAGGAGAAATTCTCAAGAGATTTGAGATGCAAGATTGCAACCAAACTATGACTCCAACTGAGCCCAGATTACAACTCTCGAAAGATTCAGATGAAGATGATGTCGACCCAACCCAATACAAAAGACTTATCGGGTCACTTCGATACCTTTGTCACACAAGGCCTGCCTTAGCATACAATGTAGGTATGGTGAGTAGGTTCATGCAGAAGCCAAAGGTATCACATCTAGCAGCGACAAAGAGGATAATAAGGTATCTGAAAGGAACTATTGACTATAGCATTTTGTTTCTTGCAGCTGATGAAGGAAAAGAATGCAAATTAGTGGGATACACCAACTCAAGTTGGTGTAGTGATGCCGAGGATCAAAAATCCACAACTGGCTATGTGTTTATGCTAGGTGGTGCACCAGTTGCTTGGAGTTCGAGTAAAGAGCCGATAGTGGCATTATCATCGTGCGAAGAAGAATACATAGCTGCTTCTCTTTGTGCATGTCAAGCAACATGGATAGTGAATCTGGTCAAATAAATAACAACGAAGAGTCATGGAGCAATTACCATGAGGATCGACAGCATGTCAGCTATCAATTTGGTGAAGAATCCGATAGCACATGGTCGAAGAAAGCACATCGGGATGAGGTTCCATTATCTTCGAGAGCAGGTAGCAGAAGAGAAGATGAATGTGGAACACTGCAAAATTGAGAATCAGACTGCAGACATCATGACGAAGGGAGTGCAGGTCGAAGTATTCAGAAGACTAAGAGCTATGATAAATGTAGATAGCTTAGACACAATGAATTAGGTGGTGTGTTGAATTGTAATTCCTTGTGTCAAAGCAGGTTGCTCGACAGAGTAGGAAAGTGTCGAACCACCTATGCCTATTTTAGTAGTGTTAGCTATTTTGGGCTTTTATACTTTTGGGCTTTGCCTTGAGGTCCAAGTTAACCTAAATCTATAAATAGAGGGAGTAACTCTTATTTTTGTAATGAAGTAAATAGAGCATTCATAACATTGTATTCACAGTATTTTACAGTTGGAAAGTGAATAAGAAGTTTTCCACAGTTTGTGGGCAGAGAGAAACTCTGCAGAATTTTAATTGTTCTTCTCCTTCATTGTTCTTTACACTCTTTATTTCTCCATTGTTCTTCCCTTTTCATTACTATTGTGTGGGTAATAACAATATTGTTCATCAAGATTGATTGAAATTCTCCATAGGTTTTGGGGGATTTCCAACAAAATTGACATAGAGAAAATAAAATAACACAATCATAACATAATGACATTACGTGGAAACTTCAAAATTGAAGAATATTACTATGTGAAAATTGTTACAACACATAATCTACCATTAGTCACCCCACTACCCCTAGTATAGATACACTCCCCAAAACAAATATTTAAATACATGTCTAATACTCTAACACAAGAGTATAAAAAAAATATAAAGTCAAATAAAAACTTCAAGTGTTTTTGGCTAGTGCAGTTTGTAATGAAAAACTTTAATCCATTATATATCTTCGAAGTTTCTCTTCCTTTTACAAAATTAAACAATGTGTGACTTGTTCAAAATATATATTTTCTATTAATGCCAATAGTAACTCTCGTTGTCAAGAACTAAATGATGCCCCCATTGGGAGCATTCTTTTATTTCTCTTTTATTTTGATTTGAGTATTCATAGGGTGTGAGTGAGTGGGATAACTTAATTATATACTAGTTCAGAAACATGAATGTGAAATGTTGATTAAGGGTTCAATCCTTGATCATGATCATTCTTAATAAAGGTTGATTCACCTATTTAACATCACATTAAATAAACATTTAATTTTAAGGTGAATATATTAGTATTTTTAAAAATGGATGTCTATAAAATGAATGATCCATTTATTTTTAAGCGAACTAAACTTAATAAATTGTATTAAAATAAATGATTTTGGTTAAAATATAACTATATAGAGCTATATCTATTTAGTCGTAAAAATTTTGAGATGTGGGTTGGATGAAGAAATTGGGTCTCTATCAATTTAATTGTCGCCAACTTAACAATCCCATTTTTTTTGCCTCCACAATTAAAATACTATTTGCAACTATTTTTTTAACTCCTTCTTCATTTTTTTTACTCTCTCTTTTTTAATATTATATTTATTATTATTATTTAACTTTTTAAAAAAAATATTTCTTCTAAACCTCTAAACAAAACACGATTAAAATGTTTTTTCTTTCCTAACATTTCAGCTAACCTAACATGTTCATCTCTTATTGTCTTTAGCCACATCAATTTTATCGTCTCCCATCACTTTCAGTTGCATAAATCTTACTTCTTTAATTTTGGCACTGCCCCAATTCCACTATTGTCATTTGATTTTGGTGTCGTGTAAATCTCATTTTGATTTATTTTTTAAGAACCTTAAATCTCTATTTATTTCAATTTTACTTTCTTCGTTTTAAATTCTTATTCAACTTATACTTTTGTTGTAACCGTTAAGAGAAAAATCTAATTCAAGTACATCCAACCACTTGCACTTTTATGTCAACTAGTCACATATGGGATTTTTAAGTTAAAAATAGAGTTTGTAATGAAGTGCAACCAGTTGACATAATATGTTAACCTGTTACACTTGTGAGTTTTCAGTTTTATTTGTTTGATAAGTATACCCCATCTTGTGTGATTCTATAAATATCCTTTGGGTATCTCATGAATGAATTAGTGCATATATTTCCACCCTTCAATTACTCTCTCTCTCTCTCTCTCCATACTAAATTATATTCACCAATCTTGTGGTTCCAAGTTCGAACATTTGGCCTCAAGAGCCTGGTTCCATCCATCAAACACATGGTGTGCAAAAATGACTTATGTTTCTAATGAACAAATCCATGCAAATATCCCAATTGTCGATGTGAAGAATTACAATATGTTGTGCAAACAAATGAAGGTGATGTTTGGCTATACAAATATTCTTAAAGTGATCAAGAACGGGGTAACTCCACCTGTAGAAGGTGCAACTAAGGAACAACTAATATACGCATAAGGAGGAGAAGACAAAATATTACAAGGCGCTATATAATATGTTGATGCGGAAAACTTCGAGAAAGTTGGTAATTGCACAACTTTAAAGAAAGCGTGGGAAATCTTGGAAAAAATACCAGGAGCTGACAAGGAAAATATGGTGAGTTACAAACTCACAAGAGGCAGTTAATCCAATCGATTGGAAGACTTTTTGAACTAACAACCGATTGGAACCTTAATCTAATTGATTGGAAGACTTTTTTAACTAACAATCGATTGGGACCTTAATCCAATTGATACGAAGAAGCTTAAATGAGTGTATAATTAATTATGATAGTAACCTTAATGACTGGAAATAGCTCCTTATGAAATCTTTCCATTTTGGGCCAAGCTAATTTATTATTTAGGTCAACCAATCGATTGGAACCTTAGGCCAATCGAATGGGACATTAAAAATGCCCATAGATAATTTCTTTTTTAGGTTTTTCCTTCTCCTATATAAAAGAGGATCATATCCTCTTCATTTCACACCAATTCTAAATGTTTTACATTTCCTTTTGTCTTGGTGCTTTTGAGTGAACACTACTAGTGAGGAAGAAATTGTTTGAGTGAAGCTTCCTTGTGATTACTTTCAAGAGTGCGATAATATTGAAGAAAAAAGTTTGGTTCTTGAAATTAGTCTGGAAAATATCTATTTTTATTGTTATTTTAGCTTAGGTAAAATATTCTTGTTTGATTGGGGATAAGCCATTTTAAATATCAGCTTGTATCAAAAGGTATGCGGGCATAACCTGTAAAAGCTTAAAATTTTAGTCAAAATATCAAGAAGATCTCATGGGGATAGGACTAGGCCAACGTTCGGCCAAACCTGGATAACTCCATGGTGCAATCTCTCTAACCCTTACTATTTATTTTATTCTATTTATCATTTGTTTTTATTTCCATTGCCATTAACTCTTAAATAATCTATTAACACGATCTTATTCAAGAAAAGTATAAAAGTAATCACGAATTTTAAATACCACAATCCACCCTCTCTCTTATTCTTGAAGTCACTTGTCTAACAATTTGGACTCCAGGTGTTCGACGCATATGAAGGGGAGGAAAAATTGGTTTTTTACAATCAATCGTGCCATGAAGAACAAGGTTAAGTTTGCGGATGATACCACTCTAGTGGATGGAGGGACCGATGATGTATCGATCAAAAGAAGGGATGGTGGACATTCTTTGATAAATGATGTAATGTATATCCCCAGAATCAAGTGTAATCTTATAAGTATTATCCAATTTCTTAAGAAGGATTACAAGATTCATATGGATAACAACATGTTACGTGTTATGGATGTAAAAATACTTTTGGTCCTAACAAATTCTATGGCTCCCAATAGAACTTTCAAAGTTGAGTTGAAGGTTATAGAGCATAAGTGCCTTGCTACTGCAGCTAGTAGAGCATAAGTGCCTTGTACATATAAATTTTAGAGATATCAATTCCTTGCAAAGGAAGAAGATGGTTACCAAACTACCATTGATCAACATACCAGCTAGAATGGGTGAATAGTATGTGTAAGTGAAGTAACATAAGCAAAAAATTCAGCAAGGATGCAGGTTGTAGAACCAAGTGTCACCTTGAGGTGGTGTATCTAGATGCATTGATGATCATAGTAGAAAAATGTGGACATACCTAATCAAGAGAAAGGATGAGGGACTTGAAGTGTTCAAGAAGTTCAAGTTCATTGTTGAAAGGCAAAACAATCACAAATTCAAAGTTCTCAAAATGAATGGTGGAGGCGAATATGTATCGAATGATTTTGAGAAGTTTTGTGATCAAGAAGGCATAATACATGAGGCAGTACCTCCTTATACACTGAAGAAAAATGGTGTTTCCAAAAGGAAGAATCGATCGATTATGAGCATGGTGAGAAACATGTTGAAAGGGAAGAACTTACTGAAAGAGTTATGGGGGAAGCGATGTCCATAACTACATATTTATTGAATAGGTATCCAAAAAATAAGCTTATCGATATGTGTTGGGACATCTTAGAAAGAAACTGGATGATAAGGAAGAATTGATGGTTCTTGTAGGGTATCACTCTTTCGGTGGTTACAAACTATTTGGTGATGCAAACAAAAGGATCAATATCAGTAGAGACGTTGTTTTCGCCGAAATTAAAGAAGTGCAACAGAGTGAAACCGATTGTTATAATATGTCAACCGGTTACACTACTGAAAAGTTTATTCCTGTAGTACTAGAAAGTACATAACCATCCCACGATGAAGCCCAAATGGAAAAAAGTTAGAATTTGAGTTGTTCCATGAATGAGGATGAGCAAGATGTTAATCTAACTCAATATCAGATGTTGATTGGATCCTTGCATTACTTGTGCAATGTGCGACCGAATTTGGCAATTAATGTTGGTATTGTTAGCAGTTTCATAAAGAGACTAAAGGTTTCTCACTTGTAAGTAGTCAAGAGGATTCTCTTTCCCACAATGGACAAAGGCAGAAAATAAAATTCACTCGAATTTACCAATTCCAATTGGTACAAAGATAAAGATGATAGAAAATAAAAAATGGGATACATCTTTATATTTGGAGAAACACCAATCTCTTGGTGTTCAAAGAAGGAACCAATAGAGACACTCTCTTCTTATGAGGCCAAGTACATTGTAGCTTCATTGTGTGCATGTTAAGCCATGTGGTTGAAGAATATGTTGAAGGAGGTAGGAAGTGAACAGGGTGACACTGTAACGCTCATGGTCGATAACATTCTCCTATAAACCTTGCTAGTTGCACATGGGAGAAACAAGCATATTGAGACGAGGCTTCACTACTTGAGAGAACTTGTCAGTGAAGGAAGGTTGGGATTGAGGTATTGTAGAAGTGAAAACCAATTGACCAATTTTTTGACCAAAGGAGTCACAATTGACGTGTTTAAGACATTGAAGATGTTGTTCTTTTGATTGGATGATTTAGGTAAAACAACATGGGTAGTACAAAATGCATTTTTGGTGTAGATGAAAAATGTGGGACAAGATGTTCCAACATGTGTACAACATTTGTTCCTAGTCTGGAAGACAAAATCAGTGAGTCAGTCTGAGCGAAATTCTATTTGATTCAAAGAAGATTTGTTGTTGTATTTTTTAGTAATATGTTATTTAGTAAGATTTTCTAAAAAAAATTTAAAAGATCAAAGCCAATTAAATGAAGATCAAATCAAATCTTTTTGTGGATGTTTTTAAAGAAAATCATATATGAACTAATTTTGTATCAAATCTAATTCCAATTGGAGAAAATCCTATAAGATGTTTTGATATTTAAGGAGACTCATTCATGCCTTTGAAGACACGCAAGTATTGAAGATCTAGTGTGTTCGAGTTTTTTGCTTTGAGCTTTTGTATTCTTGTTGTTTATCGTAAACCTCTAAAGAAGCCAAAAGAAAATATTCAAGGCATAGAGGTTGATTGTTAATTAAGTTGTAATACGACATCTATAATCTTTTGAAAGCATTGGTCATTAGGGTTTAGGGGGAGTCCTAAATAGAAAGACACGTGTAGTATTAAGAAATAAGCATTGAATAAGGTTTTTTCATCTAAGACTAATTATACTAATACTATTACTAATAGAAAATATTCCTCCGGGGACACAATATTACAACGACCATTTTTCCACCGTACTCATATCATATTTTTTACGCGCATGTTTTTTTTATTAAGATACTTTTCATCACGGTTCCTGAAAATAATCGTGCTCATAGAACTTGGATGACAAGCTTCGAATCCTAGCATTAACATTTCCCCATTTTTTCAATAAAAATAAGTGTGTGTCCCTTCACATTAATTGTTATTTAAAAATTAAAAGTATAGCAACTACGATTATTTCATACAACCATGGTTATATGTTCCATATTTCTCTACAGTTGGAGCTTGCAACCATTGTGGAATTATTTCACAAAATTAAAACATAACAGGTACCTCATTTCGTTCATAACACACATGGGTGCCCAAACGAACGAGATGACAACGATAGCAAAATCTTCACCATCTTCATTCATTTCTGGAAACAAAATCATCATCCTCTTCGAATTATGGTACATTACCATTCTCTCTCTCTCTCTCTCTCTGACGCTTTTGAATGTTTATGTTCTTCGCTAGGGTTACTAGTTTCTTTTTTTAACAGATAAATGATGGCGGGTTTTGTGGCATTTCATGAATCAACGTTTTCGGCATTGACATTGTCATGTGTCTTGTTCATGTTTCCATGTTCATATTTTATTCAGATTTTGTGAATATTCTTTAGGTGTTGTCATGTTACCATGTTCATGTTACAATTTTGTGAATATGATTTAGGTTTTTCCATTTTGTTAATGTGGCAGTGTTCATGTTTTATTTAGATTGTATGCATATAATCATATTAGGATGTGTGTGTGTAGCATTAATGTACCATTCAAATTATTCTTTTGATATAAATTTCAGAATTTGTTATAGACCATAGTTGGATGAAAGCTGATAGATTAGGTCCGTGTATGAGAATGAATTTCTTGAATTTCTTGAATTCGCCAGACAAAAAGTTCCCGACAATAGTGGTATTTTTTATTGTCCTTGTGTCGTTTACGGGAATATAAAAAACGGTCAAAGAAAGAAATACTACATCATCTATGTTGTGATGGAATATGTCAAAATTATACAACATAGACGTGGCATGGAGAAGTGGATAATAATCAAAATCCGACGTCACAAATGGATGAAGATGATGAAGATATGGATGGTATACTAGAAGATATAATATGTGATATTGAAGAATCATATTATATGAAAGCCCATATTTATAATACTTTATGTGTCGACAAAGATGCACCTTTATATAAGGGGTGCACCATTTTTACACAATTTTCTGCATTGTTAAAATTGTTTAATCTGAAGGCAAAATATGGGTGGTCAGATAAAAGTTTCACATAATTTCTTGATTTGTTGAAACAAATGCTACCAGAAGATAACAATTTTCCGGATCGTTGTTATGAGGCCAAGAAGATATTATGTCCAATAGGTTTGGAGTATGTAAAAATATATGCATGCCCTGATGATTGCATATTATATAGGAAAGAGTATGAAAATTTGTATTAATGTCCAAAATATGGTGAGTCGTGCTATAAGTTGAAGAACAACAATGGTGATGGCAATAAAAGTGTCAGCAAGAAGCGTTCTCTTGCTAAAGTGTTATGGTACTCGCGAATAATTTCAAGGTTAAAAATACTTTTTGCTAATGTGAATGAAGCGAAGAATATTAGATGACATGCAAATGAAAGAAAATGTGATGGAAATGTAGCTGATTCTTTGCAATGGAAGAAAATTGATTCATTGTTTCCAGATTTTGGCCTTGATCCAAGAAACCTTAGGCTTGGGATTTCCACTAATGGAATAAACCCCTTTGGTAATATGAGTGCTAACCATTCTTTGTGTCCTGTTCTTCTCACGATTTACAACCAATCTCCTTGGTTGTGCATGAAGTGCAAGTATATGATGTTAAGTATGATGATTTATGGACCAAGACAACCAAGAAATAACATATATATTTATCTAAGTCCATTAATTGAGGATTTAAAACTTTTGTGGGATAAATGTGTTGACGTTGATGATGCATATTCTGGTGAAAAGTTTAAGATGTGTGCAATGTTATTTTGCATAATCAACGACTTTACTGCATAGGGTAATTTGGATGGATATAGTGTCAAGGGACATAAAGCGATGAAGTTTATCAATAACAAGAACACCTTAATTTTGTATTTGAAAAGAATAAAGACAATTATGTTGAGAGAAATATTTGGAAAAAGAGATTAGTGTTCTTTGATCTTCCATATTGGGCTAGACTCGATGTAAGACATTGTCTTGATGTGATGCATGTAGAGAAAAATGTGTGTGATAGTTTGATAGGAACACTTGTAAACATTCTATACAAGACTAAAGATAATAATAATTTTCGTGTATATATGGTGAATATGGGTATACGACAATAGTTAGCTCCAGAAGATAGAGGAAAAATATCTTATTTACCTCCAGCATGTCACACTCTATCTAAAAAAGAAAAGAAAAGTTTTTGCGAGTGTTTGTATGGTATCAAAGTTCCCCAGGTTACTCATTAAACATAAAGAAACTTGTATCAATGAAAGATCTCAAGTTAATTGGCTTAAAATCTCATGATTGTCATGTCTTGATGCAACAACTTCTACTAGTGGCTATCTGTGGCTTCCTTCCAAAAAATGTAAGAGTACCTATAACTATATTGT
This sequence comes from Lathyrus oleraceus, assembly GCF_024323335.1. Taxonomy (NCBI): domain Eukaryota; kingdom Viridiplantae; phylum Streptophyta; class Magnoliopsida; order Fabales; family Fabaceae; genus Lathyrus; species Lathyrus oleraceus. The sequence goes on from NC_066585.1 coordinate 216,810,999, forward strand.
GATTATTATTCAATGCTACATGTAATAAAGTTCTTGATTTAAAAAAATTATACGATTTAGAAGAAAAGTCTGGAATAATATTATGTCAATTGGAGATGTTTTTTCTCCATCATTTTTTGACATTATGGTTCACTTACTTGTTCATCTAGTCAGAGAAATCAGATTTAGTGGTCCAGTTTATTTAAGGTGGATGTATCTTATAGAGCAATACATTAATATATTTAAAGTATATACAAATAATAATCATCGACCGAAAGCTTTGATCGTTGAAAGGTGAAATTCTAGTTATCAGACTTTCGATGTCACACAGGTTGTTATGACATCAAATTCTGCACAGACAAGAATTATGCAGAACTTAAAAGTAAGTGCAGTAAATAACACAAGTAATTGTTTACCCAGTTCAGTCCAACATGACCTACATCTGGGGGCTACCAAGCCAGGGAGAAAATCCACTATCAGTAGTATTAATTCAAAGCTAAACTCACCCGTTTACAACTCTTCACTTAATCCCTACCCAATGCAGTTTCAATCTTATTCTAAGATCAGAGTTCCTACTCACTCCCCCTCAATCACCTCAGTGATTACTACCTTTAATCAATATTAAAGACACTTTTGAAGTCACACTTCAAACAACTCTTGATTGTGCTTAACAACTTTAATCAAGATACACAGCACTCACGCTTAAAAGCTTTGAGCGACACAACACTTACAACTCAATGAACACCCTACACCAAGGCAATCATCTACGTGATAACAGCTTGGTTTACAAGATATGTCTAATACAAGACTCACAAAAATACAGCAGTGAAGTATGATGGACACACTAAATCTTCACGCCTTAAAATCCCCAGTTCTGAATGAAGGAACGACTTCCTTTTATATTGCAGTACTTGGGCCTTTGCACTTGTATTCTCCTGAATTTAAGGTCACGCGAGTTCCCCTAAATTCCACATCTATGTTACTAACAAATAGGCTATTTGTTAGGTTCATTAAATGTAGCTTGGTTGTTGTTTTCCTGGATTTTCTCTCAGCTGTTGAATCCCTGAAGAATAGCCTGAGAAAAAGCTGAAACAGAAAACTAAACAACCTACAATATAGCATATGCTGTCAGGAATGAATGTCACAACATTCAGCTTGACATCAAGTACCATATGCTAAGTCTGTTTTTCCTGAAAACAGACTGTACATCATTTGCTGAACTGTACAGGACCAAACTGTCCATTCTACAGTAGCAGCTTACAATAATAAATGTCAAAGCATCCAATTTGACATTTACACATTTAGCCTTAAGTCAGTTCTGTTTTATTCTTGAAGAACAGACTAAGAAACATACTGAAGTGTAGCAGAACTCCACTCTGTTTATTGTTCAGTATATGCTGTCAATGATGAATGTCATAACATCCAGTTTGACATTCAGACAGTAGGCTTTATGCCAGGTCTGGTATTTCCTTGATGACCAGACTGGAATTAAACACTGAGTTCTAACAGAACACCAACTGTTCTATTCCTCAGTATTTGCTGACAGGGATGAATGTCACCACATCCAATTTGACATTCAACAAATCCTGTATTAGCTAATCCTGCAGTAAGCTACTCAAGTGTGTCATGACATCAGTCAAGACATCAGAGTACAGTTAGATATTCTAACCTACAATGCAGTCACACCTTCACACCATGTCATGACATCAGTCAAGACATTAGAATCCAGCTAGTGTTTTACCATACAATGCAGCCAATTAAACACCTACAAACTCCCCCTTTGGCAAATTTTTGGCTAAAACACTTTGATCCCCATAACAGAGTTCATAGCAGCAGAAATCACACATCTAGCAGGAGAAAGACCTAGCTAATACACTCAGAGTGGCAGCACACTCACACAAATGGAAGTTAAGTAAGAACTTCACAAAACAGCACACATACAGAAGTTAAATAAAAACTTCATCACACATCAGCTGCAGGGAGTGGATGTTGAATCTGTCATGAATATCTGTTTTAACACAATAACCTGTTGTCCTGGGGTATCACCTGTTACTCCCCCTTTTTGTCAAAAATGTTGCCAAAGCAACACTTTAAATTTCAGACCACAGAAAAAAAACAGAGTTACACACAAATGACAGAGTTACAGACTTGGTTTTGCCTCACAGTTTCAACCAAGTTAGCACCCACTTGATCTTGCTTCACAACTTTGATCAGGTAATCACCCACTTTTGCTTTACAGTAGGTACAGCCATATCCGATGCCATGACTTTGTTTCTGACATCCAGAACCACTCCTACATGAACAGTGTCCTTGAACTCCTGCAGGTGCATTGGCCGCCTTACGTTAGGATATCTCCTTATCCTCTTGTTGCCACACTTGTTGTAAGTGGCATAGCTATGATCTGTTGACCAATCAGAGCATAGTTCCCAATGTTTAATAGGCAGAGATATTAAACAGTACATTCCAAACATCATTGGTTGCTATAAGTTCTCAGAGAGACATATTCCCAGTTTGCCCCTTAAGTTTTCAAACTGAGTAGCATCCAGAGCCTTAGTAAATATGTCAGCCAGTTGAAGTTCAGTGGCTACATGTTCCAAGGTAATCACCTTGTCTTCCACCAGATCTCTGATGAAATGATGTCTAATGTCAATATGTTTGGTCCTGCTGTGTTGGATGGGATTCTTGGAAATATTGATGGCACTGAGATTATCACAGAACAATGTCATGACATTTTGAGTGACATTGTACTCAATGAGCATCTGTTTCATCCAAACCAGTTGGGAACAACTGCTTCCAGCAGCTATGTATTCAGCCTCAACAGTGGACAGGGATACACAATTCTGCTTCTTGTTGAACCAAGATATGAGATTGTCTCCCAAGAAGAAACAAACTCCTGATGTGCTTTTTCTGTCATCAGCACTCACAGCCCAGTCAACATCACAGTACCCAGATAGGACTGGCTCAGAACCATGTGAGTACAACATCCCATAGTCACAAGTCCCATTGATGTACTTGAGAATCCTTTTGACTTGATTCAAGTGGCTCACTTTAGGCTCTGCTTGGTATCTAGCACACACTCCAACTGCATAAGAGATGTCAGGTCTACTTGCAGTTAGGTATAGTAGACTGCCTATCATGCTTCTATACAGGCATTGATCAACACTAGGCCCTCCATCATCTTTGGTTAACTTTAGATGATTAGGAGCAAGAGTTCTCTTGTGCCTAGCATTATCCATACCAAACTTCTTAACTATGTTTTTGGCATACTTGCTTTGAGAGAGAAACATAGAGTCCTCCATTTGGTTGACTTGCATTCCAAGAAAATAAGTCAGTTCCCCAACCAGACTCATTTCAAATTCAGATTGCATTTGGTGAACAAAATGTTTTACCATTTGTTCTGACATTCCACCAAAGACTATATCATCCACATAGATTTGAGCAATCATGATTTTGCCTTCTTCATCCTTCACAAACAAGGTTTTATCTATCCCACCTTTTCTGTATCCATTTGAGGTCAGAAATTCAGTCAACCTTTCATACCATGCTCTAGGAGCTTGCTTCAACCCATACAAGGCTTTCTTCAACTTGTACACATGCTTAGGTTGGTTAGGATCACAGAACCCTTTAGGTTGTTCCACATAGACTTCTTCATTCAAGTAGCCATTCAAGAATGCACTCTTCACATCCATTTGGAACAGTTTAAACTTCAGAATGCATGCTACACCTAACAGCAATCTGATGGACTCAAGCCTGGCAACAGGAGCAAACGTCTCATCAAAATCAACCCCTTCAACTTGAGTGTATCCTTGAGCTACTAGTCTTGCTTTATTCCTAGTAATTACCCCTTTCTCATCAGACTTGTTTTTGTAGATCCACTTGGTACCAATGATGTTGGTCCCTTCAGGTCTTGGAACTAGCTCCCATACTTCATTCCTTTTAAACTGCTCAAGTTCCTCTTGCATGGCAGTGATCCAGTATTCGTCAGTCAGGGCTTCTTTCACATTCTTTGGTTCAACCTTGGATACAAAACAGGAATTTGAGCTTATTCCTCTTGACCTGGTAGTTACACCACTATTGGGATCCCCTATGATAAGATCCTTAGGGTGGTCTTTCTGAATTCTGATAGATGGCATTTTGGTGGTTGCATCTACTTCACATTCAGGAGGAGGTTCCTGTACTTCTTCAGACTTGACTGGAATGTCTGTTGAACTGTCAAGGAATGTTTCAACATCCTCTATGACATCGATTCCTTCCTCTTTATCATCCACAATAACATTTATGGATTCCATCAGGACATTGGTCCTGTAGTTGAACACTCTGTAAGCTCTGCTGTTAGTGGAGTATCCTAGAAATATACCCTCATCACTTTTGGGATCCAGTTTCCTTCTCTGTTCACGATCTGTGAGTATGTAGCATTTACTTCCAAAGATATGAAAGTACTTCACAGTGGGTTTTCTGCCTTTCCATATTTCATACAGAGTGGAGGAGGTTCCTTTTCTCAAGGTGACTCTGTTGTGAACATAGCACGCGGTATTCATAGCTTCAGCCCAAAAGTGCATAGGGAGCTTCTTTGCATGAATCATAGCTCTGGCAGATTCTTGAATAGTTCTATTTTTCCTTTCAACTATCCCATTCTGCTGGGGATTTATGGGGGAGGAGAACTCATGACTTATTCCTTCAGACGAGCAAAACTCATCAAACTTGGAATTTTTGAATTCCGTACCATGATCACTCCTAATTCGGACAACACAATTGTCCTTTTCCCTTTGGAGTCTGATGCACAGGTCTTTGAAGACATCAAATGTATCTGACTTCTCTCTGATAAAGCTTATCCACGTGTATCTAGAATGGTCATTAACCACCACGTATGCATATCTCTTTCCACCCAGACTTTCAACTTGCATAGGTCCCATTAAGTCCATGTGCAGCAGTTCCAGAACTCTGGAAGTAGCAGGATGTCCCAGCTTCGGATGTGACATCTTGGTTTGCTTGCCCACCTGGCATTCTCCACAGACTCTTCCTTCATCAATAAGCAGCTTTGGAATTCCTCTGACTGCTTCCTTGGATATGATCTTCTTCATTCCCCGTAAGTGGAGATGTCCAAGGCGTCTATGCCACAGCTTCACCTCCTGTTCTTCCTTGACTGAAGAGCAGATTGTGGAGAAGTTTGAGACTTTAGGTTCCCACAGATAGCAGTTATCTTTGGACCTGGATCCTCTCATAACTTCCTGATTGTCACCATTCGTCACAATACAGAGCTCCTTAGTAAACTGAACATAGAACCCTTGATCACACAGCTGGCTTATGCTGATGAGGTTTGCAGTTAGTCCTCTTACTAACAACATATTATTCAGTTTTGGAACTCCAGAGCAGTCCAGCTTACCCACACCTTTTATTTTTCCTTTAGCACCATCACCAAAGGTCACATAGCTGGTAGTGTGAGGTTGAATATCTACCAATAGATTTTCCATACCAGTCATATGTCTTGAGCATCCACTGTCAAAGTACCAGTCTTCTTTGGTAGAAGCCCTTAGAGCTGTGTGAGCTAACCTAGCATACCATTGTCGCTTCTTGTTGGAAACATGGTGCCTATGTGTCTTATGCTTAGGCCGGACATGAGGGACTTGGTTCGGGTAACCATGAAGCCTGTAGCAGAAGGCTTTTATATGCCCAAGCCTACCACAGTGGTGACATCTCCATTTCTGGAATTTCCTCTTCTGATGATTATTCATCCTGGTTCCCCGATGTTGAGACATTGGATGTGACCTCCGCTTGAACTTCTGAACTTTAGCCTTTGGGCGTTTGCGTTCAGCTGAGGATCTTTTCCCAAAGCCTAAACCAGATGTGGTTCCAGACTTCTGTCCCACCTTTAGGATCTCTTCCAAGGTGTCAGTTCCTTTATTCATCATTCTGATGGATTTAGTCATCTGATTCAGCTTGGAGGTCAGCAGGGTTATCTCACCATTTAGACCCTCTATGGCCGTCAGATGCTTCTGTCTCTCATCTTCCAGCTCCTTGATGAGTTTCTTCTGCTTTTCTCCTTATACACGCACTTCTGCACTGGTGACACACAACTTCTTATAAGCTGCAACAAGTTCATCAAAGGTCAGTTCATCTGCACTTGAGTCATCATCAGAGGCATAAACACTGGTTAGTGCAGTGACATGTTTAGCAGATTCTCCCTCAGATTCACTTTCAGAATCTCCTTCAGACCATGTGATAGCTAGCCCCTTCTTTTGCATCTTGAGGTAAGTAGGGCATTCAGCTCTGACGTGTCCATACCCTTCACAACCATGACACTGGATTCCCTTGCCTTGGTTGAACTTTTCTTCAGAAGTTGATCTTTTCTTGATGTCAGACGAGATGTTCTTGACATTAGGTCTACCTCTTTGATCAATCTTCTTCACGAACTTGTTGAACTGTCTCCCAAGCATGGCTAAGGCTTCTGATATGCTGTCATCCCCTCCAGTATATCCTGCTTCTGACTCCTCTTCAGCATTAGATACAAAAGCTACGCTTTTGTTCTTCTTTTCAGCACTCTCACACAAGCCCATTTCAAAGGTTTGGAGAGAACCCATGAGCTTATCCACCTTCATATTGCAGATGACCTGAGCCTCCTCTATGGCTGTGACCTTCATAGCAAATCTCTTAGGCAAGGACCTGAGAATCTTTCTTACAAGTTTCTCTTCAGCCATTTTCTCACCTAATCCACCAGAGGTGTTTGCAATTTCAAGAATATTCATGTGAAAGTCATGAATAGTCTCATCCTCTTTCATCCTCAGATTTTCAAACTTGGTGGTCAGCATATGAAGTTTGGACATCTTCACCTTGGAAGTACCTTCATGAGTTATCTTGAGGGTATCCCAAACTTCCTTAGCTAGCTCACAGTGGTGTACCAGCCTGAAGATGTTCTTACTGATTCCATTGAACAATGCATTCAAGGCCTTAGAATTTCCAAGGGCTAATGCCTCTTGCTCCTTGTCCCACTCTTCTTCAGGAATTTGCACACTGACTCCATCTTCATCTGTCTTCGTTGGATGTTCCCATCCTTTGTTGACAGCTCTCCAGACTTTGCTATCTAGAGACCTTAAGAAGGCTATCATACGAGGCTTCCAGTCATCATAGTTAGAGCCATCCAACATGGGTGGTCTATTTGAGTGTCCTATATCCTTGTCCATGGTACTAGAAAGTAACTTCCCTAGATCTCACCCAGAAATTAACAGGCAGGGTGCCTGCTCTGATTCCAATTGAAATTCTAGTTATCAGACTTTCGATGTCACACAGGTTGTTATGACATCAAATTCTGCACAAACAAGAATTATGCAGAACTTAAAAGTAAGTGCAGTAAATAACACAAGTAATTGTTTACCCAGTTCAGTCCAACATGACCTACATCTGGGGGCTACCAAGCCAGGGAGGAAATCCACTATCAGTAGTATTAATTCAAATCTAAACTCACCCGTTTACAACTCTTCACTTAATCCCTACCCAATGCAATTTCAATCTTATTCTAAGATCAGAGTTCCTACTCACTCCCCCTCAATCACCTCAGTGATTACTACCTTTAATCAATATTAAAGACACTTTTGAAGTCACACTTCAAACAACTCTTGATTGTGCTTAACAACTTTAATCAAGATACACAACACTCACGCTTAAAAGCTTTGAGCGACACAACACTTACAACTCAATGAACACCCTACACCAAGGCAATCATCTACGTGATAACAACTTGGTTTACAAGATATGCCTAATACAAGACTCACAAAAATACAGTAGTGAAGTATGATGGACACACTAAATCTTCACGCCTTAAAATCCCCAGTTCTGAATGAAGGAACGACTTCCTTTTATATTGCAGTACTTGGGCCTTTGCACTTGTATTCTCCTGAATTTAAGGTCACGCGAGTTCCCATAAATTCCACATCTAGGTTACTAACAAATAGGCTATTTGTTAGGTTCATTAAATGTAGCTTGGTTGTTGTTTTCCTGGATTTTCTCTCAGCTGTTGAATCCCTGAAGAATAGCCTGAGAAAAAGCTGAAACAGAAAACTAAACAACCTACAATATAGCATATGCTGTCAGGAATGAATGTCACAACATTCAGCTTGACATCAAGTACCATATGCTAAGTCTGTTTTTCCTGAAAACAGACTGTACATCATTTGCTGAACTGTACAGGACCAAACTGTCCATTCTACAGTAGCAGCTTACAATAATAAATGTCAAAGCATCCAATTTAACATTTACACATTTAGCCTTAAGTCAGTTCTGTTTTATTCTTGAAGAACAGACTAAGAAACATACTGAAGTGTAGCAGAACTCCACTCTGTTTATTGTTCAGTATATGTTGTCAATGATGAATGTCATAACATCCAGTTTGACATTCAGACAGTAGGCTTTATGCCAGGTCTGGTATTTCCTTGATGACCAGACTGGAATTAAACACTGAGTTCTAATAGAACACCAACTGTTCTATTCCTCAGTATTTGCTGATAGGGATGAATGTCACCACATCCAATTTGACATTCAACAAATCCTGTATTAGCTAATCCTGCAGTAAGCTACTCAAGTGTGTCATGACATCAGTCAAGACATCAGAGTACAGTTAGATATTCTAACCTACAATGCAGTCACACCTTCACACCATGTCATGACATCAGTCAAGACATTAGAATCCAGCTAGTGTTTTACCATACAATGCAGCCAATTAAACACCTACAAAAGGTACATCACAAAAGAATCTCCTGAGTTTTGTTTAAACTATTTGTAGAAATAGTGTCTATTGGAATTCCAAAGTCTCATCATGCTGACAGACTTGAAGGTAGAGGTACTCAAGTTTTAAATGTTAATTCAATGAATATGAATTTAGTTCTTCTATCACATTTCTATATATTGAATAATCTTAGTGTAGTTGAACATTACATAGCTACACGCAAAAAAGTTATAAAGAAAAAATATCCCTTAGTGAATGACAAGTGGTTGTTGACAAGAAAAAACAAGGAATAATAAGTTAGTTTAATAATAGGATTTCTAATGATGATTTTGCATCCGAGACAATTAAATGGTTGTCGTACATGCCAAAATTTACTGTGATAACTTGGAGGACATATGACATTTCTAATTATTCCTTTTACATAAAAGCAAAATATGATCAAAGTACAATCCAAAATAATAGGGTTATGGTTGAGGCCGAATCATGTATTTCTCTATTTCGAAAAATAAGAATCCTAATTTGGAAACCATCGCGTTCTACAATGTCATTGAGGAGATTTTGGTTATTTATTATGTTACTTTCAAAGTGCCTTTGTTTAAATGCAAGTGGGTTCCCAATAACAATTATGTACAAACTGATGAGTTAGGACTCACACAGGTTAACCTTGGCAAGGAGACTTATAACATCGAACAATTCATCATGTCTACTCAAGCAAAACAAGTTTTTTATGTGACAAATCATGCAGACTGATCGAAGAGATGACCAATTATTCTTAAAGGAAAAAACATTCCTCATAGTGATGATGAAAGTTTTGATATTTCTTCCACTCCTTCTTATGCAACACAAGTTCCTTCTTCATATGAATAAGTTGATAGAGATGATGTACATGCTATTCGTAATGATCATCAAGAAGGCATATGGGAAAATTAACAAGTAAGTATTTTATATTCTTCATTCATAATTTATTGTGTGTTATAATTTCTAATGATGTTATTTTCTAATAACTATTATTATTTGAAATTATAGGTGTTTAAAGCCAAGACACCAAGACAAAAAGATAGTATTATTTGATGTAATGATGTGTAAATTGTAGATTATTTTGTGCCATTTTGGTTTTGATCTGATATACAAATTTTGGTTCCTAATAGAATTGTGTCATTGATGTAATATAATTTTTGGTTCCTAATGGAATTGTGTCATTGATGTAATACAATTGTTTTTCTAATTCAATTCACAAATCAGTGTATTTTTGTTTCTGGTATGATACGATTAAGAAATATTCAGGTTAAAAATTTGGGAATACTGAAAACTGAAAAATATATTTTAAAAAACATTTAATATCACAACGAGTTTTAATTCAACATTTGTTATATATAGAGCGATATCCATAATAATAAAATGCAAGAATGGAGTTGCATGGATTTGAACCCAGGACCTATAAATTTTTCCACAATGGTTGTTTTCTTTAACCATTGTTAAACATGGTGCAATACCTAACTTATAACCACGGTTACTCGCACGTTGTGGAAACCATCTCACATACAATCACATGCTACCTAATGCCGCGGCGCGAAAAATACCCGAGCGTAAGGAACGCTCGAAATATAAACAAAACAGAGTCGCCACCAAACTTTATTTATTCCCAAAGAGGGAAAGGGAAAATATCAATAAAATCCACAAAAAAAATGAAACGATCGTCGCAACCAAATCAGATTTGGGAGTCGATTATGCAAGGGGAATCTATTAGCACCCCTTACATTCATCGTACTCGGTGGGACCCATTTAGATAGTTTCGTGTTAGAGTGATATCATGATATCATTTGTGAACTTCTACTTATCGAGTGAGGAAAGAGAAATAACGAAAGGAAAAACTTAGGGTTTTTTTAATATTAATGTGCCTGACAAGATTTCACAATCCTGCTCCTACGTATCTTCAGGTGATATGAAGAACTCAAGGCATATGTAGTTATACTCAAAGAGAACTACTGGGTGGATTTATTTTAAAGAGAGTTATGCTTGGATCACATTTGAGCGATTAAACCTTTGCTTGCTGCTCACTTTTAGAGGCTAAAGTCTTTGTTTGTTTCGCATCAAAATGGATGTTGCATACTCTTTTCTGAAAATGTTTTCGGGGTCGGACGAAGGAGGAAAATAAGTTTGATGAGTTTTGAATTGATTTTAAGCGGAGACAAGCATCCAAGCAGGGAGCTCTACTGCAATACTCGAATGCCCGAAAAGGAAGAGGCCTAAGCCCAATCACTCTTTTTCATCCAAAAGTTTATTATGAAAATGTGTGGAAAGTTAGGTCAAAGTTCATTAATGGAAGATGATTAATCAGATAGAGAGCTCTATAGTAGTGTCCAAATAATCGGAAAAGAGAAGGTCGATACCCAATCAATCTTTTTCTTCTATAAGAGAAATGACCTAATTCTAGTAATTACTATATGTTAAGATGGAAGACGAATGTTTGAACATTGAGCTCTACAGCAGTATCCTCACATTTGAAACAAAGAAAGTCTAAACTTAATCAGTTTCTTCCATTTTTATTATGAAAATATTTTAAAACAGGGGGACGACTTGACATTGGATCAAGTGTGTCAAGTTGACTTATGAAAATAGTTTGGATGTGGCGCGGGTATTGCTCGACTTTGTATTCAATTTGGATTTTATTAGGGAAAAGACATTCGATGTTGGGTTTTGCATCGAAACAGAATGGAATGATTTAAGGGTTTTGAAAATGACAGAGAAGTGGATAGTGGAAATGGTTATAGTTTTTTTGAAAATTACTCGACGTTGGATCGAGTATTTGTTTTTGTTCTTTTTCTGAAAAGGGTTGATTTTAATCTTTGAATTAACAATCAAACGATACAATAAAGTAAATAAAAGCAGTAAATTTATTACACACTTACGGGAATGGGGGTACATTTTGCTAAATGAGGATACAACACAATAATTAAATCATACAACCTTTGAAAGACAATTGAAGAAATAAAATAACCTCGTTGTAAGAAGGCACAAGAGAAAGCCAAATGACTCGAAGTAAAAATCAAGAAATTAAACTAAAACAAATTTAGCGCTATGTTAAACAATCGTAAAGAGATTCATGTAGGAAACACCCTATCTGAGGCTGATCAACAAAACTTTATGTGTGTAAGCAATTTCTGAAGTTAAATTGAATTTTTAACTTCGAAATTGCTACGCATACGTGAAAAACCGACGGGACAAATAAATCAATTTTTTCTTTAACAATTTAAAATAAACAATTTAATCAATAACTAAATATGACATTAATAGCAAACAAATGACAATAATTATAACAAAAGAAAAAAGAAAAATAAAATAATGACGAATAATAATAATAATTATAAATAATCATAACAACAATAATAATTATAAACAACAATAGTAAATCAAAAATAATAATAAATAAAAAGTAAATAGTAATTAATAATAAAATTGACAATAATAATAATAATAATAATAATAATAATAATAATAATAATAATAATAATAATAATAATAATAATAATAATAGTAATCTATAAAAAAATGAGAAACTTTCTCTTATTCATTTTAGAAAATTCAGCAACAACAACATAACTTTAAATTGAAAAGAAAGGAAAAAATGCTCTCCAATCTCTCATGCATTTTTTTAAAACATCTCTCTCTTATTTTTGATACACACATAAACAAACATAATGCATAATTTTTTTACACACATAAATAAATATTATGCAGAATTTTTACACACAATAATAAATATTATGCAGAATTTTTTTTACACACAAACACAAACTTGCATCATGCAGAATTTTTGCACACACAGACAAACTTGCATCATACATAATTTTTTTTTACAGATACATAAACTTGCATCTGTAAGACCCCAATTTTGATCCTAAGATCCCTCGTGCAATTTCATCATATGCATTAGCAATGTGATCATACTTTGGCATCCTCCTTACCCCTTTTTTATTGGGTGTGTTTTGGGAGAGATCACCAAGCACTATGTGATTATATCATACTTGTATTTTATCATTTTACTAACCAAAATACCAAAAATATGTCTTTGTATTTGCCTAATTCTTTTGTAGGTAGGGCATGATCACCGTTGATCTATCAAGTTCATATCTAGGGTTTGTGACCCTCATGACAAAGAGCACAACCATGAATTGATCCATGAATGGTTATGAGCATCATCTATGAGTCATAATGATTCCTACATGTCATATTGATCAAGTTTTCTTCATGAGTTTGAGGGTGATTTGCCTTGGAAACCCTAGTTTGACTGGGTATCTTGAGTAACTTCTCCAACAAGCTATCTCACCAATTGATCAAATTTTTCAAGGGACACTTCAAAATTCATAATCTTATGCATATATGATCTACCATGAGCCAAGAAAGTTAAGAGAATTGGAAATTAGCAAGTTGGTTGATGCTGGTTGGCCAGATGAATTTATCTGATCAAAACTGGGTCTCCCTAGACCCCATCTCCTACAATTTTCACCATATGAAAATGATTCCAAGAGAAACATTACTCTAAATGACATTCCAAACAACTTTCATCTTTATACCTAGAGCTAGTTTTGCTTGGAAAATCATTTTCTATGTTGAAACATTATAGGTCATTTTGTCTAAACCCTAATTTGAAAGTCAACTTCCCAAGGCCATAACTTGCTCAATTTTTATGAGATGAAAGATTTCCAAGTTTCACAATCAAATGCAAGATGCATGCTTCAACTTTTATGTTTGTAGTTGAAGCAAATTCAACTTTTATGAGCATGTGATATGAGGACACATTATAGGTCATTTTTGACCTATACCATTGAACAAATGATTTTTCCAAACTTCAAAAATGCATAAATCTATCATCCTAAATCCAAATGACATGAAATTGGTAACCATTTTGAAGGTATTTTAAATCACTACAACTTTGATGAAGACACTTTTCTCATTTGAAGCCCACATAAAAAGTTAAGTAAGGTGGAATATTGAGATATATGGCTTGACACTTAGAAATTTTTTCAACATGTTGAAATTTCCAAACTTCCACCTCAAAATTCACCTTGATCCAAGCTCTAAATGAAAAAGTGTTGAACATGAAACTTATACCCCTTGATCCAAGCTTTCCAAAGAACCCAAGTTCATGCATTTTGGATGAGGTTTGCTAGGGCTGCACATGGCTTTAACAGAGCTGCATCATTGGAGGAAATCAAATGTACAAACTTTATTTCACCTTGCCTTGCCATTCAAGCTTCATTCAGACTTCAACATGATTGATTTTGGACCTTAATGCATTGACTCATGGGCCTGTACATGCCCATGCACTCGTGCCATTCACATTGCTAAATTTGGATAAAATTTCAAGTGTGCAAATATCACTCCCTCATGCTATAAATACATGACCTCTGTGCTTAATTCAAACACCCCTTGCGCGTCAGCTTTGCCCCCCAATTCAAACCCACTCATTCTAAAGGAAAACCTGAGAATTTTCAATTTGAAAATTGAGTTTGAATCTCAACTGTTGGAGATTCAAAAACTCCAGGATCCAAAGCCTTGCACCCTTGCTAATCACTTCCTGCAAGCTTCTAAAGTGTGATCAGATCGTGTTTAAAGCAAGCAACATCAAGTTCTGCACAACATTGAAGGTAATTTTCAGAAAACTTCATCTCTTTGATTCTCACTCAATTCTCATCAATTCTCTTGGATCTTTGGTTGTCGGAAGTCCTACCAATGTAGGCAAGAAGATTGAGTTGCTTAGAGGTCTAATCGAAGTAACTCAGTTGACACACCTCAAAATTCAACTCCTCATATCTTTCTATATATGTGGAGTTAGTTAAAATTGAGGTGATATTCGTGATCTACACCATTTTATCTTTCAGATCATGTCCTCTTTTGTCATTTATGATGTGGTGATGACTGAACTAGTCCGACCAGGGTCATCGGAGAAGATGACCGGCCTTTGGCTCCGACGATGAGCTGGAAGTGTTCAGACCCATTAGATGAGTTTGAAATGTTTTAATCTCGTGCGTTGCTTTTAAATACCAAGCCTATGCCGCGTTGACTACAATGCACCATGGAACGCGCGCGCTGATCCCTTTGATCTGTCACCTCAATTAATGAGGGAGATCAAGTGGTCCACGTTTTTTGCTATTTTCTGATTTTTATTTTAATTAGCTTATTTTCATTAATTCATATTAATTTTAATATTGATCCAAAAAATATGAGAGTTTCACCAAAAATTTTCAAATAATTTCCTCTTTCATATTTTGAATTAAAATTATTTTTTGGATCATTATTAATATTTTTCATGATTTAATTGATTTTGTGATTGTTTTTAATTGTTTAAAAATACTTTTAACTCTTTAAAAATTCTGAAATTCTTTCTCCAAGGTCCTTTGACCTTGTTTGACCTATGATAAATCCCATGGCCATTTCTTTTGTGTTTTGATGAGGTTTTAGGAATTTGATAAACTATATTTTATTTAAATGTATTATTTTAGTATTTTTAATTTGAATAAATGCCAATTAATTGTGTTGACCTATTGTGATGACTTGTATGAGTTTGACTCTTGTTGTTGGGCCTTGGTCAAGGTTGATTTGACTTTGTCAAGTTAATATCATTGGATTTAGGGGATTGATGGAATGTACATTCCATCTCTCAAAATGAATGGATGATATTAATTTGGTAAAAGTCCTCCTTTGATCAATTTGAGTTTTGATCCATTCCCCTCCCTCTTCATCTCATTCCCATTCTTTATGCATTCATCTCATTTGGCCTATGATATCTCTAAGTCCTAAGGCTAGTTGTTTGTAAAATCAACATAAGTAGGGATGAGATTAGGCCACCTCTTTTGCATATTCTTTTTGTGTGTGGTATGTTTCACGAGCATAGTTCATTATACCATGTCTCTAACATGCATTAACACCAAAATTCTATTGTCCAGTCTCAAATAGTTGTGACTTCTACATAAGTCCAATTACGATTGCTTAACATAGCGCTAAATTTGTGATACAAAAAGGCGTAGCATTCTAGTTAGTGAGATTGTAAGTCTCCACTCCTTCATGGTATTGTATGGAAACTTGGCCTTTTTTCCTTCCTTTGGAAGATGTCTTGGTTCAAGGATCCATGCTTGTGATAAGTGGGTTGAGTGTTCTCCAAAGAATGACTTCAAATAAAAAGCAAAAGCAAAACAATACTAACTTCTAACTCACTAATAACTAAAATTTAATTTCAAGTCCTTTATTTTGAATGCACTCTAATTTTTAAAGTTCTATTCATTTGCCATTGTTCATTCCATTCTAATTGTTTATGTTAATGTCATTTTCACTTTGTCCATTTGGACCATATTGTGTGATATATCTTGTTTGTGTATATTTTGTTTGTTTGTATGGTCTTTGACCATTAATGTACATAATAAGAACAAAAACCCTAAAAGACTTTTGTGTGGACTGATTGACTTTATCTTGGACCAATTGGACTTAGAACTTAGGCAACCTCCATATGCTAAAGGACTTGGCCAATGCCAACTTTTGTGAAACCAAATGATTTCAATTTGAAACTTCATCTGATACATCATTCAAGATCCCTTTGAGTTCATCTACAATATGATCATTGTGAAGCTATTATTTTGAGCCCGTGACTTATGGCATGTAGAATTCATCTGCTACATGGGCAAATTTGAAGAAGATCATGGAGTGGCTAAAGCTTGGACGTGGCTATCTTTATTTGATGCTTGATCTTCAAGATTGATATAATTGTGCAATTGTGTGTTGCTTGATTCTAATATCCAAGGGAATTTGGGTTTCTATTGACATTCTTGTCTATTGGATTGCTACCCATTGGTCAGATCTTTTAAACTCTTAACTTCATCTCCTCCCAATCTCTTTAATTTCAAAATCTCTCCCTCCTTTTGAAAACTTCTTTGTTTGAACTTGTTATTTTTCTAAACTTTGACCTCTTTGCAAACTAAAAACTTTGGCCTTATGCCATTGCATTTTCAAACTTCTTTTCTTAATCAAACTTGTAAATGAACTTAATTATACTTGACTTAAACTTTCAAAAAGTCAAAAAGAACTAACTCATTCAAACCATTTTTAGGCCTTTGTGCCTTTCAAACTTAAATTTTATTAAAAGCAATGCATTCACTTTGAAATTTGTATCACGGACTACGAGGTTTTGATCCCTCATTTTTATGTTGGTATGTAGGCACAAGTCCAAAGGTCTTGTCAAACACAAAAATATAATTAATGAATTCTTTTCTCATCCCCTCACTCTATTTGTTTGTAAACATCATTTGTACAAAACACATATGCACATAAAAAAGGGCTCCCTAGGAGTACCTAGGACACTTTGGGTGCTAACACCTTCCCTCTGTGTAGCCAACCCCCTTACCTGTAATCTCTGACATTTTATTAGTTTTGATTTGAAAACTTCTTA